>NW_027411755.1:258108294-258183294 GCF_047663935.1 Musca autumnalis | reverse complement strand
AATAAGATTTATTTTAAGTTTAATAATTCAACAAAATTATTATGCTTAATTCTCGGCAGGTTCTTCGTCATCACATCGGCTACCATATCAGCTGTCGGACAATACACCAGTTCAACATCTTTGCTGTGTACCAAATCACGAATATGGTGAAATCGTATGTCGATGTGTTTGCTTCGTTTATGATACACCGGATTCTCCGCAAGTTTCTTGGCACCTTGATTGTCAATATGCAAGATTACCGTATCATCTCTCAAAGCATTAATCTCTTTCAGCAAACGCTTTAAATACACAGCTTCCTTCGCCGCTTCTGACGCCGCCACATATTCAGCCTCAGTACTGCTGAGCGCCACCGATGTTTGTTTTCTTGACTGCCAAGTCACTGGACAACCATAGAGATGAAATACGTAGCCAGTATACGATTTTCTATTTATGGAGTCACCACCCCAATCAGCATCCACATAACCTTCTAGTTTTGCCCCTTTGTTCTCATAATGCAATTTCAAATTTATTGTCCCAGACAAATATCTCAAAATATGCTTAAGTTGCGTCATGTGCTCTTTATGAGGATCTGAATTACGCTGCGCCAATTTTGTTACCGAATGCAAAATATCAGGTCTCGTACAAATGGCCAAATACATTAACGTACCAATAAGCGACTGGTATTGTTGTGTGTCTACCTTTTCACACTCACCCTTGCAATCTACCTGGTAGCCAGCGTCCAACGGAACAGAAACAGACTTACAATTCTCCATGCCATACTGTTTTAGTGCATCTCTTATGTACTGTGTTTGGCTCAATTTTATGCTACCTGTTTCGCCGTTACGTTCAATTTCCATACCCAAAAAGTGCCGAAGTTCTCCTTTGTCGCTCACATCAAATTGCTCTCCAATTTGCGACTTTAACTTCATTATGATGGATTTGTCTTTGCAGCCTACAATTATGTCGTCAACATACACGGCAACAACAATCAACTTGCCATCTTCCATTCCCTTGTACAAACATGGCTCGTTTGCACACGGCACCAAATTAAGTTGACGTAGAGTTGTATCGAGCTTGGCATTCCACTCTTTTCCGCTTTGCTTTAACCCATATATAGCCTTATGAAGCCGCAGCACCTTACCTTTATTCTTCTTATTCTCAAAATGTGGAGGCTGCTGCATATAAATTTCGTCATGTAGGCTACTATTCAAATATGCTGTGCTTACATCAAGCTGGTGGAGATGCATTTTCTCTTTCACTGCCAATGACAAGAGAATTCGAATTGTTGAATACCGCACTACCGGAGAATATGTCTCATTGAAATCTATGCCATAGCGTTGATTACACCCCTTAGCAACCAATCTCGCTTTGTACCGTTCAATCTCTCCATTGACGTCTCTCTTTATGGCATAAACCCATCGACACGGTATTGCCCTTTTCCCCTCAGGTAAACTTACCAACGACCATGTTTTGTTTTTCTGCAGAGCATTGTACTCTGCTCTCATTGCCTCTATCCATTTACCACTCTCTTCACATGACAGGGCTTCATCTAACGTTTGTGGTAAATGTTCATCTATGGCGCTGTTTACTTTATTGTATTGTTTTGTTGGTCTACCTGGCTTACCCGTTCTAATTATCTTCGGCCTTCCTCGTCCAATACGCTGCTCTACCTCAACATCATTATGATCATCGATGCCATCATCATCTGCATCAACAGCGATGTTATTGTCTTCCTCTTTTTCGTCTGCTGTGTCGAAACTCTCTTCGTGTTCGCCGGTATCTTCTTCAATTACATCAGCACCCTCACGCGTTTCCCCCTCAGCCACAAAAGGAAAAACAAATAAATCGTTGTTTGACTCCTCCTGATCATCTTTGTTGTTGTCAGCATTGCCAAAATTATGCTCGTCGAAGAGAACGTCTCGCTGCTCAAACACCTTGTTCTTCTTTATGTCGTACAACCTGTATGCTTTTGCTGTCGTTGAATACCCAATCATAATGCACTGACTCCCTTTAGCATCAAACTTTGACTTACCGCCAGATTTGTCAAGTGCTACAGCAACACAACCAAACGTTCTAAAGTGTTTGACACTCGGCTCTCTACCATACCAAACATAATATGGTGTCTCGTTTTTCAGTTGTTTCGTCGGGCATCTATTTCTAATATAGACCGCCGTATTCACGGCCTCTGCCCACAACCGCTGCTGCACATTGGCATGAAGCATCATAGATCTCGCCATCTCAACAATTGTTCGGTTTGCCCGCTCTGCAACGCCGTTTTGTTGTGGTGTGTATGGCACAGTCAGCTGCCTGCATATTCCCTCGCCTTGCAAATATTTGTCGAACTCGGCATTAACATATTCCTTGCCATTGTCGGTTCGAAGCGCCTTTATTTTACGACCTGTCTGACGCTCAACCATGGCCTTGAACAATTTGAATTTCGCCAATACCTCGCTCTTGTTTTTCATGAAGTACACAAATATTCGCCGCGACTTGTCGTCAATGAACGTAACGAAGTACCTGGATCCAGCTATCGAACTTGTCCTAAATGGCCCGCACACATCGCTGTGCACAAGTTCTAACAACTCATTTGATCTCGTCTTCGACTCAGTGGGAAATGGCAATGTATGGATCTTACTCATCATACATGTTCGGCAATGCACATCAGTAGCCCTTTCTACCTGCATGCCCTTCACCATGCTCTTTTGCGACAACTCATGCAAACTGTTAAAATTCAAATGACCATACCTGTTGTGCCATGTGATGCTGTTGTTGTTGTTGGTAGCCGAAAACAACCCCTGTTTTTTCTTCTCGCATACCTCGAACATGTTGTCTTTTCTCTTTGCACGCATGACAACCTCACCATTTGGCCGTTTTATTATCGCACCATTTGAATTGAAATTGACGCTCAATCCTCTGTCGACGGCTTTGCTCACAGAAATGAAATTTGCTTGCAATTCGGGTGAATAGAGAACATTCTCAAGAAAAATGTCGCATTCCGGCAGCTTCAGTGTTATGTCGCCTTTTCCCTTTGCGGTGATGTGCTTGTTGCCAGCCAAAGAGATAATTTCATCATGTTCATGATAAGTGGCGAACATAGACCGCTGGTTACACATGTGCGATGTGGCCCCGGAGTCGACGTACCATTTGTCTCTGCCCATCGGCGCACAATCCGTCGCTGCCACCATCGTCAGTGCTTGTGGTTTCGTACCTGTTTTTCGCTGCTCACACTTACTGGCGAAATGGCCCGTTACTCCGCACACAAAACATTTGCCCTTGAAACTCTTTTTGTTCTTGTTGTTGCTACTTGGTCTCTGTTCTTTCTTGGTTGTTGTTGCCTTTGCCGCGAATGCATGCTCGGTTGTCAAGTCAACCACCTTCTCTTCTCTCCTCTTCCCCTCCTCGAGAAGTTTTTGCTTTACAACTGAGAGAGAAGGTAGATCGTCCCGCGTCTCCATTGCTATGACGAAATTCTCATACTCACTTGGCAAACTCGACAACAACATTATGACCAACAGCTCCTCCTGCATCTCTATTCCGGCCTCTTTCAGCTTTTCATATATCTCGGCAAACTCATTGATGTGCTGCACCATACTGCCTCCTTCTGCCATTTTCAAATTAACCAAACGCTTATACAGCGACACCTTTTGCAATGGCCCACGAGGTCTGTATGTCTCCTCCAATTTCTTCCACGCTTCGTGTGAAGTGGTACAACTCCTTATGTACCCCAACTGTGTTGGCTTCACACACAGAAAAATGGACGCTAACGCCTTCTCATCATCCAGCAACCATTTATCTTCATTCTCCTTGGCCTTCTTCCATTGTCCACTTACAATTTTCCACTGGCCACAATGAATCAAAATGCTGCGCATTTGGATGACCCAACTATCATAGTTGTTTTCGTCCAATTTGTCTATTTGGAAATTGGGAGCACTCATCTTGAATTGTTTCTTCCTCTAATTATTATTTCACAATTTCTTTTCCGTTTCTTTTTACGCAGTTATGCTTCTGGGCTCATAACCTGAAGAAAAACACTTGTGTTGTTCCGTTTTATAAAAAGAGTTTTTATTGAATAATAATTAGGAAACTAAAATATGACTTCACGCCAGGAGATAAACTTAGAGACTGATAAAATTTATTTCACAACTATTTACATTAACACCCCAATTGAGTGCTCACACAACAAACGTCATACATGTTGTTAGAAGGGTTGCCATTTACATATATTTCATCAATTTTGTTTTATGTATTTAATTGATTTTTTTGAATTTTAATTAATAATTTAGTTTATTTTATTATATTTTTATTATTTATTTGTTTATTTTTTATCTTATTTTTTAATTTATTTAACAAATTAATTTCATTTTATTAGTTTTATTTTTATCGTTTAATTTGATTATTTATGTAATTTATGTTATTTAATTTATAGAATATAATTTATTTTTTTACTATTTGTTATTTTTTATCTTATTTTATTTAAATTTAAGTGATTTATTTTATTCATGTTGTTCATTTATTTTATTTTATATATTCTTATTTTGTTCATTTTTTTTATTTTGATTTTATAGTTTTAATATTTTATTTATTTTAATTAAATTTTGTTTATGCTACGTTATGATATTTGATTTTTATTTTTTTTGTTATTTATTGTATTATTTTACTTTTTAATTATTTTATGCTTTTTATTTTGTTATTTATTTAATTTAATTAATCGAATTTAATATATTTATATATTATTTATTTATTATTATATTTATTATTATATGTTTCATTAATTTTATTTATTTTAGTTAATTTTATTTACTTATTTGTTTTATTTTATTCATCTATTTTATTTCTTATATTGTTAATTTTTTATTTTATTTTTTTAATATTTTATATATTTGAATTAATTTTATTTAGTTATTTGTTTTATTTTATTTTACTTATGAACCAGATAAAAAACATGTAAAATAAAACAGATTTTTTTATTTTGTTCATCTTTTTATTTTAATTTTATATTTTTTATTTACTTTATTTTTATTTAAGTTATTTTGTAATTGTTATATTATTTTATTAAATTGTTCCTATTATTTTTTATTTATTATATTTACTTTTTATTTAGTTTATGTTATGTCATGATATTTTATTTTTTTGCTATTTATTGTTGTGTTTCATTCATGGAATTTATTTTAGTTAATTTTATTTAAGTTATTTGTTATTTAGTTATTTGTTTCATTTTATTCATCTCTTTCATTTTATAATTTTTTTTTAATTTTTTGTTTTATATTTTTTCTTTATTTTATTTAATTTTATTTACTTATTGGTTTTATTTATTTATTTATTTATTTATTTATTTATTTATTTATTTATTTATTTATTTATTTATTTATTTATTTATTTATTTATTTATTTATTTATTTATTTATTTATTTATTTATTTATTTATTTATTTATTTATTTATTTATTTATTTATTTATTTATTTATTTATTTATTTATTTATTTATTTATTTATTTATTTATTTATTTATTTATTTATTTATTTATTTATTTATTTATTTATTTATTTATTTATTTATTTATTTATTTATTTATTTATTTATTTATTTATTTATTTACTTACTTACTTATTTATTTATTTAAATATTTATTTATTTATTTATTTATTTATTTATTTATTTATTTATTTATTTATTTATTTATTTATTTATTTATTTATTTATTTATTTATTTATTTATTTATTTATTTATTTATTTATTTATTTATTTATTTATTTATTTATTTATTTATTTATTTATTTATTTATTTATTTATTTATTTATTTATTTATTTATTTATTTATTTATTTATTTATTTATTTATTTATTTATTTATTTATTTATTTATTTATTTATTTATTTATTTATTTATTTATTTATTTATTTATTTATTTATTTATTTATTTATTTATTTATTTATTTATTTATTTATTTATTTATTTATTTATTTATTTATTTATTTACTTACTTATTTATTTATTTATTTACTTATTTATTTATTTATTTACTTATTTATTTATTTAAATATTTATTTATTTATTTATTTATTTATTTATTTATTTATTTATTTATTTATTTATTTATTTATTTATTTATTTATTTATTTATTTATTTATTTATTTATTTATTTATTTATTTATTTATTTATTTATTTATTTATTTATTTATTTATTTATTTATTTATTTATTTATTTATTTATTTATTTATTTATTTATTTATTTATTTATTTATTTATTTATTTATTTATTTATTTATTTATTTATTTATTTATTTATTTATTTATTTATTTATTTATTTATTTATTTACTTACTTACTTACTTATTTATTTATTTATTTATTTATTTAAATATTTATTTATTTATTTATTTATTTATTTATTTATTTATTTATTTATTTATTTATTTATTTATTTATTTATTTATTTATTTATTTATTTATTTATTTATTTATTTATTTATTTATTTATTTATTTATTTATTTATTTATTTATTTATTTATTTATTTATTTATTTATTTATTTATTTATTTATTTATTTATTTATTTATTTATTTATTTATTTATTTATTTATTTATTTATTTATTTATTTATTTATTTATTTATTTATTTATTTATTTATTTATTTATTTATTTATTTATTTATTTATTTATTTATTTATTTATTTATTTATTTATTTATTTATTTATTTATTTATTTATTTATTTATTTATTTATTTATTTATTTATTTATTTATTTATTTATTTATTTATTTATTTATTTATTTATTTATTTATTTATTTATTTATTTATTTATTTATTTATTTATTTATTTATTTATTTATTTATTTATTTATTTATTTATTTATTTATTTATTTATTTATTTATTTATTTATTTATTTATTTATTTATTTATTTATTTATTTATTTATTTATTTATTTATTTATTTATTTATTTATTTATTTATTTATTTATTTATTTATTTATTTATTTATTTATTTATTTATTTATTTATTTATTTATTTATTTATTTATTTATTTATTTATTTATTTATTTATTTATTTATTTATTTATTTATTTATTTATTTATTTACTTATTTACTTACTTATTTATTTATTTCTTTTTTTGTTTATTTATTTATTTGTTTATTTATTTCAGTTTATTTTTGTATTTTATATATAATTTTTTTATTGTTTTATAATTCAGTTGTTTGATTAATGCAAAAAACAAAAGACTTAAGACACAAACTTCATTAGTAAAATGTAAATTTCCATGTAATTTTGAATATAATTACTACGGAATCTACTAACGGTATATCTCGTGTACGTATTATTTTACATACTCTGTCATATGCCTTTGTAAAATTGTATCACAAAAACTAAAAATTAACAAAAAAATATTTAACAAATAATAAACCATTGATTTGTTATTGTAAAGCACAACATTTAAACATCAAACATCAATTTGTTACTAATTATTGGTTATTTGCTTTGTTGTGTCTGAAGGATTATTTTGTTGTTTTTTTTCATTCAAGGAAAATGTTTGTATTGTCTAATTTCATGGTCAGTCCGTACCTATTGATGGGAATCATTGAAAAAATTGTCTAGTGTTTTCTGATTAGTGGAAATTAACATCAGATATGAACACTGTGTGTGTTTGGTTGTTGTTTTGTTTATTTTAAGGGGCTGAGGGGGGCGGGGTGGAATAGAAACAATTGAACATTTCAATTCACAATAAAAAAGTTACAAATAACATTCCATTGAATATCAAAGGTAGAAGTAGTATATTCATATATATAGAAAGAGACAGATCGTGAGACAATTGAAAGTGAGACAGACAGAGCTTTAGATATGTATATTGAACATAGGCCTGTAGTGGGGACAGGGGAGTAGTAGTAGTCTTTTTTTATATATTTTCTTTCTTTTTTTCTTGGTTTCATTGGTAGGTGGGGGGTAATTGGGTGGTGGTGGTTTTTAATTTTTAATTGGTTGTTGTTCTTTTTTGTTTGTTTTTTTGTTATTATAGGATAGTATAATACATTCTCGCATACTTGTATTTGTTCAAATGGTACTTCAAATGAGAACGACTCATTATAATAGGGGTTGAGGGTGCATTTTTTGATACTTGTCTTCTTCTTTTTCAAACGTTTTCCATTTTGCATAATGGCAATTTTCACATATGGATCTATAAAAGAAAAACAGAAATAAATAAAGAAAGAAAGAGAAAATAATAAAATATTCCATATTTTTGCAAAGTTTTTTTTTTGCTTAGATTTTTTTGGTTTGGTTTTTTGCTTAGTTTGGCCAAAGAACACATAATTTAATTGTTCGAAATCATCAGTTATACATTTAAGGCAATATCGTTTACTATTATTTTTATGGATTATATTTTTTTGATAATTAATTTAATTTTTTTCAAAAATTTCAACCAACACAAAATATATAAATTGAAACACAAATTGTTATATATTTGGTTATATAGAGTTATAGAATTAATAAACAAATCTCAAATTCAAATTAATTAATAATAAATAAACAAAGGAGTAGAACATCAATAAAAAAACTGAAATCAATTTAACAATAATGTTAAAAAATGAAACACAAAAATGTCCAATTATTTAGTTTTGGTTGAGGCCAAAACATAAAAATGTACCAAAATGGCAAGGTATTTTCTTTTCTTTTTCAGTTATTTTCTCTCAAATTGTTTGTTTGTAAAAGCCTAGAAGATCTTATTTTGTTATTCTCAGTTGTGAGAACAGCGGGATATTTTTTGAGGCAACTTGTTGTTGTGGTTTTATGCAAAACATAAACAAAGCTAAAAAACATTTTAATAACAAGGCAACACCTACATACGAAACTAGGGGGTGTAAGAAGGGGGCGGGGGTCAGTTAGGGGGTGGTAGTTAGGCAAATGAATTAAAGTATATATTTAAGCATACAAAAGCCAGGAAATTAAAAACTTTTCTTTAAGGTTTTTAAATTCCCCTTTATTGAGTTGCGGTTATTGGTTAAGTTTTTCATCTTTACTTTGAAGTTGCCATCAAAAAATACCATTACGATTATTAATAATGATAAGAAAAAAGTAGTTTATGCTTGATAATAATAATTAATATACAGACAAGGACAAAATTCTTAGGCTTTGAAAAAATTTGTTAAAAAAGTTATGTAAATAAAATGAAAGCTTTTCGTTTTTGGTTTCTTTGATATTGTCATGATTTTTTGATAATCATTATTAGCAATAGAAAGCTTAAAATTAGTTTTTTTGTTTTCTTTTGTTATTTAGAGAAAAATTGAGCAAAAATTGAATTTTTAGAAAAAAGAACTACTAAATTATTAGGAAAAAAATGAAAATAATAATAGTAATAAATATATATTTTTTTCTGTTGAAGCAGACATTGTGATGAATTTGGTATTTTATTTTCATAATATATTGCAGTTTAAATATTTATATTTATGGATAAATATATATTTGTTTATAATTAAATAAAAAATTTTATATAAATAAAAAGACTATAGACGGAATATTATATTTCTTAAGAAAACTGAAACTAAAGTAAGAATGAGGTTCATATGGATACCCTAAAGGAAAGAAAAGGAGAGAAAAGAGAACCGAAAAAAACGGGAGTGTAAAAAATCGTGATGTGCACTGATTCTTTAATTGGAGAATTGCTTCTTATGGAATATTTAATCTAAAAACCCTTTATTTTTTGTTATCAAAGGCTGAGCAGCGGCGTAGCCGAGCGATGGCAGGTTCTGCAACAGCAGATTGATCTAGTCCACACTAAATCAGCGTTCCGGTCAGCGGCTCCTCCCTCAGGGTACATATGTTTATATTAGTATAATTTTTCTGTGTTGGGAGCAACATAGCCCTGAAAGCCTGCTCCGTATTATTTTGGTCCGTCGTGGGACGGAGGAGGCCCACGATCAGGGTATGTTTGTCATATCTCCATCCACCACACACAAAACTCGGTGAGATGCAATAGCTGTCGGGAGTGGATGCATCTCAGGAGCTGCTCTGGACTCGTCCATGTGAGGGGCTACGGTAGAGAATATGTTGCTACATGTGGGACTCCTCCGCAGACTCGGAGAAGTTCCAATCCCTGAAAAAACATTATTTTTGCGATTGACCCGGATGTAGGATAGGGGATAGTCTTATGATTCGGAAGAGTGCCGGAAAACAAGGTCAAACAACTACAAAGCATAGACAGTAGTAATGGTTACAACGTACTAAGGAAGGATCGCACCTGAATTGGTTGTGGAGGACTAGATTTCTCGTTGCAACAGTCTGTTCAATATAGACCTATCTCGGTCGAGCCAGGCTCTAATGACCCACACCTAACTGGAATTTTTAGGGTATACTTGCTAACGTATATATCCCGTCGATTAATAGCTGTGCTCTAGGTTATAAGTCCAATTTTAGTCCACATTTGGAAGGTCATAACCGGCTGATCTTAATGCTCATCATGAGTCGTGGCCATCGGTTCTAGGTAATAACAAGAGGGTGATAGTGATGGCTGATCTGATTGATAGCTCTATTGTTTTGCAGGGCCAATGAGGACGCTCCTGCCAGAATTAGCGGATAGTGCCACAGTTCGGTGGTAACCATGATCACACTGTCCCATCATTCATGGGAAATCTAATTGCCCTACTTTCAGAAAATTGGTCAACCCTTCTGATGTTCGGGTAGGACTATCACAAAGCCCGAAGCGAGACCAAATGTGACAACAGAGGTGGCGGGACTAGCGAATGAGCGTGATGAGCTTCGTCGAGCTAACTCTAGTGACCCCAAAGTCGGGGAGCTGAAACTGGAAGTTAGCAGATTGGTCGATAAGCACAAGCGGAACAAGAGGATGGAAAGAAGGAACATCGAGCCTCAGTCACCTTGACTGATCCGAAGAGGGGCGCAAGTTATTTTTATACCCTCAGCCTTAAGGCTAGAAAGGGTATATACACTTTCATACGGGCAAAATGTGCCTCATCGAAATAATGGTTTTAGACCCCAAATATGTTTGGACGAAATGTGTTTTAGACAATTTGGAGTCGATTGAGTAATGTCCGTCCGTCTGTCTGTCTGGCTGGCTGATGTGCACAATAACTCTCAAACGGATGAGCCGATTTGGTGCAAAATTTGTCTATCGTAATATTTTTCAAACTTAGTTTAAGTTCGAAGATGGGCCATATCGGTCTACTCCTTCAGGTACCTCCCCCACAAAATTTCGAAAATGTTCGGAAAATTTGTGGGCATGGCATCTCGAACGGATCTGTCGATTTGGTCCAAAAGTTGGCCTTCGTAATATTTTAACATAGTTAAAATTCGAAGATGGGCTATATCGGTCCACTCCTTCAGGTACCTCCCCCACAAAACTTCAAAATGTTCGGAAAAATTTTGCGCACAATTTGGTACAAACTTTGGATCTCCTAATATTTTATCAAAATTTAGTTTAACTTCTAAAATGGACCATATCGGTCCTCTCTAAGGGTACCTCCCCCACAAAAGTTCAACATTTGTGTCTTAGTGCAGTTAATTCCTAATCCACATTTCTGTCGGCTAGTTAAATTGTCCAAAAAGGGCCACAAAATTCAGAAGATACCTTAAATACATTCGAGCTGTCCGGAGGTGAAAGTTTCGCTTCACATTGGCTGAGGGTATATATCTGTCGGCAAAGCCGACTGACACTTTCTTACTTGTTTGACCTAATTTAGACATTTTGGATATCCATGGTCGAACATTTTTTGCACCTAACAGGATAATTAGTTTCCTGTTTCATTTTAGCTCAGAATATTTTATGGTGGCCTGGCCGAATTTAATGTTTTTAGTAAGGTCATAACCGGCGAGTCTTAATGCTCATCGCAAGTTGTGGCATTCGGCCTTAGGTACTGACCAGAGGGTAATAGTGATGGCTGAGGTAATTGATAGCTCTAGTTTTTGCAGAGCAAATGACGACGCCCCTACCGGAATTAGGGGATAGGGCCACAGTTCGCCAGCGATGGTTACCGTGTCATCAGGTATGACCTGGCACCCCTTAACATTTTATGGGTTGGAACATCTTAATATAATCGCATCCATAAAGAAACCGGCCTAATTCATGATCTCTGAACGTCACACTTTCCCATTATTCATGGGAAATCTAATTGGCCCGCATTTAGAAAATTACTCAACCCTTCTGATGTTCGGGTAGAACTATCTCAATGTCCGAAGCGAGACCAAATGCCACAACAGAGGTGGCGGGACTAGCGAATGAGCGTGATGAGCTTCGTCGAGCCAACCTTAGTAACCCCAAACTGGATGGAAAGACGGAACATCGCGCCTCAGTCACGTTGGGCGATGGTACCTTGACTGATTCGAAGAGGGGCTCAAGTTATTTTTAATAGGCAATTTGCTAGGAACTCAAAATTATGCAGAGCATTAGACCCTGAAGGTACATAATGGAGGCAACGGGAAGTCTGGTATATAGTTAGGGTAGTCCCGCAACTAAAGCCAGCCATTAACTACACTAAGATTCTATTGGTCACACTCGAAACGTCACGTCGTCCTCGCTTGCCACAGCTAACTGTGACGATGTAGGAGCAAGGTCCTCAAGTCCCTAGCCGGGAGCACTTGGGGTGTTACAACGACGAGCCGCCCACCCACCCAAATGGTAATTTTTTTATTTTACTCCCATATTTTGTACATTGGCTACGTCGTTTAGGTTTTGTGCCGACAAATACGACTGACACGCTTCTTCCTTGATTTTGGAATAAATAAACTCTGTTGCACCTTCTGTTGTCACTTCACAGATAGTTTTGAAAATTTATAGCAGTTAGTCCTTGTGGTCCAGACTATACCGATATAATTTTGTTCCCGACATAAGGGCCCGAAAGCCAGCAATTAGAACGGGAATACGAGTGTAATAGTTTTTATGTAGGGTCCTTCTAATAAGGGTTTAATTTTTTCTTGAGGAAGTCTATAGTCGTGGGCCTAAAAACTTTGGACCTAAAATAGCGCGCCATGCTCAATTAAGATCTCATTTTAAGAGTCATATTAGGGAATTACGCTGGGAAGAAATATTGTTGAAGCAAGTTTATTCTGAATGCAAAATAGTGTATTGTAAAAATGTAAATATTTACATTGTTGTAGCAACCATATTTTTGTATCAATATGGTGTATGACACAATATATATGGTTGTTTCAACAATATATATTTTACCTCTTTGCAAAACCACATTTTGCAAAATATATTTGCTTCATCAATATACCTTTTCTGCATGTGGGATGATTAGATTTACTCCTAGGGGTACACTCGTGGTGCGGTTTTTCTTCTTTTATTTTATTTTCACAGCCTTATCATAAACATATTTCCGTCGGTAAAACCGATTTATACATTAGTATAGGGGTTTTAAGTAGCACGTGCTTTCCGTGGATATTTTATTTTTTATAAATTTACTTTAACTATTTTTTATTTAAAGCAACAAAAAATCCATCACAGTGTCTGCTTCTAAAAAATACATTTTATAATATTCAAAAAATTTTACGAAATTTATATACGAATATGTAATAAATAAATTTAATATAATATATTTTGATATTATATTGATTTTGAACGCACACATAAAACTACAAAACATACACGCACACACATACAAAACATTTTGCAAAATAAAAATCGTTAAGCCATAAAACACATATGAATATACAAATAAATTGGCTTCCAAAATAGTATTACCAGACAATCCACCGACGTCCATTTTCTTGAGATTCTTAGCTTCCAAAATGACAACAGTTAGCTTGCCAGCCGTCGGTACATAACGCAGTGAGAAGCAAATGTCACCAAGCTTTTCCTATATTTTTTTCGAAGATTACATTTTGAAGTGGGAAGAGAAAAAAGAGAAATTCAAAATAGCATTAGTATTATTGATCTGTGATATAGCTATTTATCTTTTCTTGTTGTTTTTGTGTAAACATAAAACAAAAAATAAAAAACATAGACATATACAAGTTATTGTATTTTAGTTTATTTTTACTACACAAGGCTCGTTTGTTGTTGTTTTATTGCTTTATTTGGTACTTCGTGATTGTCATTTTAAACATTTATTGTAATTTATTGTTGTTTTTGGTATTTTGCGTACAAAGTGAATATATGTCAAGGGTTTATATGCGTCGATAGTAGTTCAATAGTTTTTTTTCGTATAGCATTAAAGCGTAGTTTTTTAATGGCATTGATACCAAATCTGTTTGCTGAACATTAATAAGGCTTAGGACAATTTTTTATATGAATTTTCAAACTGCACAATACATATTTAAAAATATATTTTACTTCTGAAATGTAAAATATTAGAATATTTTTGTTGTCAGAACTATATTCCCCACATGGTACTGTTGTTGTTGTACACACACATATGATTGAAACTTCGCTTTTTAAGAGCCTTAAGAATGTACCATATGAGTAAAACAAAAGACTTATGACACAAACTTGAATTACGTTCTTTTTAGTGAGAGTGAGAGCCAACGTTTAAACCAAACAGATTTAGTATCAATATTTTATTAATCAACAACATCCTAAATGTTAGCTGTTGCATTTTTGGGTTTGTCAAGAAAACAATAATAACATATAAACTATATAAGTAGGTTACTATTACAGTACGATGTTGAAACTCGCAAAATAAATTAATTAGTTATTGTTTTTTTTTTAAGTTGAACACAAACAACACAATTTACCAAATATAAAGAATAATAAATATTTTATGCAAAACAATAAAATATTACATAAGTACACCAATACACCACTATAAACACACAAAAATCTAACTTTCAAACCAATTTTTTATAATGGGAGCAATTGTATTTTCTTCTTATCCCATCAGACGTGTGGACACCCTAGATACGCTCAAAATATAATAGCAATATGAGGAAAGGGTTTGTTTTTCGAAAAATTCATGTAACCCCGCGAAATATTCGTCGTAGACTCCATATGTGGTATACCAAAATTCATATCTCGACGAAATAAAGCGATTTTAAGATGTGTGTCCGTCCGTCCATTAAAAATTGTAATCATGCTACAGGCCGC
Organism: Musca autumnalis; assembly: GCF_047663935.1. Lineage (NCBI taxonomy): Eukaryota > Metazoa > Arthropoda > Insecta > Diptera > Muscidae > Musca > Musca autumnalis. The sequence continues at coordinate 258,168,273 of NW_027411755.1, read as the reverse complement.
AATTATGGACCAATCACCACCAAATTTTGTATGGAGGTCGGGTTTAGAAAAGAATAGACCCCTATTGTTTTGGGTGATGATCGCAAATGGACCAAAATGGAGATGAAATGGACCAAAAACAAACTTTTTATCCGAATTTGTAACAGCTGTGTAGGACACAATAATAGTCCGATCTGCGCGAAATTTTAAGTAAAGTTTGGATTTACAATAAGAATGAAGCTTACAATTTAACATGATGATCAGATAACATTTAGCGGGTTAAATGGACAGAAACTTTTGTGTGAAAATTGGTAAAATGTTTATATACATATCATTGCTTCATTCCGGGAAGATACATTTCGCCCCCGAAAGTCATATTCGAAAGACGAAATTTTAACCATTCCATTGGTGTCAATTATGCTGATATACGTGGTCAGATAACAGAGTTATAGCCTAGTATATGCAGGGACTCCACGGTTTTAATTGTGTATAATGTAACCATAACAGTGTTGCCGAATTTGCTGATTTATCGTCATTTTGACGATTTTTTGGCCCAAAATTGAAAAATGACGATTTGACGATTTTGTGGTCCAAAATGACGATTTTTCACCTAAGCCAGAAATGCATGAAATAAAAGACGATAACTACATTTTGACCAAAGTTTCACGAAAGATTTTAAAGAAAGCAATGTTCCAAACTCGATTTTTGAGCTTTTTAATGTTTTATAGCAATTTCCAGACGGATTGGCTATATTTAGGCACATATCTGCCACATCTAGGCACAGGTATTTCCTAGTTTTTGCCCCACTTTCAAATTACATGAGCTGAACATTTTCGTTTAGTTTTGGTAATAGATGAAAATCTTCCTTAAAAAGTTTTCGAGATAAAATATTACTTATATATATTTTGTTATAAAAAAATATGAGTCCAGCTTTATTAACTTCCTACAAATGCCTCTTTAAGCTGTCAGCCAGTTTGGAATGAAAATTTTTTTCGATTTTCGACTGCCCAACAACCAAAATGTACGTGTACGGACAAATATGGACAGTCACACTGTCAAGCAAGCGATATTAGAGCTAATTTAAAATGACAATGTGTACCCAGCTTTACCATACTGCATTGCTTCAAACTCGATAACCATAGGGAAACTATCATCTTTTGAAAGCTGTTTTTATAGCAGTATTTAAGTGATATTGGGTTAGAATTTATTGCTGTGGATTGTATATCTTATGTAGTCAGTCTCATTCCCAAAAATGCCAGCGAAAATCGCATTAAACGGTAACCAAACCGAGTTTTGGACCATGTTGACGATTTTTTGACGATTTTTCAAATATTGTTGACGATTTGACGATTTTTTTTGACGATTTCTGATCAAATACTGTCGGCAACGCTGAACCATAATCACACTAGAGATCGCAGTTATAGTTCAAAACTGACAAAATTTGCACAAGGTAAGAGCTTAAGTCAAGGAAGATGCCAGTAATTTTGGATAATGATCAGATAGGGTTGAAATTGACCATAACTTTTGTGGGAAAAATATATATAAATAATTGTTCCACAAACATCCCATAAGGGACAAGGGACACTTTTCTCATATCAATGAGTGCACCCCGATTCTTATTAGCTCAATGATATGGGACCTACAGTTTATCGCCGAGTCCGAACGGCGTGTCTAAGACACCACTTTTGTAGAGAAGTTTTACATGGCTGAAATACTCAGGAAATGTCGCCAACATTACTGTGGGGTATTTTGCCACAGTTGAAAAGTGTTTTGATGTTGCCTGGCCTGGGAATCGAACCCACGACCTTATGTGTGCAAGGCGGGTGTGCATACCATTGCACCACGGTGGCACCCTAATATCCTAATTAAATTTTTGGACATTTTTTTAATTTCTGGGGGAAACATTTTGGAAAATTACGAATACGAAACGTGAAAACCAATCCTTGATCTCTCCATTGATGGAAATTACATCAATGTAGCGGTTAAATAACGGAACTACTGTCTAGGATTTAAGTGGGTTCGGTTATTGTTTTGGTTTGTTTATAAGAAAATACATTTACCTTGCATGCTACAAAATGTCGCAATCATATTAGACAATTTTTTTAAGTCATGATAGAGAAATTCCCAGTTTTTAAATTGAGGTAAATTACAATGATACACAGGGTCTTGAAGTTTTTGTGCCCCGTTTTTGGGCAAAAGTAATATAATACCTAAGCTCTAGTCGGCATAAAATTGGGGAAGAGTTCATTGCTTCAATATAAAGAACGCCAAGTGGCGTTGGACGAAACTAGTCTTCTCTGCCATCCCCTAAAGTAATCAATTTTAACTACATCCCACTTTAAACTTGTTGTTTTTAAATTCGAAAACAACAAATATGAGATGAAGCTTGACTTACCTACAAATAGTAAGTAAAACACACATCTCAACAAAAATGCCAAAGTGAATCTAGTAACATAATACCACGAAATATTGGTCGTTTTTGTATTGTCGGTTCCGTAAAAATTACCGAAAACTATTATAAAGGTCTTTTCATCTTAATACAAATTTAATTTTTAAGAAGCAATCCGTCTGTTCATTGTAAAATAAGGAAAGTACAATCTAACGTTTCCAGTAATGACGCTGGTTTGTTATCATTAGGGTGGTTTTAAAAAATAGATGTCGGAATGCTTAGTTTTATTGGATTTTCAGATTGCCAAAGTTTGAGCATAAATGGTAAATTTACACGATATTGCTCTAAAGGCCAAATTTATTGCCCAATCCATGAGAAATGTTTACCAATTCATTGCTGAGCCAGGTAAACGAATCCTACAAAGATTTTGATATTGCTCCAAAATATGAAAATCAATCCGATTTAAACAATTGTTACCATTGGACAATAATTACGACCAATTGTGCTCATGTATGTAAACTTATGTAATATATGTCGCAGTCATATAAAATAAATTTCGTGAACAACTAGTACCCAGGGTTAGTGGTGTAGGGTATCACATGGTCGGCCCCGTCCGACTATAGCGGTCTTTTACTTGTTTTTTTTTTATTTTTTTTTTTTGACCCCACATATGGCATATCTAGATTATAATAATGCTGTCTTGCTTGGGAAAGCCCATTCTACCTGAGAAACCCAAAAATGGTCATGTACCAAACATAATAACATAACATTAGACTATTTAGATTCCTGCGGGTACCTATCCGTCAACGCAGATTGGCCCGTAGATCTTTTGAAAATTTTTTTTCTCTTAAATACACAAAGTACTGCTTGCGCAAGTACCCTGGCTTCGGAACCATACATTAGCACGGGTAGTATCCGTGTTTTGTAAAGCGAAATTTTTGTTTGACGAGATGTGGCTTTGTTTTTAAACTGCTTACTTAAGCCAAAGTAACATCTCTTAGCCGGTACTATTCTTCTTCTTATTTCACAACTGATGTTGTGATTATTACGGTGCAGAGGGAGACGAAGTCTATAGGAACCAACCGCATTGCGCGTCGACATCATTAACTTGGTTTTGTCGCCGTTTACCACCAGACCCACTTTAGCAGATTCTCCTTTGACCTTCTTAAAGGCATCACTTATTTCCGACCCATGATGTCTGTATCGTCAGCATAAGTTAGTAGCATGTGTCTATTGGTGTAAATTGTGTCATTTCTTTTGAAGTTTGCATCTCGTGTAACCTTTTCCAGCAGCATGTTAAATAGATCACACGAAAGGCAGTCTCCTTGTCTGAAACCTCTCTTGGTACTAAACTCTTCTCAGAGGTTCTTTTCTATTTTAACTGAGAACAGGGTATCAGTTAATGTCATCTTACAAAGCCGAATGAGCTTTGCGGGGAGGTGATACCAAATTCAGACATGGCTTGGGAAACCTATGAGCGTAGGGGACTGCCAAAGGCTGCTTTACAATCGACAAAAAGGTGTTATGTGTCTCATGGTTCTTCTCCAGAATTTGCCGCAGAGTATATATCTACTAAATTGTTGACTTGCCAGGTCTAAAGCCACATTGGTATGGTCCAATTCTTGCGTTCACTATAGGCTTCAGTCGTTCGCATAATATATCTGACAATATCTAGTAGGCAATATGGAGATGACTTATACCCTTGTATTCAGAGCATACAGTCTTATCTCCTTTCTTGTGGACGGGACACAGAATGGTGAGGTTCCAATCGCCGGGTACGCGTTCTTCCTGCCAGATGGTGCTAACTAGGTGATGCATACACCTTATCAGTGTGTGTTTTGAACGGCTCGGCTGATAAGCCATCGGCTCCTGCTGCTTTATTATTCTTCAGCAGGTTTATTGCTGTCCTTACCTCATATTGGCCGGGCGGTATGCATTCAGCACCATCTTCTGGGTTTGGATATGTGGTATCTTCGTCGTCTTCGCTAGTATTGAACACCAAAAGTTTGGAAAAATACTCTTTCCATATCTCTATATATCCATATCCAATTACCAAATTTCCTTGGTAGAGGATGTGCCTGTACCAAAGTCATCAGTTTGATGTTTCACTCCTTGGTATAATTTTCGCACTTCATTCTGATTCCTATACCTATCGATTTTTTCACACTCCTGCCTTTCAATTTCTCTCCTTTTCTTGTGGAAAAGACGTTTCTCCCCCTTTCCTTTTCTCCCGATACTTCTCTCTTGAGCTATGCGCTGTTACTGCTTGTAGAGTAGCCCTATATGCCGCATTTTCTCTTCGGTAGCTGCACGATACTCCAGGTCATACCATTGGTTCTTTGGCGGCTACATGGGCTGATATGTTTTCGGAACGAGGAGTTATTTGATTAAGCCCAATTGCTGCAGCTGCTAACTACCATGTTTTTGGCGCTGTCATGTCGTCAGTTTCGTTTCTTTGTGAGATGTTTCATTGTGGAGACTAAATTTCCAAACATATTACTCTTTTACAATTTTGGCATAAACATCGCTTAACATCGATCATTAGTTTTTTTCTAATCGTTCCTATATTTTTGTCACCATTAGTTGTTTGCGTCACCATTAGTTGTTGTTGTGTCGCCTTTCCCAATGTATCATCGTATTTTCCGCCTTTTACTTTGCAAGTGCATCTGTCAGTGTGTATACTGCACCTTCTCCGTAAAGAGTCCCAACAGTCCAGGTGCAGTTTATGGTAGTTAAATCGTTTGCGAGGGTTGTTTTTCTTTGTTATTACATAGTAGAATATTTTTGTAAAGGCGAATCGACTCGAATTTTTCCAGGTGACACCACAGCGAGGTCAGTGCTCTCTTGAGACGAGAGAGGGTCCCTAGATACGTCCAGGGCTTTGGTATGTTAAACGCGTTCTTTGGTATCTTACATCTCCTACATCACTCAGGAATCAATGACATTTGAATATTTTTTAGTCACGTTTTCCGACCGAATTAGTAATACATTGAAATATTTTATGGTGGTGTAGCCCTATTGGACAATTTTTTAATCGTTTTATCTGTAATTCGGCTTTTTGAGTTCTCTATGGACAGGGAATATGCTCATAATATGTATTGACAAAGATCAATATTTATTTGGAACATCCACAATTGTCAAGATAAAGGCCCCAAAATAAAAAAAATATTTGTTGGTTCATATTTCACGAAGAAAAAGTTCACAAAATTCTAAAAAAAAAAATAACAAGTACAAAGTATAAGTCGGCTTTGCGGACAGAGATATACCCTCAGCCTATGAGAATTTAAACATTCATCTACGGACAGATCTAATGTCTTTTAAAAATTTGGTGGTCCTTTTTGGACATTTGAGCTTGCCAACAAAATGTAAATTAGGATTAAAGTTCAAAAGTGTTGCGGATGAGGTATTTAAAGTAAGGGACCGACTTGGTTTATTATGGAAGTGGTTCTTATTTTGGGAGTCATATCTTTTCGCTAGATATCGCTCCCCATTTCAGTGGGTCATCGTATAAATTTTGGCCCAGTATGTCAGGAAGCATGGACTTGACCACAGAAAACGTAATATCGCCTTAAACAGGACCACAACGAACATAATCGGTATACATTTCCAAAGGATCTTCGAACAGACCCTAAACTTCACTTATACACAAATGTTGAACTTTTGGTACTAAATTTAGACAAAGTATGAGGAGATCCAAAATTTGGGAGAGAAGTCTCCCTTGTCCCGCCTGGGATGTTTGTGGAATAATTATTATTAAAGTTTGGACCAAATTGGTTGTTCCGTTCAAGAGATATCGTGTATACATTTAGAGACTTTTTTTTAATATTTGGGGGATGTACCGGAAGGTGTTCCGGTATTGCCCATCTTTGAACTGAAACGAAGTTTGGACAAATTTTGGACCAAATCTCTTTTTACACCTTTCGGGCTGTTTTCTCAAAAAGTATGGACTTGCCCCTCTAACACATTTACCGTCGTTATTTAGGCAGCGAATGCAAGTTTAAAAAAAAAGTTTCAAAAAAAAAAAAATCCAAGTGATTCGGTAGCATGTCGTAAAATGAACTTATCCGAAATTTTGTGTGGAAGGTACTTATCTTCGAACTTAAACTAAGTTTGGACAAAAAATTACGACGGCCGAATTTTGAAAAACTGGGATGTCAGGAACAATCTGGGATGTCATGAATTCTCGATGTCTATAAAAATTCACGAAAATAGGAAATCTTTGGAAAACATATTATGCAGAGTAAAATATTAATAAAATATTAATTAATGGGGGCCGCCGTGGTGCAATGGTTAGCACGTCCGCCTTGCACTCAGAAGGTCTGCGGTTCGAATCCCAGGCCAAGCAACATCAGATTTTCAACGGTGGCAAAATTCCCCCTCAGTGATGCTGGCGACATTTCCTGAGTATATAAGCCATGAAAAACTTCTCTAAAAAAGTGGTGTCGTAAGACACGCCGTTCGGGCTCGGCAATATGAATCGGCGTGCACTCATTGATATGAGAGAAGTCTCCCTTGTCCCTTCGGGGATGTTGTGGGAACATGTGTATGTATGTATATTAATAATATTGATTCAGAATTATTATATTTTTAACCCCATAGGTAAAAGCTTATTTTCGGAAGAATTGCCCATATTGATTTATTTTTTAAGTTACAAGCTGAGGGAATATCTCTGTCGGCAAAACCGACAGATAATTTTTTACTTGTTTTATTTCATTTTTTAAGTTAAATATATTTTTGGCGGTTTTCTTAGAACTGATTTTTTTAATCGAGGAGACACATGCGCCCCTCTCTCTATGTATTATTCGTGTCATATTTTTTCTCACGAAATATACTTAGTTCCGAGTTATAGTGGTGTATGGCATCGATCAGTCATTCTAATCGACTATATTTCATATTTATTAATTTCCAGTATTGTTTTCATTTATTTTATTTATTATTCTTTATAAAAGGTAACACAAACATCGATCAGCAATTACAAATACTATAAAAATAAACACAAAAACAGAAAGGAAAACAAAACTCGAAATAAAATAGGAAACATTGAGAATAATGACATCAATACAAATCACATTTGAACGAAAGATACGACAATTCTTATTTGTCTGAGAGCTTCGAATACATTTAAATATTGTAATTGTTTTTTTTTATAAAAATAAGGAAGACAAACAGAAAACAAAACACAACATAGAAGGCAACTAAAGTTGTATAAGGTAAAGAAGAAAACCAAAAATAGAAAAATAGATTTTGAATATAGTTGTAGATTGTGTGGTTGGTTGTTCTGTTGTTTGCTAAAGTTAAAGTTGTAGTTGTAGCAGTTGTAGATATTGTTTTATTGTTTTTTTTGTTCATTGCTGCCGTCTAGAAAATTACTAAACTTACATTTCAAAAAGCATAGTTTTTGTATTTTTGTTGTTGTTTATTTACTTCTAAACTGTTGTACACCCAGCTCAAAATTCATTTTACGTTAAACAAATAGTGCTTATTACTCTGAACAAAATTCAAAAAGTTCCATATTCATTTTGTATATTTTATTGGTAATGAATAACATATGAATTGAGGTAAGTAAAAAAAATGATTTCTTAATTAATTTCTATATATTTTAAATTATAACAAAAATATTTTAAAATTGAATAATAAAAGAATAATATTATTGTTAAGTTGAATATGTATATGTATGTTAAATATTATATTACAAAATGTTAAAAAATATTTTCAAGCTCTAAATATATTATTAAAGAAGCATACCATGGGCATATTGAAAAATATATAGATATCTATATGAATGTAGGTAATTGAAAAAAAAAAATAATAATTTAAATTAAGTCAAGTATTATTATATTACAAACCCTTAATTTATTAAAAAATAAATACCACCAACCTTAAGTATTGTTTTTATTGACTAAAGAGTTTGTGACCCTCATAGACATGGGAAACGTTGTTATGGTAATTTTATGTTGACTTAATTGTTTGTAACACTAAAATAATGTTCCCTGACCTAGCCCTCATTATACTAAATTTTATGATGGGAGCCATGCTTGTCGGTACGATCACTTCTCCTTCGAACTAAACATTGAAAACACGCTATAGATCAGCATTTATCAACATTCTTAAACTTTTTATGAACATAAAGAAATTTTCAATATTTAACGTATGTACATAATTCAACTAAATCTACTTGAATAGAAGTACTCGGGTTCATCTCACGCGTTCTCTCATAAGAACGATAAAAACTTGGGTCGGGCGTTGGGGTAGTAAACCCCTACTAAGAACATCGCACTATGAAAAAAACAATCAAAAATCTCTGTGTGAAACTGCACCTGGAATGTTCGGACCTAGCAGTGGTTCTGACCGACTTTAACGTGCCCATAAGAGCGAAAAAAATAGGTTAAACGTCGAGTTGGTAACCGACTCCTATAAAAAAGTATCTTACTATGAAAACAAATAAAAAAGTATCAGTCGGCTTTGCCGACAGATCAGTTGATCAGTTCGAGAGTTATCGTGCTCTCCAGCCACTACACATAATGCAATAGGGGTTTGTAACACCCTTCGGACTGTTTTCTCAAGAAGTATGGACTTGTCCCTGAAGAAACTTATACCGTCGTAATTGATACAGCGAATGTAAGTTGCTTCAACAAAAATCAAAGTGATTCGGGGGCAGGTTTTAAAGTGAATTTATCCAAAATTTTGTGAGGGAGGTACCTGATCTATATCTGGTAGATATATAAGAATATATAAAGTATGGACCATGGGTGACGTAGGGGATGGAAGATACCAAGGAACGGTCGTGACCGGCTTTAACATGGCAAAGCCCAGGATTTACCTTGGTCCCTCTTTCATCTCAAGTGGACACTGACCTCCCCGTGGTATCATCTGGGGAACTGCCTTTAACACCCGTTAAAGGTAGTGAGCTAACATGTGCCGCGCGTTCTCCCATAAGAAAGTTAAAAACTTGGGTTTGGGCATCGGGTTATGAAAAAACCAAAGGAACCCCACTAAAGTTGACGAACCCTGCAAACGTTTTAAGGACCATGATCTGCGAATCTGCACCTGGAATGTTCGCACTCTTTATAGAGAAGGTGCAGTTTACGCATTGGCAGATATACTTGAAAAGTACAAGGCCGACATTACCGACATACAGGAAAAACGATGGATTGGGGAAGGCGTCACAACAACACCTAAAGGTGGCGCACTGTATTATAGCTGCCATGACACAAAGCATGAATTTGGTTGCGGATTTGTAGTCGGTCGGAGGTATAAACATCTGGTCTCCAGCTTCAATGAATGAAAGAATTGCTGCAATTCGACTAAAAGCTAAATTCTTCTACATCAGCTTTATTTGCGCTCATGCTTCCACTGAAGACAAGGACGAACAGACCAAAGATATATTTTACGAGCGCCTAGAAGAAACTTATGACCGTTGCCCTGCCTATGACATTAAAATTATACTAGGCGATTTTAATGCCAAAATTGGGAAGGAGAATACCTTTGGCCCAACAGTCGGGAAATTCAGTCTCCACAGTAAAACATCTGACAATGGTATGAGGCTGATAGACTTTGCAGCTGCAAGAAACATGATAGTTTGCAGTACCAGATTTAAGCATCTCGACATCCATAAGGGCACCTGGCTGTCGCCATATCAAAGAACAAGAAATCAATTTGATCACGGTGTGATAGATGGAAGACACGCATTAAGCGTGTTGGATGTTCGATCGTTCCGAGGTGCAAACATAGACTCAGACCACTACATTGTTGCAGCAAAAGTACGTACCAGATTAAACGTAGCAAACACAGTGCGAACAGGTACAACACGGAAGTTGGACATCGGTAAGCTGCAATCACAACAGATAGCCACAGTATATTCCAGTCAACTCGCCCAACTGCTTAATCAAAGCACTCCTCGTCCCGATAACATATCAGGACAATGACAAATCATCACCAGGAGTGTGGTGCTGCTACCGAAGAGACAAATGCGGCATATAAGGCTACTTAATAATCAGTAAAAACGCGTAACGCGAGAGAGGTATCGGAGTTAAAGGAGAAACGTCTTCTCCGCAGGAAAAAGAGAGAAATGAACAAATCGTGATGTACCGGAGACAGAATGAAGTCCGAAATTCTACCAAACATCAAACTGCCAGCAAGGTAATCTGGTAACTGATACATACAGTATGCTAAGGATATGGAAAGAACATTTTTCCAAACTGTTGGTATCCAATAGTAGCGAAGTCGACGAAGATACCACAGATCGAATCCCAAAAGATGGTATTAAATGTATACCACCCAGCCAAGATGAGGTAAAGACAGCAATAAACCGGCTGAAGAATAATAAGGCAGCAGAAGCTGATGGCCTACCAGCCAATCGTTTAAAACCGGAGGCGACAAGGTGTATTCATCAGCTAGCTTTCACCATCTGGCAGGAAGAAAGAGTATCCGACGATTGGAACCTGAGCATCGTGTTTCCCTTCCATTAGAAAGGAGATAAGACTTTACGCTCCAACTATAGGGGCATAAGTCTTCCTCCTATTGCCCACAAGACAGTATCAGAATGAAGTCCGAAAGTTCGACCAAAGAGTGAAACATCAAACTGATGGCTTCCGTGCAGGCACATCCTCCTGCAGAGACCAGCAAGGTAATGTGGTAACTGATACAGATAGTGTGCTAAGGATATTGAAAGAGCATTTTTCCAAACTGTTGGTATCCAATAGTAGCGAAGTCGACGAAGATACCCGGCCAAGATGAGGTAAAGACAGCAATAAACCGGCTGAAGAAAAATAAGGCAGTAGGAGCTTGTGACCTACCAGCCGAGCTGTTTAAAACCGGAGGCGACACGTTGATAAGGTGTATGCATCAGCTAGTTATCTCCATCTGGCAGGAAGAACGCGTACCGGTCGGTACGCCGGACACCGGTCGTTTGTATGAACAAAAATCATGTACTTAATATCTCACGTTAGTTTGTATGTTGTTACTAGGACCGTGAACTTGGTCGTTCAATTCCCCAACTCTAGACATTAACTGATACTCGGTCCTCAGTTAAAATAGGAAAGAATATCTCCGAAGAGTTTGGTACCAAAAGAGGTTTCATGCAAGGAGACGGCCTCTCGTGTGACTTAATCAACATTCTGTTGGAAAAGGTTATACGAGATGCGAAGGTAAAAAGAAGTGGCGCAACATATTGTTACGAATGTAACTGATAGTTTTATGTTAGTTTAGTTTTATTTCCGTTGCGAAGTCCTGTAAGGTCTCATTTGGCTTCAGTACTCTTCCCCTTAATTCCATTAGGTAGATGTTTTGCTTATGTTCGCCACCGTACTTGCGTTCGAGAGCAGCCATTATATCCCCATAACTGTTTCTAGAAGCGGCGGGAATACTCTGTAATACGTCAGCAGCATCACCCTTCAATGCCATAAGGAGTGACACCGCCTTTTCGTTGTCGTTCCAAGAATCTCTAGCAGCCACTGTCTCGAACTGTAATTTGAACACATTGAAAGAGGTAGAGCCGTCGAACACTGGAGGCTTAATTTTTAACGCGTTATGGATAGCTCTCACTGGGCCGCCTTTGATTTCCAGTTCCGACATTTTCTTCTCAAGGTTCACAAATTTCTCATCATGGGCCAGAACTTTCTCGTCAACAGACAAAATCTTTTTATCCAACTCTTTCATTTGTACCTCCACGTTTTCTACTCTCTTTTCAATCACCATCGTGATGTTCTCGAGTTTCTCGTTAATTTTTCTAGAGTTCTCTTCCAACTCCTCTTTTAAGTTTCTTGAATTTTCTTCAAACATCCTAGAATTTTCTGCCATTAAGTTTTCGGTGATTTTTCTAGAGTTCTCCTCCAACTTTTCCTCTAATTTTCTGGAATTTTCTTCGCTCTTTCTGGACATCTCTTCCAACATCTTACAGTTGTCAGATTTCATTTCCGCCATAAGTCTGGAAGTTTCTTCATTTTTCTTATTCATTTCCAGCATCATCATAGCCAGCATTGATTTCAAATCGTCACCCCTGGCAGCTACCGACGAAACTTCCTCAACGCTGGATTCGCCCTTTGCCGATAACTCGACTTCCTCCTTCTCGAACTCATATTCATCGATGTTCATTCCACGGCGCTCGAACACTTCCAACAAGCGTTTTTGTAGTTCGGCCTTGTTGCCAGTAGAACACAACTCCAACTTACTTAGCTCCTTCTTCAAGTCTTCCACTCGTAGATCCTTAAACTTCATTGTAGGATGATCGTAATCTCACTGCTGACACCAATTGTTACGGAATTAGGTTTAACTAATCTCCGTGTAGACGTTGTTTTATTCCCCGATACGATTTGTACCAAATAAAACAGGGTTCGTTTTAGATTACGTTTCTACAATGCTTTATTTACTTTATTACACTTATTCAGAACCGACTTTAATTACAAAGCACACAGCAAGTCTCTAGTTAGCACGCAGCTCTTATTTAACCGATCTGTTCAGTTCAACGCTTAAAACACAACTCAACTCAATGTTGCCATTCGTAACTCTATTTATACCCAAAATCTCCTTGGGCTAGAAATATCTAGAACATATGACAACCTCTCGAATCTGTGCAGCGAACACACAGACGCACATTCGCACTAAGCGAACAACCATACTCACATACATACAAGTAGACAAGCACAGTAATGACGTAATTACAACATTGTAGAAACGTAATCTAAAACGAACCCTGTTTTATTTGGTACAAATCGTATCGGGGAATAAAACAACGTCTACACGGAGATTAGTTAAACCTAATTCCGTAACAATATATACAAACAGCCATATGTGACTTTTTTATACCGATGACATTGACATTATGGGTCGATCGGTAAAGGAAGTAACTGATACCTTTGCAAACGTGGAAAGGGAATCTGCTAAAGTGGGTCTGGCGGTAAACGGCGAGAAGACCAAGTTGATGGTGTCGATAGAGATCGGACCAACTAATTACGTTGGTTCCTATAATTTTGAGGTAGTGAAAGAATTCGTCTGCCTTGGAACCGCCCTAAACACAACAAACAACATCAGTTGTTAAATAAAAAGAAGAACTGTATTGGCCAACAGATGCTACTTTGGCTTAAGTAAGCAGTTTAAAAACAAAGCCACAACTCGTCAAACAAACATAACGCTTTACAAAACACTGATACTACCCGTGCTGATGTATGATTTCGAAGTGGTGAATATCGACATCGTATGAACCACGAGCTGTATCTGCTATACAACGACATCCGTTGGCTAGGCCATATCATAAGAATGAGCCATGATGAACCCGCTAAAAAGGCGTATAAATAAGCTTAGATGGAGCAAACAAGTAAATGAAGAGATGAAAAGGCGCGGTATTCCATAAAGCGAAGCAGCAAACAGAGAGAACTGGAGATCTTTTCTTAGTTCGGCTTATGGAACAAATGTCCTGTAATGGGCCAGCTAAGTAAGTCACTCTTTGTGTATTACAGATCACTTTTTGCGTACCTTAATAATTCAAAAACAGAATCGTATACTTATGAGAATAAGATAAATAGACCTCATAAAATTATGATTCCTGGTTTACATCATACGTGTCCAAAAGAAGAAATTTTGGATGATCTGAAAGAGCAAGGCTTTCACCCTATAGATGCCACTAATGTAATAAAAAAGGAAAAATCAAACAATGGTTACAAATATAAAGCTTTGCCGTTATTTAGAGTAACATTTTCAAACGAAGATGATATAAACAATATCAATAAAATACGATATGTAAAAAAGATTGGCATGAAAATTGAGCCATTAAAACGCACAACAATCTTATTCCCCAATGCAAGAGGTGCCAGAGCTTCAATCACACGAAGCAATACTATAACCGAGAGCCAAGGTGTGTAAAATGTGCAGGTAAACACCTGACAAGTGAATGCGAAAAGCTATAACTTGCTTACCCAAAAGTGTCAACTGCTCCGGAAATCATCCAGCAAATTATAGAGGCTGTGAAGTTCCAAAGGAACTTCAGAAAATTAGTCAAAAATCTCGTCCAACAGCAAATCAAATAACAGTTCGGAAAACAAATTTCAACGCGATACAATCTATTCCAAAACATACCCCGCTTCCATATAAAAAAATCGAATCAGTCAAAACTCACCGTTATTTAGAGTAACATTTTCAAACGAAGATGATATAAACAATATCAATAAAATACGATATGTAAAAAAGATTGGCATGAAAATTGAGCCATTAAAACGCACAACAATCTTATTCCCCAATGCAAGAGGTGCCAGAGCTTCAATCACACGAAGCAATACTATAACCGAGAGCCAAGGTGTGTAAAATGTGCAGGTAAACACCTGACAAGTGAATGCGAAAAGCTATAACTTGCTTACCCAAAAGTGTCAACTGCTCCGGAAATCATCCAGCAAATTATAGAGGCTGTGAAGTTCCAAAGGAACTTCAGAAAATTAGTCAAAAATCTCGTCCAACAGCAAATCAAATAACAGTTCGGAAAACAAATTTCAACGCGATACAATCTATTCCAAAACATACCCCGCTTCCATATAAAAAAATCGAATCAGTCAAAACTCACCCTCAAAAAAACACGTATGCAACAGTTGCAAGTGATCAGCAAAACAATATGCTAACTGAACTTTTAAAAAGTATCGAAAAAATAAACCATAGACTTGATATGCAAAGCGAAATAAATAATAAAATTTTCGAAAAACTAAACCAACTTTCTTAAGATGCCTTTCCACAGAATTGCAACATGGAACTGTAATGGTCTTATCAAACATCTGAATGAAGTTGGGTTATTCTTGCACACAGAAAAATTAGATATACTGTTAATATCTGAAAGCCACTTCACCAATTCATCCTTTGTGAATATAAATGGCTACAAGTTCTACAATTCGGTTCACCCTTCACAAAGAGCCCGAGGAGGTGCAACGGTCATAATCAAGGATTCACTACAGCACTATGAAGTGTTAAAAAATGGAAACAGACATTTTCCAAATTGCCTCGGTAGTCGTAAAATTGAAAAAAAACAACGCATTTAAAATTGCAGCTATATATTCTCCACCAAGACATTCCGTAAAAGAACCAGATTATACTGAAATGATAAATGCATTAGAAGATCACTTCATACTTGGGGGAGACTTCAATGCCAAAAACATGCTTTGGGGATCAAGATTGACTAGCACAAAGGGGTATGAATTATACAAATCCATACAAAGGAATGCATGTCGTGTATTATCTGGAAACGAACCAACGTATTTGCCATCAAATACTGAACTTATACTAGATCTAATAGACTTCTTCATAGTAAAAAAATTACCAGACTTATACCTTAATATTGAAAACTATGTAGATCTGTCCTCTGATCACTCGCCACTTATAGTAACTGTAGGAGACTACATTATTGAAAAACCTGCACTTGCTACATTAGCATCATATAAAACTAAATGGGACTTGTTTAGATTGTTACTCAATGAGCACGCCTGTTGGCAAAGCACTCCGGGAAACACGTCGCAAATGGCTACCTCAAAGAACTATCCTAAAACAGTAAGAGACCTAATTTTGACTAAACGCAAAGCCAGGAGAATTTGGTAACAAAAACGAACTGTACAAAACAAAAGAAGACTAAATCAATTAACAACAGATCTCAAGAGATTAATGAAAAATGAAGATATGTAATAAGAATATGTCTGATTGTCTCAAGAATCTCTCTGCATCAAAAGAAACTAATTATAGTTTATGGAGAGTAAATAAACATATAAATCAAGTGAAGCCAAAAATACCCCCAATCAGAAACCTTCAGGGAATTTGGACCCGAACAGATCAAGACAAAGCTGAACTTTTTGGCACGTACTTTGAAAACATATTCAGTTTTGCCTATGCAAACATCAGAAGAAAACGCCACAACTGTCAATAAAATAGATCCATATCCATTGAAAATAGTAACATTCAATGAACTGAAAACGATAATACAAAAAGATCTTCCGACGAACCTAATTACAACGAAGGTAGTTAAGAAATTCACAGAAAAGGCTATGATTAAATTTCTATACATTATAAATGCATGCTTCAGGCTGAGATATGTGGCATTGCAATGGAAAGTTGCAGAAATAATAGTTGTAGAAAAACCTGGCAAATCATCTAATGATTTGAAATCTTACAGGCCAATTTCATTGCTACCAATATTGTCCAAAATATTTGAGAAACTTATTGCTTCCAGACTCAAGAGAATAGCTTAAATTAGAACTTTAATACCATCACATCAATTTTGTTTTCGAGAAAAAACATTCAACAATCGAACAAGTGCACACAATTATCAATACTGCATAAAGGGCTACAGAGAAAAAAGAAATAGCATCTGCTGTTTTTCTGGTTGTAAGTCAAGCATTTGATAAGGTATGGCATAAAGGGCTGCTATACAAGCTGCACAAATATTTACCAACTGAAATGTTTGAAATTCTAAAATCATACTTGAAAGATCGATTTTTTTCGAGTTAAAATGGAACAAGAGTACTCTTCATTGAAACCAATAAATGCAGGACTTCCTCAAGGAAGTGTCCTTGGACCACTTTTGTATCTTATATTCACTTGTGATATGCCAAAATCACCAGAATCGACCATCGGAACATTTGCAGATGATACTGCAATACTGGCTAGCGGAAAAACAGATGAAATTGTCACAGATAAACTTAAATCTTCGCTCCTTAACGTAGTAACATGGACTAAAAAGTGGAGGTTAAAACTAAATGAAATTAAATCATTACATATGTTTTTTACCAATAAAAATACTAATAAAAATTCCGTATGCTACTACAGCAAAATATCTAGGAATGACCCTTTATTCAAAAATCAAGTGGAAAGAGCACGTGAAGAAAAAAGTGGATGAAGTAAAACTGAAATTAAACCAACTAAAATGGCTTTTCTCAACTAATTCAGAAGTTACCATAACAACTAAACTGCTTGTATATAACCAAGTAATAAAACCCATATGGTATTCAATTATAGGGCAAGTCAACCCGAAATCGAAAAGATTCAAAAACTACAAAATAAAATTATACGGTATATAGTAAAAGCCCCATGGTACGTACGAAAATCTGATATTCACAGAGATCTTCGTATGAACTTAGTCAAAGATGAGATGAGACTACAAGCACAGACATATGCTATCAAACTTCGTCAACAGACAAATACTGATATGTCAAACATATATCACGATCACATCAACATAAACGGCAGAAGACTTAGAAGAACATCTCCTATGTATATAGTTATTTAAGTTTTTTTCCTATATTCTTTAGAGTGTAATTACTGAATTACTAATTACTAATTCAGTCAGAATAATTTGCCTAAAAGTCATTTGAATTCGAATCTACTGACAGTTCACTCAGAATAGCATTAATAAAAAAACGAAATGCTTCGCAATTTGACATTGGAAGAAAATTAGTGCAGGTGTCCTGCATTTTCGAACAGAGCAACAACTTTTATCAATAATTCTTTTATTGAAACGAAATCTAAATCTCAAATTATTAACCCTATTGTATAGAGTCGTCTATCAAAATATATAGTAGCAGTATCAAGAAAGAAATAAAATATATTTTCACCATGCTGCATATAATAATCTAGAGTAACTAGGTTTATCACTCTCTTTGCTGTAAAAAAAGCCTTCCGTGAACTGGGCCCATTAGAAATGCTAAATGCTCTCGAAATGCTAAGAAAATATATTCTCAGAAATTAGAACCCCTATCTAATTTCTGAAAATATGTTTTCCTATCAACGTAAGAGAGGAAATCTAAACAATATTTTATATTTTATGTTAAAAGTAGCTACTCTGCGTAATAAATATTTAAAATAAAATAATTAAAAGAACTTACCCCAATACGTTTGACACATAGTGAGAATTGTTCAATGTAAAGTGTAATGTTTTGTAGTGAAAATTTTAGACAAAACAAAAATAAATAAACAAACAAACTTAAGAGAAACCAAAATGTAGTAAGAACCGGAGAAGGAGTTAAAAAAAGCATAAGTAGAAAAGGTCGAAGCTACTCTTTGTTCGAGTATCACAAGGATAAAAGCCATTTTCAGATATCGAGACTAGTTGTATGCAAACTAATAATTAATTAAAAATGAATAAAAAGCAAACAAGCATTTAAATTTTTTTTGCTTATCATTCATACAAATAGATAATATTTTGTATGTTTTTTATTGTGTTATATTTTAGCTATTTTTACAACACCAATTTAACAAACATTATTTATTTTTTAAAAACAACAGCCAATTAAATATTCGACTCCATTAATTATTTTATGTATATTTGTTACGTATTATTCCAATTTAACAAAACCCAACATTTAGACAAAAAATATAAATAACTTATAAATTTATGAATATTGAATAGACATGAATTAAAATAGTTTTGTAGATAATTTAAGAAAACTTTAGACATTATTCGTGTGTTTTATTTAAATGTAATTTTTCCCATACTTCTTCGAATGTCATTGTATTTTATATATGTACAGATACATACATATAGTAAAAGTGGTAGGCATGTTACTGCCCTCAAGATTATTTTTTTCATAAAACTTCTCCTACAATTGCTTTTTAAATGTCACAAATTTCTGTCTAAAATTTTCCTCAAATTACCATTTAAAAAAATTAAAAAAAATCTATAAAATGAATATAATTAAAAAATAATAACAAACAAAACTTAAACATACATACAGACACACACACTTTGACGTAAATAATTCTCATTATATATTTTCCTGTTGTTTTTTTTTTGTTTCAATTACTAATTTTTTAATGTTTTGTTTTGCTAAACACTCGGGTACTTACATGTTTGATTTGATTTGCATTACACACACACGCACAGTGACAGAGAAATATAGAGATAAGGAGTTGAGATTGAAATCGAGTAAACGTGAATTTGGTGGTGGTGGTGGTTGTGGTGAGAGCACAGCGTTGACGAAATTTTGAATCAAATTTTTTTGGTTTTAATTTTCAAAAATTTTCAGGGTTTGATTTGATTCATTTTTAAGGATGATTTCGAATTTTTACATTTTGGTTTGAAGATGTAATGAGCGATAATTTTTTTTTCGTTTTAGAGTTGTTAGATTTAGATTAGCGATACATTTGGTTTTTTTTTGGTTCATACGAAATTAGAGAAAAAAATATATGAAGAATAAAAAAGATTAAAAAATGCTTTCTTGCTATTTTATTGTTAATTTCTTTCAAAATATTTTAGATTAATAAAAAATGTATTAAAAATAAATTAAGAAATATGAGTTGTTCGAGTAAATAAAATATTGGTAATGTTGCGTTTTTTTTTCATATTTTGGTGGTGGTGATTTCAATTTTATTTTTTGTTTTGAAATGTTTGTTATAATAGTAAGAATGATGTAAAAAATGTTATTAGAATTTCTTAATAATTTTAAACTTTGCCAAACCGAAAATTATAATTATTATAAGTAAAGAATTTGAAGTTTTTGGAAAAAGTTTTTCGTTTTTGTTAAGCATCAGCATGCATGATTTTGTTGAAATCGTTTTAGTTTTTTAGCCTTGCCATTAATAATTAAAAAGAATTTTTAAACAAAATTTATTTCCAATCCATTCTAAAACTAAATATTGTGTAATGATTGGGAGTTGTTTTTGGTGTTATTCTGAGGATCAGCTGAAGCAAAAGATCGAAGATATAAATGCGATTTTCTAAATCCGAATAATAAGAATTTACAAGTATTGCTGAATGACAATATTATAAACTTATTAAACTGTGGAATAAGGCGCCTATAGGATAATAGGCAATAAAGGGTGTTTCAACATAAATTAAACATGTTCTACAGAGAAAATTGCAAGTCAAGGTTTTAGTCAGTAACTCAGCATAAGAAAAAACAAACGGATATGAAAAAAACTTAAGAAATTGCCAATACATTTTCTAAATCTTGCCACCTTTTGGTGATATGAGAACAAGTTATGGGTAATATCTCAAAGCAAATATCCAAAATTGAAAAAAGTAGATCAGCGATTTTGTTCAGATACAAGGTTACTTTATATACTACCTATCTAATAATACAAACGCTGATTTACGACTTTAAACATAAAAAAAACATGGGAAGGCATTTTTGGCGGACACACCTGCCAAGTCCCTGCACCCAGCTAGATGAGAGACTAGTTAAAATTTTGCCCAAATCTCGTGAAAAGGTGGCATCCACAGTTAAACATTCAGCAAAGCAACGTGGCTGATAGAATTCGTCTCTCCAAAGACCATGGAAATTAGCAATTACTATTTAGCTTACGTCGTTACAATTTTATTATTGACGCTATAATTATAGTCCCATTCAACCTGTGCCACTGGTTACAATAGTATTTGAGAAATGGGTGCTGAAAGAAAACTCTCTACTGCAGGGGACTTGCTATCCGCCTAGGTAATTTTGGCTGCGATGTTGTGGTTTCAAATTTTAGAAAGAGCGCTCATTGTGACATCATATCCAAAGACACATTTGTTTACGGTTTTACTAAGAAACTTCGGTTATCTGTCCCATAAAGAGACATCGACTTTCTCCGTAGGAGGCTTCTATAGAATAGAAGACCTCCGTAGTAGGCTTCTATAGAATAGAAGACCTCCGTAGGAGGCTTCTATAGAATAGAAGACCTCCGTAGGAGGCTTCTATAGAATAGAAGACCTACGTAGGAGGCTTCTATAGAATAGAAGACCTCCGTAGGAGGCTTCTATAGAATAGAAGACCTCCGTAGGAGGCTTCTATAGAATAGAAGACGTCCGCAGTAGGCTTCTATAGAATAGAAGACCTCCGTAGGAGGCTTCTATAGAATAGAAGACCTCCGTAGGAGGCTTCTATAGAATAGAAGACCTCCGTAGGAGGCTTCTATAGAATAGAAGACCTCCGTAGGAGGCTTCTATAGAATAGAAGACCACCGTAGGAGGCTTCTATAGAATAGAAGACCACCGTAGGAGGCTTCTATAGAATAGAAGACCTCCGTAGGAGGCTTCTATAGAATAGAAGACCTCCGTAGGAGGCTTCTATAGAATAAATGACCTCTGTAGGAGGCTTCTATAGAATAAAAGACCTCCGTAGGAGGCTTCTGTAGAATAGAAGACCTTCGTAGGAGGTTTCTGTAGAATAGAAGACCTCCGTAGGAGGCTTCGATAGAATAGAAGACCTCCGTAGGAGGCTTCGATAGAATAGAAGACCTTCGTAGGAGGCTTCTATAGAATAGAAGACCTTCGTAGGAGGCTTCGATAGAATAGAAGACCTTCGTAGAC
Organism: Musca autumnalis; assembly: GCF_047663935.1. Classification (NCBI taxonomy): domain Eukaryota; kingdom Metazoa; phylum Arthropoda; class Insecta; order Diptera; family Muscidae; genus Musca; species Musca autumnalis. Next base: position 258,146,659 of record NW_027411755.1, on the reverse strand, counting down.
CTTCAATACTTATTCTATAGAATAGAAGACCTCCGTAGGAGGTTTCTATAGAATAGAAGACCTCCGTAGGAGGTTTCTATAGAATAGAAGACCTCCGTAGGAGGTTTCTATAGAATAGAAGACCTCCGTAGGAGGTTTCTATAGAATAGAAGACCTCCGTAGGAGGTTTCTATAGAATAGAAGACCTCCGTAGGAGGTTTCTATAGAATAGAAGACCTCCGTAGGAGGTTTCTATAGAATAGAAGACCTCCGTAGGAGGTTTCTATAGAATAGAAGACCTCCGTAGGAGGTTTCTATAGAATAGAAGACCTCCGTAGGAGGTTTCTATAGAATAGAAGACCTCCGTAGGAGGTTTCTATAGAATAGAAGACCTCCGTAGGAGGCTTCTATAGAATAGAAGACCTCCGTAGGAGGCTTCTATAGAATAGAAGACCTCCGTAGGAGGCTTCTATAGAATAGAAGACCTCCGTAGAAGACCTTCGTAGGAGGCTTGTATGGAATAGAAGACCTTCGTAGGAGGCTTCTATGGAATAGAAGACCTTCGTAGGAGGCTTCTATATAATAGAATTACAAATGGAATAATTCAAACTACAAATAGAATAATTCGAATTACATATGGAATAATTCTAATAATTAATTGAAATAATTCGAATTGCAAGTGAAATAATTCGAAATACAAATGGAATGTTACGAACTACAACTACAATGTTTCGAATTACATCTGAAAAGGGTGTAGTATAATAGCTCTTTAATAACAAATATCGTCATCACTAATTATCTTCAATAAACATCATCGTTCTCGATAACACTGTGCGCAAAAACTTTAGAAAATATTCGATTTTTATACTTTTTCCTCCGATTCTGTTCCGTAGATACCGAACCGGTCAAAATTCAAGAATACAAGCAACTACAAAAATGTACCTAAGATCTCAGTTAACAACTTCCTAGAACATATGAACATTTTAGGAACGGTCCTTAATGTTCAAAATTCACTAACAATTATATTATGGTTAATGCTCAGGTCTGGAAATAACAAACTGTTCAACACTAGAAAATTTGAAAGGTTTGTTATTTACGGACCTGACCAGGAAAGAATGAGTAAAACTAATGGAATTTTGAGCTCAAAGGGACGCTCCTAGAATGTTCATGTGTTCTAGGAAGTTGTTATATAAATATAATATAAAAATCGAATATTTTCTAAAGTTTTTTGCTATTTTGACCTTTAAGAACAGTTCGTAGTGGGCTCTGATGTTCCACAAAGTTATATACTGATATATTCGCTACATTATTGTGGTTGAATGTTTTCTTGAATTTTGAATGGTTTAATTTCTATGGAGCAGAAACCGAAAAAAGAAAATAAAAATTGCATTTGTTTTGCTATTTTGACCTTTAAGAACCATTTCTACAGGGTTCGTATGTTCTAGAAAGTTGTTTATTGAGATCTAAGGTACATTTTTGTTGTTGCTTGTTTGATTTAATTTTGATCGGTTTGATATCTGTAGGCCAAAATCTGAGAAAAAATTATAACGGAAACTTGACCTTAACGGTTTTGACCTTGAAGATAAGGTTGAATGGATTTTATGTCTTCACAATTATTATTCTTTAAGATGAGAGCTACAACTTTGCCTCCACGAGTAAACCAAAATTCTTAGCGGTTTAGAAGATATGAGCCAGACAAAATGGTCCTTTTTGACATCAAGGCCTCAGGTCTTTGGGGGCCCATAACCGCGAAATTCGAAGTAACAGGGACACAAAAAATTACACACAGTGTAATCAATTGGTCAAGCACTGCGGGAGTGACAGGGCGAAGAGTACTACCTCGAATTAGATACCTTCCTGTCGGGTTTGAAACACCACACAATTTACAATGCTTGATGTTGCGAATGTCATCAGGAACGCTCAATCATGCAAGGCGTTCGGCCCTGATGGAATCTCCATGGTAACATTGAGGACAGATCGATGAGCTGCCTGTGATAGAGCAGCGATGATGGCGCTTGATTTATCAAAAGTCTTTTAATACGGTCAGTCACTACACGCGGTTTAAGGACATCCGGCAGGCAACCCTCCAGCCAATTTGACACGTTGGATAATCAATTATATGTGTGGACGACAGTCGTACGTGGAATTCAGGAGCAAGCACCCAAGACCCGTAGAGTGAAACATGGAGTTCTGCAAGATGGGCGTGATATCTCCGAAACTGTTTAACCTCTATCTCTTGTATTCCACGCCGTCTAGATGGCATTGAGATCGTATCGTATGCTGATGATTGTACGATCATTGCTCAAGGTACCCTGATGGCATTTTGGAAAGACTGAAGTAGAATTTGACTGATCTTATCACATATTTCACTGGTAGCAGATTTCCAACCACTAACTACCCCAAGATTCTAGCGGTCACATTTGACACATTCACGTCATCCGCGACAGGCTAATATGTAGGAACAAGGTCTTCAAGTCCCTACCCACAAGAACTTGGGTGCAAGGAAAGAAACCTTAAAAGTAAGCTAAGTGTAACGCTATGGAAAAATATTCAAACCTGTCTTAATGCCGCCTTGAAAACTGCAACAGGGTGTCTTATCATGTCTTCAGTGTCCCATCTACATGAGGAGATAACGATTCTTCCGGTACAGCAACACAATGACATGCCCTTTGTTTGAGTACTTGTTCTGGTGTTACCGTGAGAGCCATCCTAATCACCATATGGTTGATGGGGGATCCTATCTCCCTGGATCCTGGAAGGTTTTGGCCTTTCCACCAAAATGGCTGACATTTAATCTTTTTTGGGGGTATAAAATATTCCCGAATATAATGGTTTAATACATCTGCATGAGAACGGTAAATATCGTCTCCGCTGGGAGTAAGAAAACATTCTTTGAATGCATTGTCGTGGTACAGATTCTTTGGAGGCATTAAACATTCTCACAGAACGGTACGTAACTAAAGTTTTTTTTTTACCACATTATCAAACCAAAATGGCTGAAATTTGGAATATATTCTTCGTTTGGTTTATAAAAATGTTCCTCCAAACTTTGTCGGTACATGTCCACGTTTTGCTATAGTCCCAATGGAAGAGTACCACTCCATTTTCTCTATTTGTAAGGTTTTATCCGCATTGTTCTAACAGTATTTAGTCTCTGTTGGTTGAATTAAACACTCTTGCGGAGAATTACCGGTATAGCTTCACGTTTTCATATAACCCCTTAAAACGGTATCCCCCGTTTTGGGAATAAGTATTGAAGGTCTTAGCCACATTATCCCACAGAATGACTGAAATTTGATGTTTAATCTTCGTTGGGGATACAAAACTTTATCTAAGAAATTTGTCGGTACAGATTCACTGTTTGATATAGCCCGCATAGAACGGTACGGGCCGATTTTCCTTGTTTTTAAAGTTTCAGAATCGAAATGGTTGAAATCTGGTTTCAATAAAATTTATGTTGGAGGTTCGGGAGGGCAGTTTTTATACCCTCTACCATAATATGGAGGGTATATATAAATTTGTCCATGTCCGTCCGCCCTTCTGTTGAAATCAAGATACAGCTCGCAATTTTTAAGATAGAGCTTTGTAATTTGGTATAAAAGTTTCTATTACTCCTAGGATGTTTGGTATTCCAAATGGACTATATCGGTCCACGTTTTGATATAGCCCCCACAGAACGGTACCACTCGATTTTCGATATTTTGAAGGTTTTAGCTTCATTATCACACCGAAATGGCTGAAATTTGGTACATAGTCTTCGTTTGGGGTATAAAACTTTTCCCCAGAATTTTGTCGCCTTCATATAGCCCCATAGCACGGTACCTCCCGATTTTCGGTATTTTGAAGGTTGTGGCCTCAATATTCCTCCGAAATGACTGATATTTGGTATTTAATCTTCACTTGGGGTATAAAACATTCCATATGAAATATGTCGGTATAGGTCCACGCCTTCATATAGCCCCCATAGAACGGTACCTCCCGATTTCTGTATTTTGAAGGTTGGACCTCAAGATTCCTCCGAAATGGCTGAAATTTGATATTTAGTCTTCGTTGGGCGTGCAAAACTTTCCACCTGATATTTGTGGGTATAGGTCCACGCCTTCATATTGCCCCCATAGAAATGTACCTGCCGATTTTCGGTATTTTGAAGGTTGTTGCTTCAATTTACCACCGAAATGGCTGAAATTTGGTATTTAGTCTTAATTTTGGGTATTCCACTTCCCCTCTAAATTTGTCGCTATAGTCCACGCCTTCATATAGCCCGTATAGAACGGTACCACCCGATTTTCGGTATTTTGAAGGTTGTGGCCTGAATATTAATCCGACATGGTTGAATTTTGGTATTTAGTCTTCGTTGGTCGTATAAAAGTTTCCCGCGAAATTGGTACCTACAGATCCACGCCCTCACATAGCCGCCATAGAACGGTACCTCCCGAATTTCGGTATTTTGGAAGATAGCCAAATTTTTTACCGAAATTGCTGGAATTTGTTATTTAATCATCTTCATTAAGGAAAGGAAACTAATTGTTAAGTTTTACTTCAATACAACTCGGCCGAGCCGAACTTAACGCCGTTTTTACTTGTTTGGTTCTATATTCGTCCTGCAATATTTTTCTATTATTTTGGTGTATAACTTCACAATATTTAATTTTTCTTCTGTATTTATTAAACTATGTTCAAATTGGCGATAGGAAGATGATCGCATGACTCCGAATGCGGTGTTCGTGGCAATCATTCTATTACTTTTATGCTTATTGCCTAATTTTTGTTCAATAACATACAATTTGTTGTTATAAAAATTCAATTTTGTAAAAAAAGTAATTCAAAGATAGAAAGTATAAAAGATATTATTCAATGTTATCCGGATCTTTTGCTTCATTTGACTCAGTATGGCCTTATTTACTGACATGATTAAGTGCGTGTAAATGTTCTTGTGTTGGCCAATTTCGTATTATTCTGTGTATGTAAAATTCTTTTTTATATATAAGTGTGTTTGTGTGTGTATGTGTACTCTGTTTTTACCTAGAAATTGTGTCATGTCATAGAATTTGAGTACTGAGTGTACATATGTATGTATGTAGCAGCAAATGTAATGGGCACAATGTTCGGAGGAATAGTAGTTATATAAGTAAGGACTTTTAGAATTATTTTTTGTATTTTGGGTGCAATAAGAAATGCTTTAGCTACAAAGGTTATTTCTTTTTTTATTTAGAAAAGTTGGTGCAGGAAGAAAGAAGATGACATACTCAAAAATTAAAAAACAAAATAAAAGAAAAAAATTAAAAAAACAGTATTAAATTTTTTTGTTGGATCTTTGCCAAGTAAAATGTCAGTAGAATTAAAGTAAATTGGGACATTTGATAGCTTACTAAAGTATTACTTAATATAATACAGAGTTGTATAATGAAGACATTAACTATTCCATTTGACATCTAATTAGATCCCCTTATAGCAGATTGTGTAGATTTTTTAAAAGAAATTTAAATATAAATTTGTTAATGTAGATTCTAATAAATGAATTATTGATTCAAATTTTCAAAATCCGTTAAAAACATTTTTGTTGGATTAAGAACGGATATGAAAAATATATTCCAGTAATTTGTGAGATAGGAGTTTTGTTCCATAAAAATCCAATACCCATCCACTAATACAATTTATTATCCCATAAATTACTTTTGTTTCTATCTGAATTTAATTTTCACTTATAATGGAAACTGCTACTAACTAATAATCAACAGATAATTGATCATTTTTATTCTACTGACATTTCATTTACTTGTTCTTTTTTTCTTTTGTTCATCTCAACAAACTAATATTGTAGCAAAATAATTTGTTGTTTTCTGGTAATATATTTTATGAATAAAATATACATACATATTTTATATATTTTTTTGGAAAATAAATTCAGAATAACGAAATGAAAAAAGAGATATTGTGAAATATTGATTGCTTACGGTTCTTTTTGTTTTCGAGCTTCTTGACTTAAAAGTAAATATTGGTAGGTTTTTTTGTTTGTTTTGTCTCAACTAACATTAAGAATATTAAGGAAAAAACTGTACAAAATGACAGTAATAATTTGAAAAAAAGTTTTAAGACATTGCAAAAACAATTTAAGAAAAAAAACACAAACGTCTTCAACTACAATATTAGTGATGCGAGAAAAACGTTATTTGACGAATATCAAAATGCGATTAGTTTTTATGTTTGCTTTGTTGTTTTATTTTAGTGGTGGTGGTTGTTAAGTAGAATGCATTTTATTTAAAATTAAAGTGAAAATAGTAAAACGAAATGATAAAATTATCCAGCAAAATGTATAATACAAATGATATTATCTCATCACCTTGTCAAGGTATGAGCCAAGACATTACCGAGCAAGGATATCATAGAAAACGGTCCATATGCTGATATTTGTACGATTTTGGAGACGTTTATGACATTAGTTCCAGAATCTGAAATAATGTACTATTTTCGGAATTTCCAGATTTTAGGCTAACTTCATCAAAATAATGGTTTTAGAACTCAAGTATCTTTGGACCACATTCGTTTCACAAAATTTTAAGTCTTTTTAAACATGTTCTCCGTCTGCCTGTCTGGCTTGAGGGCACGATAACTCTCGAACGGATCAACCGATTTGGTCCTAGTAATATTTTGTCCATTTATTTCAAGTTCGATTATGGGTCTATCCACTCATCCCGGACCCCCTCCACAAAAGTTAGAAAATGTTGGCTGAAATGGTACACATCAGTACTGTCGAACATCTCAACCATTTGGTCCAACATTTGTTTGATATGATAGATTGGCAGTGGCTTAGAATGCTAAGACCTCGACAACATTGTCGGTTTGATGGAGAGGACCATTCACATCCGATATGATGAGCTGAATTAAACCACCAGCGAAACACAATCGCACGGCAGCGGGTTCTTTCGTACCGGATAGACCCGGAACCACACAACATCAGCGTTCCGGCCAGCCGCTGCCACCTCAGTGTACATATGTCTGTATTTTTTTCGTTGTTCTATGTTGGGAGCAGCATATCCCGGAATGCCTGCTGCGAATTCTTTTAGTCCGTGCAGGGACGGAGGAAACCCCTGGACCAATATATTTGTGCTCGGTTTTTCACATCTGCATCTTCACCCACATCCAACATTCTGTGATATGCAATAGATGTCAGGAGTGGGTTCATCTAAGGGCTTACTCTGGACTTGTCCACGTGAGGGACTATGTTGCTGCATGCTGCGTGAATACAGTCCCCATTGAGTCGTCATCAGATTACGAAACTCCCTCGTCGTCAGAGTACGAAACTCCCCCGCCGTCCCCTCGACAGTAACCGCACACGCAACATTTAACAACAGCAGTCCCAATCCCAGAAAATGCATCCTTTTTGCAATCTAATTGCAATGGACTCCAAGGTAAGATCGAGGAAATAGTGGATTTCATGAGTCGGAAGAATATCAAGGTCGCAGCGGTGCAAGAAACCAAGCTCAACAACAACTATAGCTTACAACGTTCTGATGGTTACAACGTGTTAAGGAAGGATCGCACCAGAAGTGGAGATGGGGGATTAGCTTTCCTATTGCACCAGTCTGTCCAATAAAGTCTTATTTCGCTTATGTCTGTCTCTAATGACCCTTATATGTAATGTATGGGTGTAGCAGTCAGGTGTGGAACTGCCGAGATAGAGTTGCTAAACGTACACATCCCGCCGAGAAATAGTTGTATCTCAGATTACGAGTCTGACATTAGCCCGCGTTTGGAAGGTTATAATCGTCTCGTCCTGGGGGATTTTTATGCGCATCATGAGATATGCCATTCGGCCTTCGTAAACGACCAGAGGGGCATAGCGCTGGCTGAGCTGATTGACAGCTCTACGTTTTGCACGGTTAACGAGGACGCCCCTACCAGAATTAGAGGAGAGCTGCAGCCGCTCGCCATATCCCTGCTGGTCGAATACCCGAATTAAGACCAAACTTTCCAGCCGAGGCGACGGAATTAGCAAATGAGCGTGATGAGTTTTGTCGAGTCAACCCTAATGACCCCAGAGTCTGGGAGCTGACACTGGAAGTTAACACGCTGGTCGGCGAGCCTAAGCGGAACGAGTTGTTAAGTCATCTGAAGAGTTGCAACATTGTAACCTTCACTCTCGAACCCTGAAAGAAGGGAAGATAGGACCTCAGTCACGTCTGGCGACGTTACGTTGACTGACCCGAGGAAGTGCGCAAGTTATTTCAGTCGACAGTTTGTCGAGCACCTCGATATTGACAGGGCGAAGAGTATTACGTCGCATCAGATCTCTTCCTGCCGAAGATGAACCACCACAGTTTACAATGGATGATGTTGCGAATACCATCAGGAACGCTAAATCATCCAAAGCGTTGGACCTAGATGGCCCGCAGGCGGATTAGCCGGGAGTAGAATATCTCATTAAAGATCTCAACTTGTCGCTAGCCACCATCATTGTTCTCGAAGTCTGGAAAATAGGGCAGCAAAAGTGAATCGTGGATCGATGTTCGAGTAGCGGAAAAGACTTTCCGAGACATCATCACTGCTGCAGCCGCTCGCCATATCCCTGCTGGTCGAATACCCGAATTAAGACCAAACTTTCCAGCAGAGGCGACGGGATTAGCAAATGAGCGTGATGAGCTTTGTCGAGCTAACTTATGACCCCAGAGTCAGGGAGCTGACACTGGAAGTTAACACGATGGTCGGCGAGCATAAGCGGAACAAGTTGTTAAATCATCTGAAGAGTTGTAACATTGGAACCGTCAGTTTGGCGACGTTACGTTGACTGACCCCAAGAGGTGCGTAAGTTATTTCAGTCGACAGTTTGACAGAGTGACAGGATGAACCACCACAGTTTACAAAGGATTATGTTGCGAATACCATCAGCTGAAGCAGCTGGATGAACCGGGAGTAGAGTATCTCACTAAAGTTCTGAACTTGTCGCTAGGCACCCTCATTGTTCCCGAAGTCTGGAAAATGGGTCAGTAAAAGTGAATCGTACAGGCCGATTTCGTTTTTGTCGCCCGTAGCAAAGACCATTGAGGCCTTAGTCCTCCTCAGCATCAGAAATAGGTATCAAGATGCCGATCATCAGCATGGATTCCGTAAGCAGAACAACACGACAACAGCGCTGCAGACAACCAGAGCCCGCCGTGTGATAGAACAGTAATGGTGGCGCTTGATTTATCAAAAGCCCTTGATGCAGTCAGGCACTCCACGCTGTTTGAAGACATTGAGCAGGCAACCATCCGGCCAAGCTTGGAAAGTTGGATACTCAATTATATGTGTGGACGCCAGTCGTACGTGGAATTCAGGAACAAGAAGTCCAAACCCCGTAGAGTGAAACAGGGAGTTCCCAAAGGTGGAGTGATATCCCCAGGAGCTGTTTAACTTCTACCTCTCCTGTATTCCGCCCCCTTCAGAGGGCATTGAGATCATAACTTATGCGGATGATTGCACGATCCTGGCGTCAGGTACCTTCCCTGATGACATCTGTGGGAGACTGAACTCCTATTTAACCGATCTTACCACCTTTTTCCACGCGAGCAACATGCAGATTTCCGCCACAAAATCTACAACCAGAATTCCGATCACAAACCGCCGTAAAATTGTAGGGGTCACATTCGACACTACTTTCACGTCACAGCTATATGCGACAAACTGAAAAGTAGGAACAAGGTCCTCAAATCCCTAGCCAGCAGCACTTTGGAGTGCAGAAAAAGAAACCTCGGTCTGTGGTATGCTATGCGGCTCCAGTTTGGTTCCGGGATTATGTGATACGAATTGGAAAAAGATTCAAACCTGTCAGAATGCCGCCCTGAGAACAGCAACAGGGTGTCTCCTCAAGTATTTAGTGGACCATCTACATGAGGAGGCAAAGATTCTTCCAATTCAGCAACACAATGAGATGCTTTCGTTGCAGTACTTCTTGGGTGTTACCGTGGGAGCCATCCCAATCACCATCTTGTGGGTAGATCCGACACATTCAGGCACATCAGGAAGGATATCCACTAATAATTCAGCAACACAATGAGATGCTTTCGTTGCAGTACTTCTTGGGTGTTTCCGTGGGAGCCATCCCAATCACCATCTGGTGGGTAGGTCCGACACATTCAGGCGCATCAGAAAGGATATCCACGCACTAGAGGGAGAGGTCCAACGATACAGGAGAGAACCCCTAGATCAGCAGGCATATCAAGCAGGTTTAAATAGCAGTCACACGGACCCAGTTGCTAAGGCCATAATCAAATATATTGTGAATAAAGTCCTCGGAGTACATCCCTCATTTATTGCAGCTGAGGAGCGTCAGCTGCCACGACAAACCAGAGTAGTTTGGATCAACAACGCTCGGGAAATTGCAGTCGCCTAAATTTTTATTGGACCGTTCGCCCATAAATTGAATTGAATCACCTTTTTCCCCAAAAAAAAAACATATTATTTAGGGGGTCTTCAGAATTTTAGGCGTATTAACTTGCCGGCAAAGATATGGATTAGGATAACACCTCAAAAGTTTTGCGTACCTAAAGGAATGGACCGACATAGTCTATTTTGGAAGTGTGTCTTATTTTGGGAGTCATTCCTCTCGATAGGACCATTATATCAGGAAACATGGGCTTGCCCACGAAAAATATAATATCGATGTAAACAGGGATACTAGGAGTACCTTCGGTAAATTTCCACAGGATTCTCGCACAGACCCTTAACCACACTTAAAAAACAAGTTCACCATTTGTGTGGGTGATACCCTAGGGAATGGGCCGATAGAGCTCACTTTTGAACCTAAACTAAGTTTGGACAAAATATTTCGAGATCCAAAGTTTGCACCAAATCGATTGCTCGGTTTATGAGATATTGCGCTTACCATTTTAGGGAATATTTTCGAACTTTTGTGGGGGAGGTACCGGAAGGAGTGTACCTATAAGCACCATCTTCGAATTTTATCTAATATTCGAAGAAATATTACTATATGCAAAGTGTGGACAAATGAAGTATTCGGTTCGGGAGTTGTGGTGCGCACTAGCCACACACATGCTGGCTGTAGGAGTTTTTTTAAAGTTTTCAGCTCATTTTCTCAAGAAGTATAGACTTGCCACTTAAAAAACTTGTACCATCGTAATAGGGACCTGGAGTGCAACATGTTGCAAAAAAAATCAAAACGATTCGAGAGGAGGTCCTAACATACACTGTTCTGAAATTTTGTGTGGGAGGTACCAGAAGGAGCAGACCGATAGAGTCCATATTGGAACATGATCTATGTCTGGTAGAAATATAACGGTGTGCAAAGTATGGACCAAATCGGATACTACCTCTAAGAATTATCGTGCCAACAATTTTTCCGAACATTTTCGAACTTTTGTGGGGGAGGTACCCAAATGAGTGGATCGATAATGCGCATCTTAGAACTTGAATCAACTTTGGGCAAAATATTACGATATCCAAATTTTGGATCAAAACAGTTTATCCGTTCGAGAGTTACCACGCGCTCCATCCACAACACTTGGTGCAAATACGGGTTTTTTACAGCTTTCAGGCCTTTTTCTCAAGAAGTATGGACTTGTCCCTTAAATAACTTGCACCGTCGTAATGGGGACAGCGAGTACAAGTTTTTACAGCAAAAATAAAAGCGATTCGAGAGCAGGTCCTAAACTGAGCTTTTCCGAAATTTTGTGTGGGAGGTACCCGAAGGAGTGGACCGATAGAATCCATATTGGAATATCATATACGTCTGCTTATGGCCCTAGCAATTTCAGTATGTGTAAAGTATAGACCAAATTGGTTACTACCTTTAAGAGTTATCGTGCGCTTAATTTTTCCGAACTTTTGTGGTGGAGGTACCTGAAGGAGTGGACCGATATGGCCCATCATCGAACTCAAACTAAGTTTGGACAAAATATTACGAATGCCAAATTTTGGAGCAAATCAGTTCACCCGTTTGAGATTTATCGTGCGTACCAGGCAGCCAGACAGACGGACGGACATTGCTAAATCGACTCCAAATTGTCTGAAACGGATTTCGTCCAAACATACTTGGGGTCTAAAACCATTATTTCGATGAGGCACATTTTGCCCGTATGAAAATGTATATACCCTCGTTGGCATAAATGCTGAGTGTATAAAAACTGACTCTTTTTGGTTGCGTTTTTTTCATTTTTTTCATCCAAGAATACCCTCTTCTCAAAAGACTTCTAACCCTTCTAACTGCATTCAAGCTGCCTACTACTTTCATTTTGTGGTTTACAATCTAATTGTTTATAAAGACTGCCTTCTAGTAGTATGTTAATAAATATTTCCTATTCAAGTCTTTTAGGACTACCTTTCGTTGTCTAGAAAAATACCGTTTTTCTTTATAAAGACGTTCACACTTCGGGTCGACTCCTTTTTTTTCGTATAATGTTTGCTTTTGGTAGACCACAAAGAATTAAATGAGACATTCTCCTGCTGGTAATATAAAAACTCTCTTCTAATTGTAATTTCTGCTTCTCATTCTTTAGCCAATTGAGACTCTCCCTTTTCTTGTCCGTAAAGACACCATACTGCTGGTGTAAAATATTTTACGGTCTTCTATAAAAACAACCTTCTATTTGTCTTAAATACCCACTCTGAACGTCTATAATTGCAGTCTTCTAGCCATCTTGAAAATTTAATTCTGCATTCATAAAGACAGGATAAATTCTTTAACGCATGCCGGAGGGCAAGATAGTATCAATAGGATAGCTTCGACATCCATTACTTGGTAATGATATTGATAATCATAATGATATTCATTTGCTGGATAATAATTATATTGTCTAATGCAAAACTGTTTATATTTGAAAGTGTATGTATATGACAAATAAAAGGTGAGAGAAAAAACAAAAAAAAAAAAAAAACGAAAATAATAAAAATAGAGTTAAAAAGAGTTTTGATTTGTACAATTGAATTTGTTGTTGTATTTACCTTCTAAAAAGGTTGAAATCAAAGTTAAGAGGGGATTTTGTTAATTTTTTTATTTTGTAGGAAATTGGAAAAGAAAATTAAATTTAAATAGTATTATATTGTTGTTGTTTTGATTTTGTTGTTCATTTCAGATCATATTTTTAAAAACCGAAACAAAGAGAAAAAGAAAATTTTATGGAAGTAAAAGAGTTGTGGAAAATTCCAATTGGGGTGGGGACTATAAAACAATAAATAAGAGAGAAAGGGCAATTTTTCAAATATTTTAAATCAAAGGACTAGGGATATTATTGGGCTGGTAACTGTTGTTGTTTTTATACATTTTGTTTTGTTTTCTTTGTTATTGTTGTAATAAAATTTCATAAAAATGTTTTTTTTTTTCACTTTTATGTTAACATTTTGAACTGGGTGTGTTAGAAAGACAGAGAGGTAGACAGAGATAGAGAGTTGAGTTTTGCATTTGATTTGGTATGCAAAGTCTTTTGTTTATTTTAAAATAACGCGTTACAGAGAGTGTACAGAGAGAGTAAAGAATGACTTTACAACTCGGTGTTATATTGTCATAATTTAGTTATTGATAATTTGTAAAATGTTTCCTTACTAGAAGACACTTGATTTATTTATGCATTATATTGTTATTGGTTTTTAGATTAATTTTCACACAAACACACACATGTATATAAAGTTTATTTTTACTTGTTTTAGGATATTTTTAGAATTAAATTGTTTTCTTTATTTCTTTATTAACACTTTAAGAGAAATTAATAAAATGTTTTTTTTTGTTTTTTTTTCTAAAAACCTCATATGTTTTTGTTTGTTTATAAAAATTAAACTCATAATAAAAGCCTTAAGAACTTATAGTTAACTTTAAAAATATTACATACCTGACCGCCTTCACCTTCAACGCTAACCAAATCACGCCATTCCTCAATTGTTTGCGCCAAATCGATGGTACACAGTGGAACCTTTACTTCACCAATTTGGTCATGTTTGGAGAATCGATCGAAATCGAATATGGCAAATACTAAAGTCTTGTTCATGGCATCGGCATAGGGTAAACTCTTTAAAATAGAAGCACATCAAGGGTTTGAACATGTGATAATAAGTAAATATTTTGTTGCAGGGCCAAACTTCTAAAGAATAATGAAGGATATTAAATCAAACTTACCTTAAATGTAAATGTTTCATTAAAGACAGGACTAAGAGTTTTACGATGCACTTTAGTTTCAAACTTCTTCTTTTTGTCGGGCAACAGATAAACCTTAACGTAGGGATCTGATGTACCGCCCATATCCAAGGCTGGCAATTCTTCAGCTTGTATAACAGTTACCGCCAAACTGTTGGCATTGAAATCATACTCGAGCTAAAGTGAAATGAAATAAAAGAACACAAACGACAGGTAGCCACAACAAAGATCAATCATTTAATGATTGTCCATTAGTTCCATTGAAAAATCCAGGGTGCAGCATTTTTTGAACATAGGAAAAATTGAAATAAAAGGGGAAGTTTTAGAATTAGTAAAGGAGAATTTTTATTTTGGAAATGATATATGTTTTTGTGAATTTTGGGGTGGGTGTTTTGATTCTAAATATGAATAAATTTTGTCAATTCCGAAGGCCGAATAATTGTAGCCAGAAATGTTTTTGTGTGAAAAACTGGACACCATGTTACAATTTGGAAAGAAATTAAACTTCTTTATAGATTGAGGTAACAGAAAATATCCATCATATTTTCTCAGTAGGTGCCAAGAGTTCACAAAAAGACATACATGGCTGTAGGTAATTTTGTTCACGTGATGTATGTTTGATTTACGTATGTATGTAAATGTTTTTTGTTCAAGTTTTTGAAAATATTGTACATTTTTTGTTTCACATTTTCATATTAACCATAACACTGCAATAAAATTGTGTTATTTAATTTATTGAACACGGGAAAATGGCCCACTGCGAGACATATCATTACCATGAATAGGAATAATCGAGTCTTCTTTCAAATATAATAGAGAGACGAGAATGCGGCTTTTGGTGTGTGGCTATTTTTTCACTTTGTGCGCTTGAAACACCACATGGAATTCCGAAGCAATTAGTCGAAGCCCTGCAGAGTAAAACAGGCAGTTCTATATCGAGGGTAATATATCCGAAACTGTTCCAACTATACCTTTCCTATATTCACCACATTCAAATGCCATAAATATTAAATCCTTAAAACATCCTATACCACGTTTCCCTATATGAACGATCAAAGTCTTAGGCATTGATTTCGGGTTAGTAGTCCATCCTAAAAAAAACACACTAATATGAAAACTGAACGCAATGATGAAGTATGGCTCACTCCAAAATATGAATTGGGTACCAGAGGCTTCCAGTAAACGCGTTTTAAAGAAGAAAAAGACATAAATCGAAAACCGGAGTGCAAAGAAAATCCAGATGTTTGGAATTCAAAAAGGAAAACCGGATGTGATTTGCTGATAAGGAAAAGAAATAAAACTTACATGAAAGTTTAATCCTCATCTCTAAAAATGATCAATGAATAATTGTGTCATATTAAGTTGGCCTTAGACGGTTTAGGCGATGGGTTGGTAACCCCCATTGTAAAAATCATACTACCATAAAAAAACAGAGGCCAATTTTATTTTAGGCGATTTTAATCCCAAAATTTGAAAGAGAATATCTATGGCCCAGAATTCGGAATATTCATTCTCCACAGTAAAACATATGACAATTGAATGATGACAGTAAAAAACGTGGCAGTATCAGAATTATACATCTCGATATTCATAAGAGCACCTGGCTGTCTTCAGATGAAAGAACAAAAAATCAAATTGATCACGTTGCGATGGATGGAAGACATCCATCGAACATGCTGGATGTACGATCGTTCCGAGGAGCAAATAAAGAATCGGACCACCACCCTGTTCTAGCAAAGACACGTACCTGACTAAACGTAGCAAATGAAGCACGAAAGTACACAACACGGAAGTTGGGCATCGGTAAGCTGCAGTCACAATAGATATTGCACTCAAAAGGCGCAATTGTTTAATCAAAGCACTACTCGTTGTGATATCTATCAAATGCAAACAGCAGCAAATTCCACACATGGATACCGGACACCTCCCCCATGTAACCCATAGTATGATCAGAAGTGTCGTGCTGCTACCGAAGAAAAAAATTCCACATTATTCTTTAGTAAGGTTACTCTACAACCAGTAGCAACGCGTGGCACACAAGAAATGTCGTTTTCGCAGGCGAAAGAGAGAAATGGAAAAGGCGGAGTGTAAAAAATTGAGGTGTACAGGAGACAGAATGAAGTCCGAAAATTCTACCAAAAAGTGAGTGAAAGTGAGACCAGAAAGGTAATTTGGTAACTGATACAGATAATGTGCTCAGGTCATGTAAACAACATTTTTCTAAACTCACACTGATGAGGTAAAGACCCCAATGAACCCGCAGAAGAATAATGAAGCATCAGGAGCAGATGGCTTACCAGCCAAGCTGTTCAAAACCGGAGGCGACACGCTGATAAGGTGTATGCATTAGCTAGTTAGTGCCATCTGCTAGCTAGTTAGTGCCATTCCGCCCACAAGAGAAGAGATAAGACTCTCTATTGCTTAAAATATAGTGTCAGGGATATTGTGAAAACGACTAAAGCCTATGGTCAACGGAATAATTGCACCATACCAATGTGGCGATAAAACCAAATTGATGGTATCAATGCGTAATACATCCACAGATCTTGCACCATCTGTGAATGTTGGTACATACAATATTGAGGTAGTAAAGGACATCGTCTACCTCAGCACCGCCATAAACACAACAAAAAACATCAGTTGTGAAATATGAAGAAGAATAGTGTTGGCCAATTGATGCTACTTTGGCCTGAGTAAGCAGTTTAGGAATAAAGCCACATCTCGTCAAACAAAAGTAACACTTTACAAAACACTGATACTGCCCGTGCTAATGTATGGTTCCAAAGCATGGGTACTTACGCAAGCACATAATGCAGTGATTGGTGTGTTCGAGAGAAAAATTCTTCGAAAGATCTACGGGCCAATCTGCGTTGACCGCGAATATCGATGTCGTATGATCAACGAGCTGTTTCAATTATACAGCGACATCAATATAGTTGAACGAATCGAGATACAACGATTGCGATGGCTAGGCCATGTCATAAGAATGAGTGATGATGAACCCGCTAAAAAGGCGTATAAATACGGGATGCAGATCTGGAAGGTCAAAGCTTCGTTGGAGCGAACAAGCGAATCGAGACATCAGAAAGCTACATATCCCAGATTGGGAAAATACAACAGAAAACAGAGAGGATTGGAGATCTTTTCTTAGTTCGGCTTATGGAACAAAAATAAAAAGCCAGCTAAGAAAGGAAGTATACCAATGTGGCTTTAGAGCTGGCAAATCCACCATTTACCAGATATATACCCTGCGACAAATCATGGAAAGACGATTACAGAGCAATCTTCGACTGCCATTTCTGAATTTGGTATCCCTGCAAAGCTCATCTCGCTTTATAAGATGACTCAAACCGATACCCGATCCTCAGTTAAAATAGTAAGGAACCTCTCCGAACAGTTAATTACCAAAAGAAATTTCAGACTCAACATTCTGTTGGAAAAGGTTATACGAGATGCAGATGTTAAATGAAGTGACACAAATAAATTCTTCAACATTCGAAGAGTCTAAATATATATGTTACGAACGAACGAATTATTCTAGGAGATTTTAATGCCAAAATTGGAAAGGAGAATATCTTTGTCTTAACAGTCGGGAAATTTAGTCTCCACAGTAAAATCTGCTGCCAGATCAAAACCATGAAATCAAATTAAATACGTTGCGGTAGATGGAAGGCATTCATCGAGCTTACTGTATGTATCATGGTTCTAAGAAGGAAACATCGAATCGGATCACCACCTTCCTGCATCAAAGGTACGTGGTACGTACCTTAAACGTAGCAAATAAAGGGAGACAAGACGAAAGTTGTACATCGGTAAGCTGCAATTGAAATAGATATTCCACTCAATTGGCCCAAGTTCTCCTCGTTCCGATAACATATCAGCATGGTGACAATTTATTGCCCTTACATAGAGTGGGCAATAATTTGTCACCATGCTGATAGGTTATCGGAACGAGGAGAACTTGGGCCAATTGATTGGAAATTCAAAATTCTCAAAAATCCGCAAAATTTATATTTGAATACCAGAGTCCTCGGTATAGGACTACTCTACATTCAATAGCAAAGCGTAACGAACGAGAAAAGAAAAAAAGAGAGCAATGCAAAAGCGGGAGTGCGCAAAAAATCTAGATAGTCAGATGTTCAATAATATTTAAGTCCGAAAATTCGACCAAAGAGTGAAATATCGAACTGAAGGGTTTGGTTTAGGCACATCCTCCTGTAAAGAAAAGCAAGGAAATCTGGTAACAGATTTTTTAAAACTGTTTGTACCACAGATCCAATCCCAGAAGATGACATTGAGTGCATACCGCCATGCGAGGATGAGATTAGGGCAGAAAAAAACCGGCTGAAGAACAGTAACATGATCATAGCAGCCGAGCTGTTCAAGACTGAAGGTGACACCCTGATAACGTGTATGCATCAGCTAGATAGCAGCACCTGGCGGAGGAACGCATACCAAAAGATTGTTTTGTGAGGGCTCCTTTTGTACTATCCACAAGAAAGGAGATAAGACTGTGTGTTCAAATTATAGGGGCATAATAATCTGCTTCCTATTGCCTATAAGACAGTGTCTGTTATATAGTGCGAACGACTGATGCCCGTAATTTCAAGGTCTTGGTAACCGGGTAGGTAGCTACCTATTAGTTATCTTTACCTACGCGTTTGGTAATTTCTAGGTGCCATTTACCGAGGGGTGTAATTTTTGAAATCATGTGGTAACATTGGTGATTTTCATTCATGATTTCGCAAAATCATTGCCACATAAAAGTGTTTTACATCTGTTAATACATTGGCAACGATGAACCAGGTAAAATCCTTGGTGTAAGTAACACGACCGTTTTTGGCCCGGTAACGTTACCTATGAGTTGAAATTATAAAATTTTGCTTACACGGGAGATATCTATGAACTCATAGATAACTACGCGTAGAAATTACGGACATGAAGCCTATGCTCAATGACATAATTGGGTCATATCCGTGAAGCTTTAGAACTGCAAATCCACCATTGACCAGATATTTACCCTGAACTAAATTCTGGAAATGAGCCAATGCACAGTGGCCAATTTTACAAAAAATCTGGATGCTTATCATTTCGGGGTCGCTGACTTCTTTTCTCATATTATGTAACCTTATTAAAGGGACTTTTTGCTTCCTTTATTTTAAAAAGCATAAAAATGTCCTTTAAAATTTGATCGTATCAGATCAAAATATTCTACAAATTTGTTCGCAGTAAAATTTTACTATAGGTCCTAGAATACATCAAAGCTTTATGTCTTATCTAAACTCCAAAAATCTGTAAAAATCAAAAACACATTTTATGGTTAAAGCCGTACTTCATCTGAGTTTATGCAAAATGGACCCACAAAACATTACTTGAGAAGAATTATGTTAAAGACTAGAATATTCTTCACTAGATTTTACTATAAGTCACCAAATACTTCTCTATTTGGATTATATTACAAGGAAATATCGATACAAATTTTGCCGAGAAACCAAAATAGGGCAGCAAGTTTTCACAATTTCTTTATTTTTGAAAATATTTGGGTTAAGATGTTATCCCTACTTGTCAATTTCAAAAAATCGAAAACAATTTTATTGGTTTATTTTGAAGTACATGTAGTATATAGGAGTGTGCCGCAAAAAATTTCAAGTCGATCGGAGCAAAATTGGCTTAGATATGACCTTTCAAAGTGGAGAACCCGCTGTGGTTTGTGTGTTTAGGCATACTTTATTGGTTTATTATACCATTTATTTTTTCATAATTTTAATGTACCATTGTGAACCTGTTGGGAATTCCCCGAAATGCATTCACTTGTAACCTATAAATGAAACATGTGGAGGGTCGTTCATTCATTTCCAGGTCCAGGTATAGAAGTATTGTACCTGTGAATGGGCGTTTTCATATTATAATGCCGCTCATTCATTATTTTTTGTCAATTAGAAAGTTCCAACGAAAGAGATTGTTTTAAATAATAAAAAACTTGCAATTCGACGCCATTTTAATTCAATTCACGATATGCATGAGGCAACATGGGCGACATTTGATCATTACAGTTCAAGCGATACAAATCCACGTCACGAGAGATGTCCAACCGGTGAAGACTCGTGGTGTTCATATCAACGGGCTCGGGCAAGAAAACAGGCTTTCATACACGATTACAGACCACTTTCATCAAATGTTTTGGATGCTATTATACCTGCGTTCAACGATCTAAGTAAAGAGTCTTTACTCGAAAGATGCGTCGGCGGTTTTAATCAAAATGGCAACGAAAGCTTCAATCAACTTATTTGGAAAATTTGCCCCAAATCCCTTTCAAGTGGAGCACTCGTTGTAAATTTAACAGCTTACATTGCGATTGGTCTTTTTAACGAATGGACAAAATCATTGTTATTTTATTTGAGCTCGATCGGAGTGATCTGTGGACAAAACGCACACGAATATGCTAAAAAAATCGACCAAGCACGAATTGCACTTCCAGAGAGACGTGCGGCCGAATGCACTCGTGAAGGAAGAATGTTGCGAAGGCAACACCAAATTTCCATTTTACAAGCTGCATCGTCGTCGGAAGAGCTCCTGTATGGACCATGTAAACCGAAATAAAAACTTAAAACTCGTTTTTCTCGAAATGCCATTTTTGAAGTCGGTGCCAACGATAGCTCGAAAACGGATAGGATAAATACATAAAAACCTTGTCTTTAAGCGAGACAGATTTTTTTTTATTTTTTTTGGCCGATTTTTGGGCAAAAATCGGTCTTTTTTTTGTTTGTTAAAATCGAAATTGTGACTTTTACAGGTCACTATTTTTGTTAAAATAGATTTTTGAAAATTCTGTCGCGCTTAAAGAGAAGACTATTAGGTTCTTAAAACGCGCACCAAAATATATGAAGATCGGCCCATTCGTTTTTAAGCAAGCGTTGGCACCGCAAAACGCTTTTACAAAAAATGGGTTTCGCAGGTAGCCATTTACCACTAAACTGTGCAATATTTTTCAACAACTAAAATTCCAAAGGTAGTTTGAGATATGCTCTTTCATAGGAATAAAAGATTTACCTAAAAATATTGGTAGTTTTCTCAGAAAAAATTATGAAAATTGAGTTTTTTTGGCCAGCACAACTAGGGATAACCCCTTAAGATTCCTTGGGGTTTTTGCATTTTATATATATAATGTATTTTACAGTTTCACTGACAGGAATAGGAGGTATATTTTTGTTAAAAAAATTAACCTTTGTGTGGGTCCTTAAATGGATTTGGTCTCTTTTTCCAAAAATGATTAAAATCTCCTATAACATGCGATTGTTCGTATCAGATCAAAATATTCTACAAATTTTCATCGGAAAAAATAAAGAGTATTGTGTGAACGACAAATGGCCAAAGCCATTTTTTACGGTAAAAATCAAGCGAAATTAATAGCTTTTTTATTTTTGAGAGTGTCATTCTTCAGTCCATATGTATAATTTTTAAACATCCAGTTTTATACTTTTCTCTTAAATAAAATAATGACCTGTTCCAGAACCTGCAAGAGTTTACTATTTGTCATTTATAAATTTGTAAAAAAATCAAAAATAACAGATTCTTGCAGAATCTGGAATAGAGCATACATGAAATATAGAGACTAATTTCATTCATCACAATACATGTGTACAGTATAAAATTACTTTGTAGCGTTTTTATAACTTTCTGCAAACAAATGCTGTGCTTAGATTATCTTTAGTTGTATTATCTGTTTTCTTTGTTGTTTCTGTGTTTATTATTATTTTCGTGTTTTGTATTGTTTTCTAGTTTATTCGGCTCATCGTCACATCGCACACACTTGACCACTGTCACTGTTCAAACTCGTGTCTTTTGTCCATTTTTCAACTTACCTTGAAATTCAGTCGTCCCAATTTCTGTTCACTCTGTTTATCCTCTTCGTCTTCTTCAGCATTTTCGGCGAGTTCCTCCATATCAGGCTGAACCTAGGGCATACCAGAACCCAATAACTATTTAGATTAAATAGCGCATTTGATACTTACTTTTTCTTTGTACGCCGATCCTAACAATTGTACCGATTTCATATCAACACCCTTCTTACCCTTACCATCTTTGGTTCGTCGTTTCTTCAAAAATCGTCGTACACAAAAGAATATAATACCGAAGACGACAAGGAATACCAATATGATAATGGCCACCACACCCCAGGTGGGTATGCCGGTTTTTTCAGCAATAACTTCTGTGACTTTTTCACCAACATCTTCGACTTTTTTAAGGACCGATTTTGTTGTGGTTTCTTCTACAAGAAAGAGAGAGAGAGAGGGAGAATGGAAACAAGTTAGAGGTTGAGAGATTGAGTGTGATTTAATATTTACCTTCTGGTTCTGCTGTTGAGGTTGCGGGTGCTAAAGTCGTCACATCTGGCAATTTATTAACTCTTTGCTCTTCGGCCTGTTGAGCTATGGATTCGGGTTCCTCTGCTTTATGACTGGCCGTTTCAAGGGGTTCTGAGGGTGGTAGTTCAGAACCAGAACCATCGACTGTTTCTGCGTTTGGTGGCATTTTGGCTTACTGTCAATTAAAATAACAAAGCGTAAAGATAATGTTAATAGATTGTTAATATTGTATATAAATTTGAAAAGTGTTTTTTTTTTTTTTTTGAGAATTACACTGATTTTCCATTGAAGTTTACCAAACCATACCATAACCTGGGTGTTCATTCACACACATCTTACACAAATTAACATCTTACAAATTCAATGTTCTCCAGAATTCTCTTTATTGGGTTCCCAAGTTTTATTCCTTCCCCTTTGTTAAGTTTAAGAGTTATTTTTGATGAAACTGTTTATGTCGCATTGAAATGGAAAAAACATTCGGATAAAACTGCTTATCTTTTTAGGTATTTGTGAGTCACGTACCACGCACAGAAGTGAGAGTTCAAATAAATCAAACGTTTGTTCTTTGAAAAATTAAAGCGACCAAAAACGTGACTCAATGTTCCCTCTATACAGAAGGAAAAAGTCGATTCAAAATCAATACTGTGTGGTGTCAATATGAGCACAGGCGTGTTCAATTTTTTTTACTACGGCTGTTGCCTTTTTTAAATCTGACCACTAACGGTGTCAATATGAGCACATGCGTGCTCAATTTTTAATATTTTGACCACATGCGAGCTCACTTTGACCACAATACGTTGTCAATTCACGAAACCGTTGACAAAATCTCGTTGTCGATTTTTTCATTCACTAGCAAATACTCGATCGAATCGAATGTCTTAATTAGGTCCCTTGTCTGAAACCTCTTTTGTTACTCAGAGAGGTTCTTTCCTAATTTAACTGAGGACCAAATACCAGTTAATGTCATTTTACAAAACCGAATGAGCTTTGCGGGGATACCAAATCCAGACATGGCTTGGAATTCCCTTGAACGTAGCGGCTGTCGGAGGCTGCAACATAATCGACAAAAGGGTGGTAAATGTTGTTGTTGTTGTTGTAAAAGTGTTTATTATTGTATGATTGTGTATTCGTTCTTCTGATCAATCTGACTTTGGGTCTATCTCCAGTTCCAGGAAAGTGGCTGCTTCGATGGGATGTAACCACATATCCTCTGGAGTTAGATGAGTAGGTTTGACAGGGCAGCTGAAAAGGTGCAGTGTGTTGGGCGGGCACATGCCGCATGCTGGACACATGTTTTGCAAGGTGCGTTCGATCTTTGATATATGAGAATTTAGGCGACTGCAATATCCCGAGCGTAGTTGAGTCAAAACTACTCTGGTTTATCGTGGCAGCTGACGCTCCTCAGCTGCGATAGATGGGGAATGTACTACGAGGTCTTTATTCACACTATATTTGTTTATGACCTTAGCAAAAGCGTCCTTGTGAATGTTATTTAAACCTGCTTGATATGCTTTTGGACTAGCCTCGTTGTACCTCTCCCTCCAGAACGTGGATATCCTCCCTGATGTGCCTGGCTGTGTTGGGCTTACACACCAGATGGCGATTGGCTATCACGGTAACACCCGAGCAAGTACCGCAACGAAAGCATCTAATAGTGTTGCTGTAATGGGAGAATCTTTGTCTCCTCATATAGATGGTCCACTGAAGACATGAGGAAGCACCCTGTTGCTGCTCTGAGGGCAGAATTCTAACAAGTTTGAATCGTATTCCATTGCGTATCACATAAATTCGGGGATCAAACTGGCGACGCATAGCTTACAACAGACCGACCTATATGTGGCCAACAAGGTTTCTTTATCGGTATCCCAAGTGCTACCGGCTAGAGGTTTGAGGTCCTTATTCCTATATTTCAGTTTTTCGCAGAACTCCTAAGATCGGTTAAATAGGAGTTCAGTCTTTCACAGATGTCATGAGGGAAGGTACCTGAAGCCAGGATCGTGGAATCATCCGCAAACGTTACGATCTCGATGCCGTCTGGAGGAGGCGGAATAAAGGAGAGGTAGAGGTTAAACAGTTCCGGAGATATCATCCCACCTTGGGGAACTTCTTGTCTCACTCTACGGGGTTTGGGCTTATTATTCCTGAATTCCACGTACGACTGGCGTCTACACATACAATTGTTTATTCTACGTTTCAAGCTTGTCCGGAGGGTTGTCTGTTCAATGTCAAAGGCTTTTGATAAGTCTAGCGCCACCATCACTGTACTATCACACGGCGGTCTCTGGTTGAGTCCTCGACAAGTATGTGTGGAGATGGCGTACAGCGCTGTTGTCGTGGTGTGCTTCTTACGGAAAGTATGCTGATGATCGGTAACTGGATAGCTATATCTGACGCTGGGGAGGACTTAAGCCTTAAGGGTCTTTGCCACCGGCGACAAAAGTGAAGTCTGTCTATACGATTGACTTTAGACTTTGACTTTTGGTGGCATTCTTGCCTGCCTTCGGTAGCGGGACCACCCTGCCCATTTTCCAGACTTCGGGAAAAATTAGGGTGGCTAGCGACAAGTTAAGAACTTTAGTGAACTTTAGTCCGGCTCATCCAGCTGTTTCAGCGTTACCATGGAGATTCCATCAGGGCCCAACGCTTTGGATGACTTAGCGTTCCTGATGACATTCGCAACATCATCCATTGTAAACCTTGCCCATTTTCCAGTCTTCGTGAAAAATTAGGGTGGCTAGCAACAAGTTAAGAAATTTAGTGAACTTTAGTCCGGCTCATCCAGCTGTTTCAACATTAAAATGGAGATTCCATCAGGCCCCAACGCTTTGGATGATTTGGCGTTCCTGATGGCATTGGCAACAGCATCCATTGTAAACTGTGATGGTTCATTCTCGGCAGGAAGAGATCTAATGCGACCTGTCATTCCCGGGGTGCTCGACAAACTGTTGATTGAAATAACATGCGCAACTCTTCGGGTCAGTCAACGTAAGGTTGCCAAACGTGACTGAGGTCCTACCTTCCTTCTTTTTAGGGTTCGAGGGTGACTTAACCGTTGCCCACAATTCACTTATACCGGCACCGATAGTGCAACTCTTCAATGATTTAACCATTTGTTCCGCTTATGCTCCCCGACCAACCTGTTAACTTCCAAAGTCAGCTCCCTGACTCTGGGGTCACTGGGGTTAGCACGATGAATCTCATGCTCATTTGCTAATTCCGTGGAGTCTACTGGGATGTTTGGTCACACTTCGGGTATTCGACCAGCAGGCATATGGCGAGCGGCTGCAGCAGTGATGATGTCTTGGAACGACATTTCCGCTACCTGAACATCAGAAGGATTGGGCAGATCTCTGAAGCAGTGCAGGTGAACTCTCTGAAACCCCGGCCAATCAGCTTTCCCATGATTGACGAATGTGCTGCATTCAGGGTTGATGAAATCGTGCGGTCTGGTAGTGGAGACAATTATGGGGAGATGGTCTGATCCAAGAGAAATGACGGGTTGTCAGGTGACGTCATTTGTCGGACCAGGTGACACGATGGTTACGTCTGGCGAACTCTGACATTTTTCTCTAATTCTGGTAGGGTCGTTTTCATTGACCGAGTAAAACGTAGAGATATCAATCTGCTTAGCCAGCGCTGTATCCCTCTGATCATTCCAAAGGAGCGAATGCCACATATCATGATGCGCATTAAAGCCCCCCAAGACCAGGCGATTATGAGCTTCCAAAAGTGGGCTAATGTCAGGCTCGTAAACTAAGATACAGTTAATTGTCGGCGGGATGTATACGTTCAGCAACTCTGCCTCGGTAGTTCCACACTTAACTGCTACCCCCATACGTTCCATGTACGGGTCATTAGAGTCAGGATCGAGCGAGAAAGATCTGTATTGAACAAACTGGTGCAATAGGAAAGCAATTCCTCCACCTTCACTTCTGGTGTGATACTTCCTCAGAATGTTTTAACCTTCACAACGCTGTAAGCTGCGGTTGTTATTGAGCTTGTTTTCCTGTACCGCTGTGATCTTGATATTCTTCCGACTCATGAAGCCCCCTATTTCCTCGATCTTACCTCGGAGTCCGTTACAATTAAATTACAAAAAGGATGCATTTTCTGGGATTGGAGCAACAACGGCTGGTGTTAAATTCTACGTGTGCGGTTGCTGTACTGGGGACTGCGGGGGAGTTTCGTAATCTGACGTCGACAATTCACTGGGGGCTGTGTTCACGCAGCATTCAGCAAAATATGCACTATGTCGTACTCCCTCACGTAGACAAGTCCAGAACAACCCTCTCCTGACATCAATTACATCTCAACGAAGGTTGGATATGGGTGAAGATGCGGATGTGACCGAGCACAAATATATTGGTCCTAGGTTTTTCTCCGTCCCGGAACGGACCAAAAGAATATGGATCAGGAATTCCGGGATATGCTGCTCAAAACACAGAAAAACGATACAAATACAAACAAATGTACACTGAGGTGCCAGCCGGAACACGGATGTTGTGTGGTTCCGGATCAATCCGGTACGAGAAAACCCGCAGCCGTGGGACAGGGTGTTAGGTGACGGTCAACATATCTTAGGTCTTCTTCAGGATAAAATCTGTTCAATGCTTAATTTGCCAGGTCTAAAGCTACATTGGTATGGTCCTATTATTTCGTTTACCGTAGTCTTTAGTCGCTCGCACAATATTCCTGAGCACACAGCCTTATCTCCCTTCTATTCAACGGGCACAGGATGCTAAAGTTCCAATCGTCAGGAAGAACACGTATTCCTACCAGATGGCGCTAACTAGCTGATGTGTACACATCATCAGCGTGTCGCCTCCGGTTTTGAACACCTCGACTTGTAGGCTGTCACCTCTTGCTGTCTTTTTATTCTCTATTTTTCCTGTGGAAAATTCGTTTCTCCTCTCTCCTTTTCTCTTGATACCTCTCTGGTGGGCTACTCCCGTTGCTACTGATTGTAGAGTAGACCTATATGCCACATTTTTTTCCTTCGGTAGCAGCACGACAATCCAGGTCTTACCATGAATTCCTTGGTGGAAGTCTCTGTTATCCAATTATGGATTTTTCGGCTGTTTGTATGGAGTGGAAATTACTTGTGTTGATATGCCATTGTGCTGGTATTTTATCGGAACGATGAGTGCTTTGATTAAGTAACTAGACCAGTTGAGTGGAATATGCTGTGACTGTATGTTGCGATTGCAGCTTACCGATGTCCAACTTCCGTGTTGTGTCTGTTTGTACTTTATTCGTTACGTTTAATCGGGTACGAACCTGTGGTCCGAGTCTCTGTTGACACCTCGGAGCGATCGTACATCCAACACGCTCGATGAATGTCTTTCATCTATCACAACGTGATCAATTTGATTTTGTTTTTTGGTCTGGTGACAAATAGAATTCGTTATGAATGTCGAGATGCTTAAATCTGGTACTGCTAACTACTATGGTTTTTGCTGCTGCAAAGTCTGTCAGCCTCAGTCCATTGTCAGATGTTTCACTGTGGAGACCGAATATCCCGACTGTTAAACCAAAGATATTATCTTTTCCAATTTTGGCATTAAAATCGCCTAGAATATTTTAAATATCATCGGCAGGATAGTGGTCAAGTGATTTTTCTAAGCGCTCGTAAAATATATTTTTGGTCCGGGCGTCCTTGTCTTCAGTGGGAGCATGAGCACAACTAAGGCCGATGTAGCAGAATTTTGCTTTTAGCTTTATTGTAGCAAATGTTTTGTTCACTAGGATGAAGCTGGAACCAGATGTCTTAACCTCCGACCAACTACAATTTCAATTCTTTTATTGAGGCATATATTTTAAATATTTATTTAAAATCTTCAATCATATATTTTCCATTCATCCAAAATAAGTTGTGCTGAATTTTACATTTCACTTCAGTTAGATCGTTACCGCTTTCTAATGTTTATATTACAAAACAGCGCCCTTGCATGCATTAAACATTACATAAAAGTGAAAGAAAAAACAGGGACTACTTTGCAAAATTGTCACATTTCCGTATCCAATTACTTTCAATATTGAGATGCTCTCACTTTTAGTGCCATTAACATAAAAGTGCTTAGTTGGCGTTTATCTCAGGGTGCTTGCTGTGTTATCTTACCGTTGTCGTTGTTGTTTGTGGTTTTGTGTTTCACACACTAATGTCTCAGTTCATCAGCATTTAAAATGAAACGCCTACTCCTTGTTTTGTTTTTATCTCTACCGCCTGGTGTTCAGACGCCTAGTTGACATTTCATTTTATTGAATTTTCGTTCAACTGTTTATTATGGCTTTTCTCTTTTGTGCACATTTATCCCTGTGACCAGTCAGTCAGTCATCTAGCCTTTGAGCGATACTCTCGAATCGAAGTATGCCACATGCTGACCCAAGAATGAAGGAGGAACAGAAGCAACACACAAAAACACAAAAACACTTGTCAATATGACAAACACAATTCACAACACCCGATGAGATGACATTCTAAAAATAAATACTGATGCGTTGTTTTTAACTTTGAAATTGATTTAGCAATCAAGTTTTTCCAATGAACACAAAAAAAAGAAAAAACGGCAGAAACAAAGAGGAAATTCAATGATTATGATTGCATTTTGCAGTGTTGTTGAGTGTGGAATTTAATCGAATTTTTTAGTGTTTTATTTATTAGATTTTGGATTTGTCCACAGGTTATTTATTCCACAGTGCGAATGGAAATTGAAAATGTTGAATTTTAAATTGTTTTTTTATGGGATTTAATAGCCAGAGCAAGTGAGCTGGACACGTAATTTTCTAATTGATTTATTCACATCCCCATTTGTTTTCATATCACGTAGCGTATGAGTGCTGCTACTAATTCCGTATCACTTATACGCCGCAATGAAGTAATCAAAATGTGAACAAACACATTCATCCATCGTATAATTCACAACGTAACAATATTTATAATTTATACGCCCCTAACACACAAATCCACCAACACATACATACTCACGTCCACACGCGTACATTTGTAATGCAAATGAAGGTTATCAAACAAAAATTGTCTCTTGGTTCCACAACAAAATATGCCATGAATTTGCATAAATATAAAGATTAAAGGTTTAAAAATACATTTAATTTAGATGGTGGTGGGCGGAAGGTTTATTTCAAGGTTAAATTTAATTTTAATGTGCTTCGTATCCTTTATCCCTTAAATGATAAGGGTTTGAATTGAAAAAGGAAATGAAACACATTTTGTGTATTCAAAAAACCTTTTTTCAGAGTAATCATTTTTTTCGAAAGAAGAGATGACAAAGGCTGAAATACTTTCCCGTTAACGGAATAACTGTTTACAACTTCCTAATTACTTAAATGGGGGGAAAGTAGCCTCTATGAAGGCTATGCCAAACTGGAACAGACATTTTATTTCGCATTGAAGAAAGAGCTCATGACAGCAGTAAGCTTGTATTAGTCTGTCGCGTACAACTTATATGAGGAGTACTTGATGTAATTACAGCCTCCAGACTACCTTATATGAAGTACTGTGGTTCCGGCCATGGGCCAAAAATAAAAAAAAAACTGAATGTCAAATTTTTGTACAAAATCCGGAAACACTGACTGCTACTGAAAATAATTTCAACACGATCAGAGTTGAGCTCTTAAACTTTACTTTCTCCGAATCTTGTGTGGGAGGTACCCGAAAGGGTGGACCGATATAGTCCATATTCCAACCTGATACATGACTCTGTGAAATAATATAATGTGCAAAGTTTTGACCAATCAGAAACTCCCTGTGAGAGTTATTTGACAGATTTCCCATTATATTTCGTGCTATATGAAAGAACAGGGACAAGCTCGGTATACCATTACAGTTTCTATTTAACATGTTTCCCCAGTTTATAAAATAAGCTAGTTGCTGCAATGATTATTTTACATTCACATATTGTAATTAAAACAACACGTTATAGTTTTAAGTTATTATTTTTTTATGCAATTGTGAACTTCGTAATATTTTTCGAAAAGACTCAATAAAAAAATTGAAATTGAAAAAAATTTAAATTTCGTGCAGTCAGGGTTTCTTCGAGAATTTAGGATATTATCTCCGGAAGTATGGACATGCGCCCGAAAAAAACTTTACCGCCGTAAAGGGAGCCTTAAGGAGGATCTGTTGAAAAGAATCAAAAAAATCCGAGAGGAGATCTTAAACCCGAAGGAGTTTTTCGAATTTAAACTATGTTTGGGCAGAATATTACGAATTTCGTCTAAACATACATGGGGTCTACAACCCCATATTTCGATGAGACACATTTTTTGTCATATAGTTAACATAAATGCTGAGGGTATAAAGTACGATAACGGATTTTGTAAGAGAAGGAAATAATTTAAGCGGTCACATATCAGACATGTCGGCTGGGAAGCGGCTTCGCTATCATCTAACACGGTGTGCCTTAACCAAATTGAAATGGAAGGAGCTTACGCCTTGGAAGTTTTTGCGGATTCTGAAACTACAATGTTCATATCAGCAATGTTTAAATAAATCTCGGTCAAAATTCACACTTTTAGGGGTTTTTTAGGTTTTCACGATTTGCTTGGAAACCGCAAGCTCTATGAAAATGGGACTGAAGAAAATGTTGTAGCAGTGAAAACCTAACAAAAAAACCTAAAAACGTGACCTAAAGTTCTATGTATATCTCAAATACAGTAATACTTACGAACAAATTGACCTCCTCTAGAGAATGATCACGGCTACAATATTTTCGTTAGGCCCATTTCGATAGGACTTGCCGTTTTCAAGCCAAAACCTAACAAAACCCTAAAAATATGAACTTTGACTGCGATTTATTTAAAAATCCCTCCAGCGATTTTTTTGTTTTTGGATTTTTCTCATCTATGAACATTGCTGTTTCAGAATCTGCAAAAACTTCCCAGGTGTAAGCGGTTTTCATTTAATGTTAGTTAAGGTGCACCCTTCATGACAAGGTTTTATAAGGAGGCGATACAGTCAGTTCACTATCCTAATTTGAACTTCCATATCTCAAAAATGGTAAAACCTAAGAAAAAGTCATAAAGTTCAATCTTGTAGAAAAATTTAAATGCTACATGATTTTCTCTTATACCATTTCGATAGGTCTTGGGGTTTTTAAGCAAAATCGCGAAAACCTAAAAAAGTCCTAAAAATGTAAACTTTGACTTTTGGTCTATTTAACCTGCTAAATATTATCTCATCATCAAGTTAAGGTATAAACTTATTTTTATACCCTCAGCCTTTAGGCTAAGGAGGGTATATACACTTTGATACGATGAAAATGTGCTCATCGAAATAATGGTCTTAGACCCCAAGTATGTTTGGACGAAATGTGTATCAGACAATTTGGAGTTGATTTAGCCATGTCCGTCCGTCTGTCTGTCTGGCTGGCTGAAGCGCACGATAACTCTCGAACGAAGGTTAAGTTCGAAGATGGGTTAAATCGGTCCACTCCTTCCGGTACCTGCCCCACAAAAGTTTAAAAATGTTCGGACAAATTGTTCGTACGGTAACTTTTGAAGGGAGTGGCCGAATTGGTCTTTACTTTACATATACTAATATATCTACCAGATATAGATCAGGTTCAAATATGGACTATATTTGTCCACTCCATCCGGTACCTCCCACACAAAATTTCAGATAAGTTAACTTTAAGACCTGATATCGAATCATTTTGATTTTTGTTGAAGCAACTGGCATTCGCTGCCTCAATTACGATGGTAAATGTTTTTTTCAGGGGCAAGTCCATACTTCTTGAGCAAACAGCCCGAAGGGTGTAAAAACCTCCTATGGCACCATATGTTGTGGTTGGAGATCCACTTCCATAACGGTCAATGTCGATCCATTCCTTTTAGTGTCTCCTCCGCAAAACTTTTGATTTTTTATCCTAATCAACATTTTTGTCTGTTCAAACGCCCAAAATTTTTAAAGTCCCCTAAATACATACGTATTTTGGGAAAAAATTTTTCAATATACACAGGCTGAGGGTATATCTCTGTCGACAAAGCCGACTGATACTTTTTTACTTGTTTATCTACGGATCAGTTACAAAATTGGATACAATATATTGTTTTTGTCTACTTCACCCCCTAAATATTTAATGGTTCTCACCAAGAACTAAAGGCGTCTTTTCTGGTCGGAACCCGACCATCGTACAGATTTTGTGACTATCGGTTCATAATGTGATTACAACATTTATCATCGGACGGAAGGACACACATCACTAAAGCATAAACAATTTCATACCAAGGTTACTTAAAACAATCTTCGCAGTAGCACAAAGCTGTAACCAGCGCATTAGCTTGCTATTTGCCCTAACATTCTTTTGGGGCACTTCCTCCATACAAATAGATCCATTGTGCTTTGCGGACAAAAATACCATAAGCTTCTTATGGCAACAAATAATACCCTCTATCGATTACGTTTCAGTTTCTCGTCGAAGAAAAACTTTTCACAATTCGCATGAAGTTCAACACTCAACTGACCCACTCATCTGACCCAATTGATTAACGAATACACTTCTCGTTCCGATAGCATATCTACACAATGACAAAGTATTTATCCATGCAAACAGTCGCAAAATCCATATTTAGTTACCATAGGCCTCCATCAAGGACTTGGAGTAACGTAAGAATACCATTTAATCAGTACCCGCTAGCAAGATGAACTAGTTCGTTATACGAAATTTGAACATTCTCTAGGTTACTGTAACTAATTGCACTGTAGAACCCCCACTGCAATCAACTGTAAACTTTTATAAGGAGATTGTACTGTACTAGTTCCAAGTTTACAGTCACATACCAGTTTATCAAACATTCCTCTCTTCTGTTGTTGTTTTAAAAGTGGTGTATTTAATTTAAGAGTAAATAGTCGCAACTGACGTCTCGACGTTTACTTGGGGATATAAAGGTGTCAGTTGGTTCCCTTTGCATTACTTAGGAGTCAATTGTATACTAGTACCGCTTAGAACTATAGTTCTGGACTAATTTAGAGCACGAGAGAGCACAGAACACGAGATAATTGCGAAGCAGGGGTGCCAACTTGGTGGTTTTCCCGCTACTTGTGGTGATTTTTGACGTACAAAAACCACTGTTTAAGCAGGAATGTCAACTGTTTTAAGGTAAAAAAACGCTACAGACCTATGGTGCGTATGTGGCTGTAGCGATTTTTACCTCGGAACAGTTAACATCCCTGTTGCGAAGAGAAAAGAAAAATGTTTCCGCTGGAAAAAGAGACAGAGAAGAGCATGAGTGTGGGAAAAATCGATATGTACAGGAGCCAGAAAGAACTCCGACAATTCTAACCAATTCGATGATGGCTTTGGTACAGGCACCTCCTCTCGAAGAGACAAGCAAGGTAATCTGGTTACAGATACATGTGTAGTGCTCAGGCCATGGAACGAGCATAGATGTTGAATATACATCAGATCTAATCCCAGAAGGTGGTATCGACCAAGATGAGGTAGAGACAGCAATAAATCGGCTAAAGAATAATAAGGCAGCAGAAGCCGATGGCCTACCAGCCGAACTGTTGAAAACCGGCGACCACACGCTGATAAGGTGTATGCATCAGCTGGTTAGCACCCGGTGACAGAAAGAACGCGTACCCGACGATTAGTACTTGAGCATCCTGTGTCCGTACACAAGAAATGAGATAAGACTGTGTGCTCAAACTATGGGGACATAAGTCTACTTCCTATTGCTGATAAGATAGTTTCAGGG
Organism: Musca autumnalis; assembly: GCF_047663935.1. Classification (NCBI taxonomy): domain Eukaryota; kingdom Metazoa; phylum Arthropoda; class Insecta; order Diptera; family Muscidae; genus Musca; species Musca autumnalis. Next base: position 258,112,477 of record NW_027411755.1, on the reverse strand, counting down.
ATATTGTGTTAACAACTACAGCCTATGGTCAACTAAATAATTGGAGTATACTAATGCGGCTTTAGACCTGCCAAATCAACAATTGACCAGATATTCACCTTGTGGAAAATCCTGTAAAATCTCAACGTATTAAAATCGACACTTACCATCGTTTTGTCGATTACAAAGCAGAACTCGATAGCCCCCAACGCTAAAAGGTAGTATTTCCGCAAAGCACAGTTGGCATTTTAAGATGACCTTATAAGTGGTTTTCAGTTAAGAGAGGAAAGAACCTCTCAGAGAGTAGTGGACATCTTTTTTTGGTTCGGAATATAGTATAAATACTTTGTAGAGGGCCACTTATTTCCACTGTCTGTCAAAGCAACTATTTTTCGATATTTTAACGTGACTGTTACATATCTGCCTTAATAGGATGACCTATCTACATACCTGTTGTGTCTTTTTCATATCCTCAGACTTTAGACTAACGAGAGTATACATATACCTTATGATACGATGAAAATCTGTCTCATCGAAATACTGGCTTTAGACCCCAAGTATGTTTTAATGAAATCTGTTTTAGGCAGTTTGGAGTCAATTTACACACGTCTGCTCGTTTGTCTGGCGGAATGAACCGACTCGGTTCATAATATGATATTTTGTCAAAGTTGTTATCAAGTTCGCAAGAGTTCAAAACTTTTCATTAAACGGTGCGGATAAAAAATTATTACTGCATTTCAGGAATAGTGTTCACAAAGTCTTGCCAAGGTTCAAATTTCAATTTTGAACGCCTTGCATAAAGCAAAAACAAGTGAGCAAAGGCTATAGTCGGGACGGGGCCGACCATGTGATACCCTACACCACTACCCCTGTGCATAAGCTTTTCACTGGTATACATTTATTTTAGGGAACATAATCCGACTACCACCAAACATATTTTGGTTTTTAATAAAAAAATATGCCTCTATCTCTCTGGGACCCCCATAAGCAACCAAAATTTTGTGACCATCCGATCAAAATTTCGACCTGTAGAATGGAAGAATTGGATGCATTACCGACTATTGTGGTATATCCCTTGTTTGACCACCTTCGCCAACCTACTTTACACCAATAGGTAATATTTTCTTCTTCCATTGACAGGCATATTCGGATACAGCATATATTCACAAAGAATAAAATTTTGAATTTATCTCCACATGAGTTTTTTCCCCATTCCGATCATTAAATATTATCCGACTATCACCATAATCAATAGGGGGCCCCCATCAACCCCCAAAAATTCGTGACTATCCGATCAAAATTCCAACCTGTAGCGTGATTACAAAAAATGGAAAAATTGGATATAATATATTTTGCGATATCTCGTTGTTTGCCCACTTAGGCAAACATACTTTGCGTCAATGTAAAGGCGGGCTTTCCTGTTGGAATACTCCTACTAGAAGCGGAAATATTCGCATAAGAAAAAAAACGTTGACTTTTCTCCACATAAGGTTTTCGCTTATTCCGACTCCTGAATATTATCCGACCATCACCAAAATAAATAGGCTTCTTCATCTGTGGGACCCGCATAAAATTTCAAAGACTTCGTGACGATCCGATCAAATTTGCGACCTGTAGCGTGATTACAAAAAAATCGGAAAATGGGATGCATTACCGACTATTGCGATATCTCTGTTGTTTGAGCAGCTACGACAACCTACTTTATATCATTGTAAAGGTGATATTATCTACTTTCCTTGCCAGGTTTTGCTTTTGATATACCTCTTAAAGAAACAGAGATATTGGCTTTGAAATAAAAAGTAGACCTTTTCTCCAAATAAGTTTTTGCCCATTCTGACCCTGAATATTATCCGTCCGTCATTAAAATCAGTAGGCTTCTTCCTCTGTGGGATCCCCATTAACCCCCAAAATTTCGTGACGATCCGATCAAAATTGCGACCTGTAGCGTGATTACAAAAAAATTGGAAAATGGGATGCATTATCGACTATTGCCATATCTCTGCTATTTGACCACCTACGACAACCTACTTTACATCGTTGTAAAGGTGATAACAGAAACAGAAACAGAGATATTGGTTTTGAAATAAAATGTTGACTTTTCTCCAAATAAGTGTTTGCCCATTCTGACCCCTAAATATTATCGCACCATCACCAAAATCAATAGGTTTCTTCATCTGTGAGACGCCTATTAACCCTCAAATTTTCGTGACGATCCGATCAAAATTGCGACCTGTAGCGTGATTTCAAAAAAAGGATAAATGGGATGTATTAACGACTCATGCGATATCTCCGTCATTTGGTTACCTACGCCGACCTAGTTTGCATCATTGTAAAGACGGGATCTTCTACTTTCATAGTCTAGGTTTTGCTTTTGGGAAAGTTTACAACTTAAGCTGTGATATTCGTCAATATAATTAAAATCGCAAAAATGAAAATTGGTGTTTTATTTGCTACTATTGTGATATCTTCGTTGTTTGATCACCTACGAGCACCTACTTTACATCAGTAAAAAGGTGATATTTTCTACTTTAATTGTCAGATTCTGCTTTTGGTATACCCCATATAGAAGCTGAGATATTCGCTTTGGAAAAAAAAACGTTGTCTTTTTATCCACTTAAGTTGTTTGCCCTTTCCGACCTCTAAATATTATCCGACCATCACCAAAATCAATAGGCTTCTTCCCCTCCGGGACCCCCATCAACATCCAAAATTCGTGACGATCCGATCAAAATTGCGACCTGTAGCGTGATTACAAGGTTTAGATGGACAGACGGACGGACACACATAACCAGATCGACTCGTTACAAACTTTTTGGCCAAAACCAACTTATAATACCCTCCCCACATAGTGGTGTAGGGTATAAAAACTACATCACGAACGACTACTTCACTCCCTATATAGATCTGAGGTAATTTATGCATTTGAAATGCAAATATTTTTGTAGGTTGATTGATTATTGACCCCTTTTTAAAGATTTAAAAAAGAATTGGCAATAATTGCACTTATTTTACAAAAATACACGAAACAAAGCTCGACTCACTTTTGGTCCTGCTCAAAACATTTGCAACTTAGAACATTTGATTCAAAATCTGAAGATATGATTTGTGTTTTGGTAATATATTGTGAGTTTAACCTTTTATTTATTATCTGGACACATCATAAAGGTATCCAGGTAACTAAATAAATTAATATATCCTTTTGAATCCTATTCCTAAGGATAATTATTAAATACAAAAGTTTTACTAGATATTTAATAGTGTAGAGTCCATTTTAGGGCAACGGAACATTTTATATGAATTCAGATCACTTAAGCTGATCGGGTCCGACAAGAACACAAAAAATATTTGCCAAAAATTGCTAGTTTTACGTGGTTATACATACGTTTAGTGGCGGTATTATTCCAAAAACCCCTCTTATACGACATCTGTGGTGTGTACGTGGGCGATTTCGATATATTATATGTCTGGTTAGTTTTAAATCCAATAAATATATCGACCTCATGCCTCTAGTATCATCTCTGTCCATGAAAATACCTCCAGGTCAATATAAAATACCATCTTCGTTTTGGGTCAACTTTTTTGTATAAGGGGACAAATTCGATTAACATTCGACTTGGTGATCATGTAAATTTGTTCAAGTCATATGACTCAAATATTGATTTAAGTCGACGAAAAATACTCGATTTTATAGCTCCAAAATCAATTCCAAACATTATTTGCAAAATTTTTATTAAAAACTGAACTTTTCCTGGAAATTACTGTTTTTCTAAAATTTGCCCATATTGGTAGACCGTTATCTACGGTATGTATCAGAGGGTTTCGTATAGATTTATCGATGTAAAGCCTTTATTTAACGTCTGTTGATGTCCTCTGAGGGATCTGCTTAATAATTCGCATCATTATTTGATTATCCCCTGCAGTATATCTAGTTTTACATTCACCTCCTTCCCATCTTATCGCAATTTTAGTAATTTTTACGCGGTATACAGCTCAATTTTAAATATTGTCATGTTCTTATATTTATTTATGGTCTGCGTTGAATCCACAATTTTCAGAAATAAACATTTTTTATATCGTTCATACAAATTTCGGACCCAAAATTTTGTTTTTATTAAAAAATTAGAAATGCCCTGTTTTCGGCATACTTGCCTATCAAAATTAAACATAGGCGGCATTAAATGTATTCCTCATGAAAGCTTTTTGC
>NW_027411755.1:257863032-258108194 GCF_047663935.1 Musca autumnalis | reverse complement strand
AAAAGTCCACGTTTGTGTCCCTTAGGGTCCATGAAAAAATATTTTTAAAAAATGCACGTTTGGGCTTCTGAGAGTCCTTGAAAAAATATTTTTATAAAAATCTACGTTTGTGCCTCTGAGGGTCCTTGATAAATACTTGTTAAAAGATCCTCGTTTGTGCCTCTGAGAATACTTGAAAAAATATTTTTAAAAAATCCACGTTTGTGCCTCTGAGGATCCTTGAAAAAATATTTTTAAAAAATTCACGTTTGTGCCGCTGAGTGTCCTTGAAAAAATATTTTTAAAAAATTCACGTTTGTGCCGCTGAGGGTCCTTGAAAAAACATTTGTAAACAATTCACGTTTGTGCCTCTGTGGGTCATTGAAAAATATTTTTAAAAAATTCACGTTTGTGGCTCTAAGGTTCATTGAAAAAATGTTTTTACAAAAATCCACGTTTGTGCCTCTGAGGGTCCTTGAAAAAATATTTTTATAGAAATCCACGTTTGTGCCTTTGAGGGTCCTTGAAAAAATATTTTTATTAAAATCCACGTTTGTACCTCTGAGGTACCTTGAAAAAATATTTTTACAAAAATCCACGTTTGTGCCTCTGAGGGTCCTTGAAAAAATATTTTTTTAAAAAAATACACGTTTGTGCCGCTGAGTTTCCTTGATTTTTTTTAATCCACGTTTGTGACTCTTAGAATCCGTAAAAAATATTTTTAAAAAATCCACGCTTGTGGGTCAGAAGGTCTTTGAAAAATATTTTTAAAATATTCACGTTTGTGGCTCTTAGGGTCGTTGAAAACATATTTGCAAAAAATTCTGGGGTTCCTTAAAAAATATTTTTACAAAAATCTAAAAGTGGTCCTTGAAAAGGGTCCTTGAAAAAATCTTTTTACAAAAATCCACGTTTGTGCCTCTGAGGGTCCTTGAAAAATATTTTTAAAAATCCACGTTTGTGCCACTGAGTGACTTTGGAAAAATATTTTTAAAGAAAATCCAAGTTAATGCTTCTGAGGCGCCTTGAAAAAAATATTTAAAAAAATCTACGTTGATGCCTAAGAGTGACTCTGGAAAATATTTAAAAAAATCCAAGTTTCTGCCTCTGATGGTCCTTAAAAATATTTGCGCCTCTGAGGATCCTTGAAAAAAATCCATGTTAAAAAACCAGGTCCTTGAAAAAAATATTTAAAAAAAAATCCAGGTCTTTGAAAAATATTTAAAAATCTATGTCGTTGAGAAAAATATTGTTAAAAAATCTAAGTCCCTAAGAAAATATTTTTAAAAAATCCACGTCCTTGATAAAATGTTTTTAAAAATCCATGTCCCTGAAACAAATACATTTAAAAAATCCACTTTTAATAAAATATATATTTAAAAAATCCACGCCCTTGAAAATTTTTTTCTAAAAAAACACGCCATTGAACAAACAAAAATGTATAAAAAAATTTTCATTTTTGCAATTAAGGGTCCTCGAAAAAATATTTTTTAAACCCATTTACGTTTGTGCCTCATTTAAAAAATCAAGGTTTGAACCTCTAAGGACCCATAAAAAATATCTTCAAAAAATTCTAGAAAGTATTTCCCATAATGACCTTTAGAATAAAATTTCAAAAAGTTTTGGAACCACTCATATGCCAGTTCCATTCATTTTAAAAAGACTGTAGTTTGTTTAGGGACACAATGTCGCCACGTATATGTTGTTGTTATTATTATTATTAAGGCTTGCTTGCCATTGTTCGAAAAGGTATTCATGCCCAAGGCACATGCACACACACACACACAAAAACATTGTCGTATTCAATGTGGTAGACAAGTAGTCTCCGGACCATGAATGGAAACAAAAATTTGTCTGTTGTTGAAATTGATATTGTTTTAGTTTCATTCTTTTGTGTGACAATCAACATTTTTAAAGTTCACAATATGTCCTCAATACAATATACATATGACAAATAGACACGCATACACACAAGGATAACCATATCGATACAAAACTCCAAACACCATCACTACGCTGATAAAGTTTAGCAATGCGCCATTGCCAGGCACTCATCGTGTTTTGCCACTTTTTTTTTGCTTTACCTTAATCAATGAATGAATGGGAATGAAAAAAAGACTACTGTTTTCGGGGCGAATAGCAACCATATATCTCCATACCCCAATAAAGCTCATGCGACCAGTGCTCTAAATCTACATGAACCATAAACACTTGGCCTTTTTTTGCACACATACATGAATGCCTTATAACAAAAAATTAACATGTTTCGTGTTTGTATTTGTATTGCCTCAATGTATGAGTGTTTGTGTGTGTGTTTGCAGAAATAATAAACGTTTCAAATGCATTTCCCCTGATGGGACATTGCCAAATAACTCTGGGGATAAATGAGTTTTTTATTCTTGGAATCTTTTTTCTGTCACCTATTTTAAGGATTTAAGGAGGACACAAAATGTTGAAAGCATTCTTAGGAAATGAAGAAAGAAAGAAAAAAAAAAAACCAGGGAATTAAGTAGTAATTCTATAAGAATAATAAAATATTGGGTAGTAAAATTCGCCTCTTCGAAAATGTTTTATGGCTTCTGACGTAAGCGCAAGTTAGAGCACTTATTTTCCTCACCAGTTTTTTGGCAACCGATGAACCACTTTTCGCATTACAATATAACGACAAACAAAGACAGATTTTGATATTTAAACTAATAAATTATGAGTTACTCCATTAAACAACATCATGTATTGAAGAAAATGAAAAATTAAATATTTTGGCGTTTCGAGTACAAATTAATTTTTTATTGCGTTGGTTCACTCAAAGTATGTTTTATAGTATTTTTTACAATAATATTTCATAATGAGGTTGCATGCCGTGACATAATTCCCAACGGACATAACTTCCAAAATTGATTTGGCAGTTGATGTAAGGCATAACGCGAAAAAAAAAAAATGGAGAAAATGATTGGTTAACCTACTTGCTCTCTAAGGTAGTAATTGATGTGGCTTGAATTTTATAAATTTTGTGGTCCGAATTTCATTAAATATCAGATTAAATTGAGAGATGTACTATATTAGTCCCCATACTTCGGGTATCTTTTCCAAAAACACTAAACATATAAACAAAAGCTGTGTCCCATAATCTGCAAAATAGTATTATTTAGTACTAATTTTTCCAATTTTGTGCAAGAAACCTGTTCCCATACTTCAAAAAATTGAAAAACTCGTATGACGCTCTCTTCCACTATTTTCTATCCCACAAACTTGGGTGTAGAAACTAGCAGCTTGTTTGCCTGATACGTTGATTTGGACATTTTGGCCAACGTTTTGTTTTAATTTTTTGTCATTTTTCCGTCCCACAATGTCGCGAGTTCATATTAACTGTGGCCAAAAACAGAAGGAGTTGTCGTATGTGCATCAATTTTGGTACATGTACCTATTATTGACTTAGAATCTTCAGGACAAAAAATTGGGTTGGTCGGTCCACGTTTTGATATAGCCCCACAGAACGGTACCTCCCGATTTTCGGTATTTTTAATGTTTTAGACACAATGACCAACCGAAAGTATTCAAATTTTGTGGTTAGTCTTCGGCAGAGGTATCAAACATTCCAACAGAGAATTGTGGGCTTAGGATCACGTTTTGATATAGCCCCCATAAAACGTTACCTCCCGATTATCGGTATTTTGAAGATTTTAGCCTCACAGAAATTGCTGAAATTTGGTATTTAGTCTTCGTAGAGAGCATTATACCTTCACCTTGAAATTTGTCTGCATAGGTCCACGCCTTCATATAGCCCTCATAGGACGGTACCTCCCGATTTTCGGTATTTTGGAGGTTTTAGCCTGATAATCAGGCCGAAATGGCTGAAAATTGGTATTAAGTCTCCGTTGGGGGACTTATAACCTTCCACCAGAAATATGTCGGTATAGGTCCTGGTCTTCCTATAGCCCCCATAGAACCGTGCCACAGTGGAAAAAAATAACGATCTAGCGCGCCAAAAGTCAAAAAAATCACATACGCCAATTTAAAAATTATTATTGCAGTATTAATCTAAGGTGTCCACAGAATGCAACGGCTATTAAAATAATTTATTTTGCATCAGTCTAAGCGTAATAACGGTCCATTTTTGGTTGACATTTTTTGAACTAGTTTTCATAATATAGTTTAGTAGTACATTTATGATCGTCGCATGCACTCTTCCTACAAAGTAATTTTAAAGCTTTACTGAATTTAACATTTCGTGAAGCAGGTGATTTAAAAAATGTTGAATATAAGATGTTATTTATTGCAACTCGGAGTTTACACTTAAAACATGTGACATCCGATTTTTTTTTCCAAATTGTGCACTTTGTTAAAGCTATTACTAAGGAGTGTCGAGGGATGGCGCGTAGATTTTTTATTTTATTTTTAGTACACATAGTTCTTAACCAATTTGTAAAATTTTAGCTGCAACAAACTGCAACATTTTATTTTATTACTATTTTTATTAATAGTATTTTTTATGTAAAAATGCTGAAATTAGGGCGGTACCTTTCTATAGGGGCCATATCAATGCGTGTACCTGTGTCGAAAATTCTCTGTCTGAATATTTTATACCACCAACGAAGACCAAATGTCAACTTTCAGCTATTTCGGTTGGATAATGTGGCTAAAACCTCAAAATTACCGAAATCGGTGGTACCGGCCTATGGGGGCTATATGAAAACGTCGACCTATACCGAAAATGTTTATAGGAGTGTATGCATAACCCCACGGAGACAAAATACCAAATCCTAGCCGTTTCGGTTGGATAATGTGGTAGAAATCTTTAAAAATACCGAAAATCGATAGGTACCATTCTACGGTAAAAATACAAATTTACCAAATATATTAATAAATGAATAAAATTATCAATTTATAGCTGTTGACATCGAATTTATGGACAAACATGCAATAAAACATAGATTTGTACTTTTGGCGCGCTAAATCGGTACTTTTTTCCACTGTGGCGTGCCTCCTCATTTTCGGTATTTTGAGTGTTGTGGCCTCAATATCCACCCGATATGACTGAAATTTGGTGTTTAGTCTTCATTTTGTTTGTGAACATATTGAATATAGCAAACTCTTGTCTTTATATATGAGAAATTTCCTTTAAAATTTTGTTTGACCGATTAGTGGTCAAAAATGGCCAATTTTTTGTAAAAATCGATTTTGATTTTCGCTGATAACAATTTTTTTAAAAATTGATATTTTTAAAATTCTCTACTTTTAAAGCAAGATTATTAGGTACTTAATAAGCCCACAAAAATCTATGATGATCGGTTTATTCGTTTTTGCGTTTTTGTATCTGCAAACCTCTGCAGCTGGGACCTTTATATATTTGAAGTAGTCACTTCTTACTACTCATACAGCAAAAAATATCGATATAAACTTTTATACCATTTTTTCCCACTCCACTCAATTTAAAATTTGCTTCAGAAAATTAATAAACTTAGTAATACATGTTTGGGTAAATGTAAACACCATATGATTAATATTTACAAGCAAACAAAAGTGTAGCCAAGTTTATTACATCCCAAGTGAACTTAGGAATAATTTTTGCGGCGACCGTTACTTTTAAATTTTAAATATTAACGCATAATATAATTTATTAATTTTAGAAAAAACACAAAAATACGTATTAACTAAAATTGTCGGATTTAAATCCTCATATAACAAAAACTACTTCACGTATCAGTACCAAAATTCAGATTCTTCTTAATTAATATGTTTTCTATCACTCCCCATCAGTAAATTTGTTCAGCCAAGTATTTAGTTTTTACCATTTTTGGCCACGGTCGTAACACTGTGCGTCTCCGTACGTTTTTAACAAATTTCTAAGGGAAATGAAGTTTTGACAGTTTGTCCTTTTGCTAGCTTACCTTAAAAAAAGTACGGGAACAAATCTAATTTTTGGTATGCATTTTCTGAAAGTATATATTGAACCTACAAAAATCCTTTAGATTTTATGGTCTCATCTAAATGGCCACTTTGTGTCACTGTTCGTCGATTTATCTCAGAAACGAATAGGAATTTAGCTTTGCGATCTTTTGTAATGTTTTAGCCCAAGTTAGCAGAGCTTAACTTACATAATTTCTAAAATTCTGGTCAGTATCTTATAAAATATTGGAAGATCTAACTAATAATCTCTTGAAAAACTATTCCACACATATACCCAGAAATTCTTCAGAAATTTTTGAAACTTTGCATTGCAGGCCGTTTTAATGGTCTCTGTTTCAACGGTATAATTTTATTCTCCATAGTTTCCTCGACAATGGCCCGAAAGTTACATGTTGCGGTCTTGCAATATATGAAGGATTATGGATGGATCTTATTCGTGTGCTGATTGAACCTGTTAATGGAATAATATTATCACTGTTTGCGATTATATCCTCAGCATTTAGGTTATCGAGGGTATATACTAGGGTTATTATTTTTTTACAATCTCATATTCTTGTATCATATTTTGAAGAGTTTTTATTTAAGATTTGATTAAATCTTACATATAAAATATTTGTAAAAAAAAATCCACGTTTGTGCCTCTGAGGGTCCTTGAAAAATATTTTTTTTAAATCCATGTTTGTGCTTCTGTGGCTACGTGAAAAAATATTTTTAAAACCCCACGGTTGTGTCTCTGAGGATGCTTCACAAAATATTTTCCAAAATAATTCACCATTGAGCCTCTGACGGTCCTTGAAAAAATATTTTTAACAAATCCACGGTTGTGCCTCTGACGGTCATTGAAAAAAATATTTTTCACAAATCCTATGAGGGTCCTTGAAAACATATTTAAAAAAATCGGTGTTTATACCTCTAAGGGTCCTTGAAAAATATTTTTATAAATCCAAGTTTGGGTCACTGATGGTCCTTGAAAAATATATTTTTAAAAATTCACGTTTATACCTGTAAGGGTCATTGAAAAAATATTTTTAGCAAATTCACGTGTATGCCTCTGAGGGTCCTCGAAAAAAATATTTTGTTAAAATCCACGTTTGTGCCTCTGATGTTCCTTGAAGAAAAAATATATTTTTGGGAAATCCACGTTTTTGCTTCAGAGAATACATGAAAAAAAAGATTTAAAAAGATCCACGTTTTTGCTTCAGAGAATACTTGAAAAAAAATATTTAAAGAGATCCACGTTTGTGCTTCAGAGAATACTTGAAAAAATATTTAAAAAATCCACGTTTGTGCATTTCAGATTCCTTAAAAAATATTTTTAAAAATCAACGTTTGTGCTTCTGAGACTCCCTGAACAAATATTTTTTTAAAAATTCACGTTTGTGGCTCTGAGGTTCCTTAAAAAATATTTTTAAAAATCAACGTTTGTGCTTCTGAGACTCCCTGAACAAATATTTTTTTAAAAATTGACGTTTGTGGCTCTGAGATTCCTTGAAAATATTTTTAAAAATCCACGTTTATGCTTCAAAGATTCCTTGGTCCTTGAAAAAAATTTTGAAAAAATTCACGTTTAGTCCTTGAAAAATATATTTAAAAATCCACGTTTGGTAGTTGAAAAAAATATTTTAAAATAATATATATATTTTTTTAATATTAAAAAATTCAGATTTGGTCCTTGAAAAAATATTAAAAAAAATCCACGTTCGGTCCTTGAATAAATATTAAAATAAAATCCACGTATGGTCCTTGAAAAAATATTAAAAAAAATCCACGTTTGGTCCTTGAAAAAATATTTTTAAAAAATCCACGAAAATAACAAGTAGGAAAAGCGTTAAGTTCGGTCGGGCCGAACTTTTTATACCCTCCACCACAAATTTCGGTGGATTAATGTGGCCACAGCCTTCAAAATACCGAAAATCGGAAGGTAGTGTTCTATGGGGGCTATATGATGGCGTCGACCTATACCTACGAATTTCTGGGGGAAGACTAAATTCCAAATTTCAGCCATCTCGGTGTGATAATGAGGCGAAAACCTTCAAAATACCGAAAATCGGCAGATATCGTCCTATGGGGGACCTATAAACATTTTATGGTAGAAATGTTTCTTAGCCTCTGGAAATGCAAAATATAAAGCTACAACCGATTCTGTTGTCAAATGGGACTTATACCATCAAAATATATTAAAATGACGCGTACTTTATATGGGGGTAATACCAAAACGTGGACCTATATAAACCAACTTTGGTAGGAATATTTTTTGGCCGGAAGGACGGACATGGCTATATCGATGTAGAATTGCACGCTGATCAAGAATATATATAGTTTGTGGGGTCTACAACGATTATTTCGAGTAGTTACAAACGTAGTGACAAACTTAATATACCCCCATCCTATGGTGGAGGGTATAAAAAATCAGAAGAATAAAGTGGAGTTTAGAAATATTTTTCATGAATCGTCGGAGACATACAGTGAATTTTTAAAATATTTTTAAGGAACATTTGGAGCACACATCTATGAAAAAAAATTATTTTAAAATATTTTTGTCAAGGATCTGTGTGATAACTTTACATAATAATTGCTCCATAAACATTCTACAAGGGACAAGGGAGACTTCCCAGCAAAAATCCTCATTACAAACCTCCTTTCCCACCTATTATTTTAACAAGCGCATGTCGCGCGAAATATCTGGTTATTTTGTAACCATCGAACAAAGTAGATTGTAACCACTGAAATAAGTAGATACTGAGTAGGTTCCGACTACTTATTTCAGTGGTTACAAAATAACCAGATATTTCGCGCAACATGCCATTGTTAAAATAAGGAGGTTTGTAATGAGGCTTTTTGCTGGGTTCTGTTATATCATTGAATATACCCCGGATTCATATTAGCTGAATTATATGGGAACTACTGTTTATCGCCGAGTCCGAACGGCGTGCCTTACGACTCCTCCTGTAAAGACATTTTACCTGGCTGAATTGAAGTTGTCCGGTTGAGAATCGAACCACAGACCTTCTGAGTGCAAGGGGGTGTGCATACCACTTGTTCTCTTTCGCTTGGATTTGTGCGGCCTTTGCTCCCAATTTGCAGTTTGTATATGTTTTTTCCTTTCTTCGTTTTTGACTTTTACCATATGAATAAAATATTCATTTTCCTTTTCCCGTTCAAATTAAACGTAAGTGGGATAACTGCGCTAAAAGAACCCTAAGAGCTATTCTGCATAAATTTAAGAGAGTTTATTAGTTCCCTACTACTATCATAACTAGTAAGGAAAGATCAAAGTCGGGTGGGGCCGAGTATTTCTTTATAATTTTGGAAATTTTTTCTATACCAAATTTCATGACATTTTCCAAATATCATCAAATAAAATCGGGTCAAAATATGTATGGAAGATATATCCAAATCTGAACCCTTTTCAATTTGACGAACATATTTCTAGTCTAAGTTACTGCACATTTTCTAAACTTCATCAAAATTAGACAGACATAGTGTGCGCCAAATACCAAGACGTACGTACCATAGGCGGCCTAGTGGAAAAAAAAACTGGCCATCCTTAATTTTCACTCGGATAGGATAAAAATGCGACAGGATAAAAATCGTCTCAGATAGCGATTATGTGTAGATCCCTAAAGTGAACTATGGACCTATCTTGTTTCTTCATACATTTTACATACAAATGCACAAAGACAGTGTCCTTTCTTCTTCCCTTCTTAAGCTTTTCTGTGAATGGAAATATCCTCATAAAAATTTGCCTGAATAGATGTATGGTATATATTTTTAGGAATCCGGGAAAAAATGTCATAAAGGAAATCTACTAAATTTAACTTTTTTTGATATCATAAAGGAAATATTGTTATCGTAAAATTAAAAAAAAATAAAAATTTATAGATTACTGCAGGTTCTGGAACAGACATATTATTTCCCTTGTAATTGTGTAGCTTTATTATTTACACAATTTTAATTTAACGCCTATTTCCTCCAATTTTGTTTAAACCACTCATTATGTAATAATATACATACAATGCGAACACATGTCGACATTTATAAATTTCCATCTGAGAATTCCCCAATTAAATCCAACCAACTCCTTCAGCTGGTTGGTTGGTCTCCATTAAGTGGCTGGCTCAGTTAGTAACAATTTATTTATTATTTGCTCATAAAGTTGATAATTTTATTTTAGTCGAAACGATAAAAATGGAGTTAATCGCTTTGATTTGTGTGTGATTTGTAGACATGCCCTTACATGTGGATTTTGCGGACATATGCGGGCAGTGAGCAACTGCGTCAGCCACCACTGATAATGCTTGACGCGTACATGTGTGTGTGTAGCTACAAAAACAACGTGGACATAACACCCCCAAATGTGAAATTAGTCAGTAGTTGTTGTGTGTGTTGGGTGGGATGGGAAAATGGTTAGGGTTTTAGCATTCCTGATAACTGTTTCATGTCATTTGTGTGGGTGATTGTGTGTGTGTGTGCGTGTTTTGGTTTCTGTCATTCACTGGAAATGTCGAAATGTCCATGAAATATATGTTTTGACACTTAAACTGTCATTCAGTTTGAAGGTGCATTATATTTATTTTTTTTGTTGCTTTTTTTGGTTCTCTGCTCTCTTGCCATGATTTTCCCATTTCATCAGTTTTTTTTTGTTTCTTTTGCTGTTGTTCTTTTCAAGTTGACTTCTGCGCATTTTTGTTGATTGCGTTTTTTTTTCTCTACTTTGCCTTTGTTTCTTTTACGTTTTTATTGATATTTATTTTTTGCTTATTTCTTTCTTCTGTTTGCTTTCATCTTTTGCGAAGGCAAAAAGACAAGATGAGCTTGGTTAAATTTAGAATCCTCCGACAAAAGAAGAGAAACGTAGAAGAAACCCACAAAAAAAGCAAGAATCATTTAATACGAAAAATACGACGATAACCTAATTTTTGTTTTGAATGACTTTTGTGAGAATGAGAGGACAACTGCTAAGGACAAAAGGATAGGATATACCAAGAGATAGATACATGCTGTGAACCCAAATACATTTTGACTCTGGGGAGTGTAATTGTACAATGTTGGTTTGTACATTTACAGATGATGGGCTGATACGTTTTATTGGCTGTTAGACACTTGGTTTATGACACACAGAGTAGCTGGGGGATTGTTTGTTATTGTAATTGAATTGATTTCATTTTCATCAAAATATCCAAAAAACAAAAGACAATTGATACCCTATTTGAGGAGGATAGCGTATTTTTGTAACTAAGTTTTGTTTTTTATCTTATCGACAACAAAACGTGTGTATTCTTTTCATGTTAATGAACAGTGGGACATTCTGTCATTAGGCAAAATAAAGATTTCTATAGAAAGTTAAACAAAGTTAAAATTAATTACATTAATATGTATATAATATGTATAGCACTTGGGGATTAATAACCACAAGCTAAGAATAGGCGACGGTACGTTTAGAAGTATCGAAAAGATACTGGGTAAAATAATGCACAATACAGGGTATTCTTGCAGTCTGAGGCAACACGAAATTTAAAGAAGTAAAAAAATCGTTAAGTTCGGTTGAGCCCAACTTTTTTACCCTCCTCCATAAAATATTCTGGGCTAAAATTTAATAGTAAGTTTTCTTTCCTGTCCACAATTTTAGATGGAGATATTTTATAGGTAGAGATACTTTAAAAAACTAAAAATGTGTTCAATCGGTCGGCACCTTTATATGGAGGCTATACCAAAACATGGACCTATGTCGACACTTTTTGGTGGAGAAATTTTGTGACCACAGGGAATCTCAAATGTCAAATTGAGGTTAAATTCTCAAAATACCGAAAATTGGGAGGTACCGTTAAATTTAAAGTATGCTGAAATAAAATTTAATAGTTAGTTTTCTTTCCTGTCCACAAATTAAGGTGCAGATATTTTATAGGTGGAGATACTTTATGCCTGAATTATATCAGGAAATATATCTAAAAATGTATTCAATTAGGCGGCATTTTTATATGGGGGCTATATCAAAACATGGACCTTTGTCGACACATTTTGGTAGAGAAGTTTTGTGACCACTGGGAACCTTAAATGTTAAATAACAGGTAGTTCGGTCAAATAATTGAGGTTAAGTTCTCAAATTACCGAAAATCGGGAGGTACCGTTATATGGGGGTTATACCAAGACGTGGACCAATATTGAAAAATTTTTATGCAGAAGTTTTTTGCTCACTGGGATCCTCAAATGCCAATTACAGATAATTCCGGTAATAAATGTAGCTAAATCTCTCAAAATACCTAACATCTGAAGGTATCGTTATATGGGGGCTATACCAAAGCATGGAACTATGCTGACGATTTTTGGTGGAGTGTTTTGTGACCTTTGGGAACTTCTAAGGTGAAATCGCAGATAGTACGGTCCAAATTGTGGTTAAAATCCTCAGAATAACAAAAATCGGGAGGTACCATTATATGGGGGTTATATCAAAACATGGACCTATGTTGAAAATTTGTATACCCTCAGCATTTAGGCTAACGAGAGTATTTACACTTTGATACGGACAAAATCATCGAATCATCGAAATAATGGTTTTAGACCCCAAGTATGTTCGGACGAAATTCGTTTCAGACAATTTGGAGTCGATTTAGTTGTTGTTGTAGCAGCTTCATATCCACCAGATGGTGATTTGGGTGGTCTTGCCTATTACATCCAAGCAAGTACTGCATCGTCAACATCCTGTTGTGACGACGCACAGGAAGGATCTTTGTCTCCTCATGTAAATTGTCCACCGCAGACATGAGGTGACACCCTGTAGCTGTTCTCAGGGCAGCATTCTGACAGATTTGTAGTTTATCCCATTGCCTATCACTTACGTTAGCAAACTTTCGCGTTGTATGTGGTTAACAAGTTTTCTTTATCTGCACCCCAAGTGAAGCCGGCTAGGGGCTTGAGGACCTTGTTCCTGTTGCTCAGCTTATCGCAGATAACTGTAGTATGCTGGGACGACTTATACATGCTATCGAATGTGACCCCTAGGACTTTGGGGTAGTTTGTGGTCGGAATAATTGCACCGTCGACCTGCATATTCAGTGGGAGCTTCATTTGCGCCGTCCATGTGGTGAACAGTGTGGCTGTTGACTTAGTGGTGGATATTTTCATATTCCTCGCGTGGAAAAACTCTACAAGATAAATGAGATAGACATTTAGCCTGTCACAAACGTTACCGATATTGGGATCTGACGCCATGAGTGTACAATCATCCGCGTACGTAATTAACTCAATGCCGTCGGGAGGGCGTGGAATTGCAGAGAGGTAGAGGTTAAACAGTTCCGGAGATATCACCCCTCCTTGGGGAACTCCCTGCTTCACTCTACGGCGTTTGGACTTCCTGTCTCTGAATTCCACGTATGACTGGCGACCACACAAATAGTTGATGACCCAGCGTTTCAGACAAGACCGGAGGGTAGTATTCTCGATATCCTCGAACAGCCTAGCGTGGCTGACCGTATCAAAGGCTTTGGTCAGATCCAATGCTACCATCACTGTTCTGTGACATGGTTTGTCCTGGTTGAGTCCTCGTCCAATATATGTGGAAATGGCGTGCAGTGCTGTTGTGGTACTGTGCTGCTTCCGGAACCCGTGTTGATGATCTGCAACTGGATAACACTTTCTGATGCTGGGGAGTAGTAATGCCTCGAGTATCTTTGCTACTGGCGATAAAAGTGAAATCGGTCTGTATGACTCACCTCTACTGGCACCTTGGCCAGGTTTCAGCAGCGGGCCCACCCTGCCCATCTTCCAGCCATCGGGAACTATTAGGGTGGCTAGCGATAAGTTGAGGACCTTGCTTAAATACTCGACTCCTGGGTCATCCAGCTGTTTTAGCATCACCATAGAAATTCCGTCAGGTCCAAGCGCTTTGGATGACTTTACGCCTCGGATAACATTTGCAACATCATCCATCGTAAATTGTGCCGGTTCTTCCTCGGCTGGAAGAGATCGCAAACGACACTTCTCTTCGCCTGGTCGCTATCGGGGTGCTCGATAAATTGTCGGCAGCAATAGCCAGCGCACCTCTTCGGATCTGTCACAGCCACGCCGTTAAACATGACAGATGTCCGATCGTCTCTCCTACCAGGGTTCGATAGCGCCTTAACCGTTGTCCACAATTTATTACAGCGGCTCCAGTGTTGCAGCACTTCAGATGTTCTAGCCACTTTTTCCGCTTGTGTTCACCGACTAATCTATTGACTTCCATTGCCAGTTCCCTGACTCTGGGGTCGTCAGGGTTCGTGCGGCGAAGCTCATCACGCTCATTAGCTAATCCCGTCGCCTCTGCTGGGAAATTGGGTCTTATTTCAGGTATTCGACCAGCAGGGATAAAGCGAGCGGCTGCAGCAGTGATGATGTCTCGGAACTTCCTCTCTGCTACCCGAACATCAGAGGGACTGGGCAGTTCTCTGAAGCGTTGATTAGTGAACTCTCTAAAACCATGCCAATCCGCTTTTCCATGATTAATGAAAGTGCGGCGTTCAGAGGTTATGAAGTCTGGTGGTCTGTTTATGGAGATGAGGATTGGGAGATGGTCCGACCCAAGGGAAATGACGGGTTGTCATGTCACGTCATTCGTCAGACCGGGTGACACGATGGATATGTCAGGTGAACTGTGGCAGTCTCCTCTAATCGTGGTGGGTGCGTCCTCGTTCGCAGTGCAGAATGTGGAGCTATCTATTTGTTCAGCCAGATCTGTACCTCTCTGGTCATTACCTAGAGCTGAATGCCATAACTCGTGATGTGCATTGAAATCCCCTAGGACCACCTCGCAACAGAGATCTGATGTTAGGCAAATAACGCGGGACACAGATATTGACCGGCGGGATATACACATTCAGCAGTTCTACCTCGCCGGATCTACACCTTACCGCTACCTCCATACACTCCAAGTATGGGTCCCTAGAGTCTAGCTCAGGCGAGATAGGTCTGTACTGGACAGACTGGTGCAGTAGGAATGCAAGCCCTCCACCCCCACTTCTCGTACGATCCTGGCGAAGAACGTTGTATCAATCACAACTCCGAAGACTGCAGTTGTTGCTCAGCTTCGTTTCCTGAATCGCCGCGACCATAATATTTCTCCGACTCATAAAGTCCACGATCTCATTGATCTTGGTTCGAAGACCATCGCAGTTAAACTGCAAGAATGTTACATCCTCAGGAACTGGGACAGCAATGCGCGGTGTTAATGGCTGCTGCTGATACTGCTGCCTGGGAGATTGCGGGGGAGTTTCATAATCCGATGATGTTGGTGATGAAGACTCACTGGGGTTCATATTGGCGCAGCACGAGGCAACATAAACCCTGTCGTAATACTCCCTCAGGTAGGTCAGGCCTGAACAGTTCCTAAAATGCACCCATCCTTGGCACCCGTTGCATCTCATTGACACCGACCTATGGTGAATGAGACGTTGACAAACGGTGCAGAACCATGGCCGGGGGTTACTTTCAATCCCGGTACGGACCAAAAGAATCCGGAGCAGGCATTCCGGGATATGCCGCTCCCAAGATAAAAATAAACAAGAACACGAACAAGTAGTTGCTGAGGTGACAACCCCTGGCCGAGAAGATGGTTCCTCGAGTCAATCCGGTACATAGAACCGGCCGTCGTGGGATTGAGCCATGTCGATCTGTCTGTCGGCCTGGTTGGCTGGAGCGGTAAATCCATACTTCCTGAAAAAATGGCTCGAAAGCTGTAAAAACCAGCCATGTGGAGTGGATGGAGCGCACGATAACTATCGAATAAATGAACCGATTCGGTCCAAAAAAGTTCTAAAATGGGTCATATCGGTCCACTCCTTCGGGTACTACCTCCACAAAAGTTCAAAACTGTTCGCTAAAATTGTGGGCACGATAACTCTCGAAGCCAGTGACCGATTTGGACCATACTTTGCACATCGTAATATTTCTACGGGACATAGATCAGGTTAGAATATGGTCTATAGATGTTAACTTTTTCTTGGGTAACTCCCACACGACATTTCGAAAGAGTGCAGTTTAGGACCTCTCCTCGAATCGTTTTGAATTTTTTGCACCATATTGCCCTTAAAGACCCTATTACGGTAGTATATGTTTTTTAGGTGGCAAATCCATACTTCCTGAAAAAATTGCCCGAAAGCTGTAAAAAACCTCTACGGCCAGCATGTGTAGTGGCTGGCGCGCACGACAACACGAACCGCATACTGCCTTGGTCCACACTTTGCATAACGTAATATTTTTTTGAATATTCGATGAAATTCGAAGGTGTTGCTTATAGGTCCTGTACTTCCCCCACAAAAGTTCAAAAATATTCGCTAAAATGGTAAGCGCGATATCTCATAAACGAAGCAACCGATTTGGGTCCAAACTTTGGAACTCGAAATATTTTGTCCAAACTCAGTTTAACAGTGGGCTCTATCGATCCACTCCTTGGGGTACCACCCTCACAAATGTTCAATATATTTTACCGAAGGTACTCCTAGTGGCCCTGTTTACAACGATATTATGTTTTTCGTGGGTAAGTCCATGTTTCCTGATATAATGGTGCAAAATATCCAAGTTATATGGTGATCAACTGAAATGACTCCCAAATTAAGACACACTTCCAAAATGGACTATGTCGGACCACTCCTTTATACGCCCAAAATTCAGAAGAACCCCGTAAATAGATAAATTGTTTGGTTTCAATTCACACAGGTCTCTGTCGGCAAATCCGACTGTTATTTTTATAATTTCTACTTAGGATTAAATTCGCGCAGTGTCTTTCTGGAATGGTTGTACCCCATATTTGTGGATCCGAGACATGTAAGCCCTCTTTTTTGGATAACTTTTAAAAAATCCAATGGTATGCACACAAATTTTCAACGGTGACAAAATACGCCTCAGTGTAATGCTGGCGACATTTTTTGAATATTTCAGCTTCTCTACAAGTGGTGTCGTAAGACACGCCGTTCATTGAGCTTATATGAACCGGGGTGCACTCATTGATATGAGAGAGGTCTCCCTTGTCCCTTATGGGATGCTTGTGGAACAATTTTATATTTTTATTGCCATTACTGTAAACATCGGATTTCACCTCCTTTTCTCTTATAATTCTCAACATTACTTTTTTTCAAATATTTTTAGAAACCACTGTGCCTGCCTTGTGTCTGCTGGTACAAACAAACTCCCTAATAATGGATATTGGAAAAATTGTCGCGAATTAACACAAAAAACAAATGTGGTTAAATTCCATTCCATCCCATATATACATATTTCATTGCTGTCTAAATGAAAATTTACGTCACGTTTTAATAGCTCGCTCGACCTAGTGGCAAAGCTATTAGTGAGTGAAGCCAGCAACGACAGTTCGTGTTAATCAGTCTTAACTTAATTTTTGTTTTTTTTTTTTGCAATTCTCTATAGCAGTTAGTTAGTTGATTGTCCTACCAGAAAACAACGTTTAATATTTATTTGTGCTGTTGTGTGAGGAGTATTATTGTTGTTGCTATTTTTTGTATCTGCTCTTTATACGTTGGCCATGTATTCCAGTTGACGTATTTGCTTTTATAAGAAAAAGGGAAAAACAACAAACAGCATGGAAATTGGGATGGGACATCGCTAAGTACTTGTCAATGTTGATATCGTTTGCTGTTGGAATGTAACAACTGTAACTATGTTTGGCTATTGTCATTGGCGAAATGGTCATGATGATGGTGATTGATGATGGATAAGTCGATAAGACATCTGATATGTACATTCTCTTGGAACTTTTGTGTGACTTCTATTAAGACATTGCCCTGGATAATGATCAATGAAATGTGGTTTAAAAAATTGTGTGGAGGAATCTATAGACCTGAAGTTTAAAACTAAAGAAAAAATATTGTTTGTTATGTAAATTTGTCAGATTCTGGAGAAGTAAGGAGTGTTCATTAATATAATAATACACAATTTTTTTTTATAATAAGAACTAGAGCTTTGCCTCGGCGTATTAATCAAAATGCCAAAAGATTAGCAAAATTTTAGACAGTAAAAAATAAATGGGATATAAAACTGGATTTAATATGAATTTTTGCGGGTAAAATATACAAAAAAAAATTAAATATCAAACACATATTTTAGGATATATCGGTTCACTTTTCAGATACCTTCCACAGGTATGTTTCTGGTATGTGTCCGTAGATGAAGATCTTAATTCATATAAGCTCAGTGCACATCCCGGTAGCAAATATAATTTTTAAGATATTTTTGCCGATTATAAATTGGAACTGCCTTTAACATCTTGGGCTTGGGCGTCGGGTTAGTAACCCTCCCCTAGAAAAAATCAGCCTATAATGAAAAAACTAAAGAAAAGAAAAACAAATCCCTCTAAAGTTTTAAGGACCATGATCTGCGAATCTGCACCTGGAATGTTCGCACTCTTTATAGAGAAGGTGCAGTTTAGGCGCTGGCAGATGTACTTGAAAAGTACAAGGCGGATATAACTGCCATAGATGAAATACGATGGATTGGGAAAGACGTCACAAGAACACCTAAAGGTGACGCACTGTATTATAGCTGCCATGACACAAATCATGAGTTTGGTTGTGGTTTTGTAGGAGGTTAAAACATCTGGTCTCCAGCTTCGCCCCAGTGAATGAACGACTTGCTACAATACGAATAAAATCAAAATTCTTCAACATTAGCTTTATCTGCGCTCATGCTTCCACTGAAGACAAGGACGAACAGACCAAAGATATATTTTATGATCGCTTAGAAGAAACATATGACCGTTGTCCTGCCCATGACATTAAAGTTATTCTAGGCGATTTTAATGCCAAAATTGGAAAGGAGAATATCTTTGGGCCAACAGTCGGAAAATTCAGTCTCCACAATGAAACATCTGACAATGGCATGAGACTGATAGACATCGCAGCGGCAAAAAACATGGTAGTTAGCAGCACCAGATTTAAACATCTCGTCATCCATAAGGGCACCTGGCTGTCTCCAGATCAGAAAACAAGAAATCAAATTGATCACGTTGTGATAGATGGAAGACAATCATCGAGCGTGTTGGATGTGCGCTCGTTCCAAGGAGCAAACATAGACTCGGGCCACTACCTAGTTGTAGCAGAGGTACGCACCCGGTTAAACGTAGCAAACAAACTACGAACAGACACAACACGAAAGTTAGACATCGGTAAGCTGCAATCACAACAAGAGACAGCCACAGCGTATTCCACTCAACTAGCCCAATTGCTTAATCAAAGCACTCCTCATCCCGATAGCATATCAGCGCAATGGCAAAGCATTGCCCACTGCAAACAACCGCAAAATCCATACTTGGATATCAAAGACCTCAACCAAGGAATCCATGGTATGATCAGGAGTGTCGTGCTGCTACCGAAGAGAAAAATGCGACATATAGGGCTACTTTACAATCCATAGCAACGCGTAGCGCACGAGGTAGATATCGGGAGAAAAGGAGATAGGAGAAATGTCCTTTCCGCAGGAAAAAGAGAGAGATGGAAAAGCGGGAGTGTGAACAAATCGAGATGTACAGGAGCCAGAATGAAGCCCGAAAATTCTACCAAAGAGCCAAGCATCAAACTCATGGCTTTGGTACAGGCACATCCTCCTGTAGAGACCAGCAAGGTAATTTGGTAACTGATACAGATAGTGAACTCAGGATATGGAAAGAACATTTTTCAAAACTGTTGGTATCCAGCGAAGACGACGAAGATATCACAGATTCAATCCCAGATGATGGTATTGAATGTATACCACCCGGCCAAGATGAGGTAAAGACAGCAATAAACCGGCTGAAGAATAATAAGGCAGCAGGAGCTGATGGCCTACCAGCCGATCTGTTTAAAACAGGAGGCGACAGGCTGATAAGGTGTATTCATCAGCTAGTTAGCTCCAGCTGGCAGTAAGAACGCGTACCCGACGATTGGAACCTGAGTATCCTGTGCCCCGTCCATAAGAAAGGAGATAAGACTGTATGCTCTAACTATAGGGGCATAAGTTTACTCCCTATTGCCTACAAGATCGTGTCAGGGATATTGTGCGAACGACTAAAGCCTATAGTTAATGAAGATAATTGGGCCATAAAAATGCGGCTTTAGACCTGGCAAGTCCACCATTGACCAGATATTTACCCTGCGGCAAATCCTGGAGAAGACCCAAGAGATGCAGATCGACACCTACCACCTTTTTGTCGATTATAAAGCAGCCTTCGATAGCCCGCTGCGTTCAAAGGTATTCCAAGCAATGTCTGAATTTTGTATCCCCGCAAAGCTCATTCGGCTTTGTAGAATTACTCTAACTGACACAAGATCTTCAGTTAAAATAGGAAAGAACCTATCCGGTTTCAGGCAAGGAGACAACCTTTCGTGTGATCTTTTCAACATCCTGCTAGAAAAGGTTATACGAGAGGCAAACGTCAAAAGAAGTGGCACAATCTACACCAATAGCCACATATAACTTGCTTATGCTGATGATATAAACATCATGGGACGATCAGTAAAAGAAGTAACCGATACCTTTATGAAGGTCGAAGGAGAATCTGCTAAAGTTGGTCTGGCGGTAAACGGCGAGAAGACCAAGCTGATGGTGTCGACGCGCAATGCATCCATTGAGATCGGACTAACTGTTGTAGTTGGTTCCTATTATTTTGAGGTAGTAAAAGAGATCGTATACCTCGGCACTGCCGTAAACACAACAAACGACATCAGTTGTGAAATAAAAAGAAGATTTGTTTTGGCCAACAGATGCAACTTTGGCTTAAGTGAGCTCTTTAAAAACAAAGCCACATCTCGTCAAACAAAAATAACGCTCTACAAACACTGATACTACCCGTGCTGATGTATGGCTCCGAAGCCTGGGTACTTGCGCAAGCAGACATGGCAGTGCTTGGTGTGTTTGAGAGAAAAATTCTTCGAAAGATCAACGGACCAATTTGCGTTGACGGTGAATATCAAAGTCGTATGAACCACGAGCTGTATCTGTAATACAACGACATCAATATAGTTAAACATATTGAGATGCAACGAATGCATTGGCTAGGCCATATCATAAGAATGAGCGATGATGAACTCGCTAAAAAGTCGTATAAATTCGAGAGTGCACGCCGAATTGCCAGGCTAAAGATGAAGAAGAATGGATGAAGAGATGACAAGGCGCGGTGTTCCAAAAAGAGAAGTACTAAACAGAGAGAATTGAAGATATTTTCTTAGTTCGGTCTATGGAACAAATGTTCTGTAATGGGCCACTTAAGTAAGTATGTAATATATTCTTTTGTCCCATTTCGATAGGACTTGCGGTTTCTAAGCAAAATCGTGAAAACCTAAAAACCCCAAAAAATTCCGACTTGAATCGCGATTTATTTAAAAAGCGCTCCGGCGTTGTTTTTTTTTTTTTTTGATTTTTCTCATCTATGAACATTGTACTTTCAGAATCCGCAAAAACTTCCCAGGTGTAAGCAACTTCCATTTAAAGTTGCTTCAAGAGCAAAATCTTATATTGGGTTATGAGGCTGTCAATATTTACAATTTGATACATTAAAATAGTGCCTCATTGAAGTGGCCCAAGTTTGTTTGGAATAACAAGTTTCCGACAATTTAAAGTCAATTTAGCCCTGTAGCCACAATAACTCTCGAACAAGTTAATAGATTTTGTCCATTCTTTGCACATTGTAATATTTCTTACATCATAGATTAGGTTCGAATAAGGATTATTTTGGTCCAAACTTTCAGGTATATTCAACACAAAATTTCAATAATTATAACAAATGTGCAGTATAGGAAGAGCTCTCAAATCGTTTTGAAATTAAAATGATTGATGAGCACGATATCTTACAAATTGGGTATCGTATTTGTCTGAAAGTTTGTACATAGCAATTTTCAAGAAGCTCTATATCGGACCACACTTTCGGCAAACTCCATCACTAAAGTTTAACATTTCTGGTTAATTTAAATCTTTTCCGAAGATTTGCCTTGTGGCCGTATTTACTGCGATATTATGTTTTTCGTGAACAACTCCATGCTTCCCGACATAATGGCCCAAAACCTCTAAATTCTACTGTGATCAACTAAAATGGCTCGTGTGCGTGACAACTATCGAAAGAAATGTCTTTCACCTCCAAAAGTCGACAATGTCGGTCCATTCATTCGGGTTTCCAAATCAAATTTATCCATCCAATCCCCAAAAGATTCGATATGTTTTCGGCAAGCTCATACGCAAATAAAATGGCCTCAAATTAGTGAAAACCCACTATTCTGATGCCAGCCATGGTAGAACAAACCAGGTAAAGTAAGTACTACAACAAATGCAACTCAACAACAACCACATAGGAATTTGTTTTTGTTTGTAACTTTAGTGTCAAATATAAATGTAAACAAGATAAGGAAATGTCTATAAATTATTGGAATTAAAAAATAATATTTTTTATTTGAATATTTTTTATTTGAATATTTTTTATTTGAATATTTTGGAAAACATGAATGACAACTCGTTAGATTTTCAATTTAAATGTTTCCATGTTATTCCACTAAATGCATTATTTCTCGCAGAAAGTATAATTCATGTTTATTAGGGTCTTATTTTTTCAAACTTATCAAAATACCACACCATATTAACAAATGTTGTACCGCCTCTATAAGCGGTGTTTTAGTGTGCGGCACGTCGTTCGGACTTGGAGGAGGTGACATGTCATGTATATGAAGAAGTCTTTATGGGAAATAGTTTTTTCCTGATGAATATATTTTTTCTTCAAAAAATATATATCCCTAATATACATCGAACATAGAAATAAATATAAACAAGTAAGAAAAGTCTATAGTTGGACAGATCCGACCATGTGATACCCTATACCACTATCCCTGGACAATCGCTCTCCACGGAACTTCTTTTCAATGATTGTGAAAATTTAATTATCAAATATCAGAGATGTAATGTATAAAACTTATGACCAAAACCAAAAAGTTATCTAGCATGACAAAGACATTTTTGTAGCAGGAAAGGAAAATTTAGTTCACACAAACTAAAATGTAATGAAACCCACATATGTAGTACTACTACTTCGGTTGTTTAACCGCTACGTTATTGAAATTTTTACCAATTTCACATAAAAGTTTCAGTCCACTTAACCCGCTAAGAATTATCTGATCTTCACGTTGGTTTGTACGCTTCTTCTTCATCATAAACTCAAACTTTGTTTAAAATTTTGCCGGTTATTATTTTGACCTACAGAGCCGCTACAAAATTGGTTAAAATTTTGTTATTGGTCCATTTCATCCCCTGAACATTTCACGATCATCACCAAAAACTAATAATTTCTATTCTGGCCCGAACCCAACCTCCTTAAAAAATTCGTTACAATCGGTCCATAAGTTTTGGTCCATTTAACCCTCTAAATATTATCCGATCGCCATCTCAAAATGCAAGATTTTCCTATGTGATATACTCTTACCTTATTTAAAATTACGCGTTGATCGGACTATTATTGAGACCTACAGAGCCGCTAGAAAATTGGATAAATATTATGTTTTTGGTCCATTTCACCCGCTAAATATTTCACGATCATCACCAATAAGAATAGGGATCTATTCTGATCTGAACCCGACCTCCATACAAAATTTCGTGGCGATCGGTCCATAATTGCGGCCTGGAGCGTGTTTACAATTTATAATGGACAGACGGACGGACGGACACACATCTCAAAATCGCTTTATCTCGTCCAGATATGAAGATTGGTATACCACATTGGGGGTCTTCGACGAATATTTCGCGGTGTTACATGAATTTTTACCAAAACAAACTTATAATACCCTTTTCCACATTGTGGTATAGTGTATAAAAATGTCGTATGGAATCTGACACTAATATTACAGCCCAGTCAGCTGAGTATTGCTGTTACCTTATCTTGTTCTACCAAGGATGCCAGCTATTATTTTAAATTAAACAATTCATGACCTAATTAATAAAAGCCAATTATGTACATTTATTGATTGATGACAATAGTCTTCGTTGTTGCTGTTATTTGGCTTTGTAACAGATGTTATTTACATTATAACATTACAGTTTTTATTTACAGAAACGAAGGTTTTCGTTGTTTTCTTAACCCAAACCAACAATACAGTGGGCTCTGATCACTTTAACACGTGCATCTTGGAATTCCACCATCGTATTTAATATTTTATAAATTCTTCAATAGTTTGTTTGGCTCGAGGTCAGTAATAAAACAATGATAATTTTGCTTTATTATTTTATTTAACTTCCGATATTTCGATCGTCTTTGACGATCATCATCAGGGAATTCTGATTTTAAATAGAACATAAAAACATAAATTACATCAATATCAACAAAAATACATTAAATAATAATTACATTTTATAACAACTTCACTTTCTTTCTATTGCACAGGTGATTTGCTACTGAAACTTATGTTCTCTCTCTTAATTGTTTGGTCTTTTGGACAATGTTCCTATATATTTGTGCACAGTGTTCTGTGTCAGTTTTGTAATTCATGCGACTTTCATTTGGTACGTTAATAATATGAAGCATTTCCAACATATATCTGCGTTTATAATTAGTTTCTTGTGCCATAATTTTTACGTCCTTTAGGTTTGGAGTATGGTCTGTTTGATAGCAGTGCGCAGCAAGAGCTGTCTTTTGTTCCAATGGTTTGTTTTTGAGCTTTAAATCAGACTTATGACCACTAAGTCTGGTTTTGAGTTTCGTCTTTGTAGTGCCAACGTATACCTTCGGGCATACATTGGACTTGTCACCGTTACATCCTATCTTATAAACTACATTTGATTTGTCTTCCTTTGCGATTTTGGATTTGGTTTTGCCGAAAAAATTGTTATTGGTGTTGTTGCTCCTGAATGCCAGTCGAAATTGGTCCTTATTATATAAACTATTTTCCAGTTCTAGTTTATATAATAAGGACCAATTTCGACTGGCATTCAGGAGCAACAACACCAATAACAATTTTTTCGGCAAAACCAAATCCAAAATCGCAAAGGAAGACAAATCAAATGTAGTTTATAAGATAGGATGTAACGGTGACAAGTCCAACGTATGCCCGAAGGTATACGTTGGCACTACAAAGACGAAACTCAAAACCAGACTTAGTGGTCATAAGTCTGATTTAAAGCTCAAAAACAAACCATTGGAACAAAAGACAGCTCTTGCTGCGCACTGCTATCAAACAGACCATACTCCAAACCTAAAGGACGTAAAAATTATGGCACAAGAAACTAATTATAAACGCAGATATATGTTGGAAATGCTTCATATTATTAACGTACCAAATGAAAGTCGCATGAATTACAAAACTGACACAGAACACTGTGCACAAATATATAGGAACATTGTCCAAAAGACCAAACAATTAAGAGAGAGAACATAAGTTTCAGTAGCAAATCACCTGTGCAATAGAAAGAAAGTGAAGTTGTTATAAAATGTAATTATTATTTAATGTATTTTTGTTGATATTGATGTAATTTATGTTTTTATGTTCTATTTAAAATCAGAATTCCCTGATGATGATCGTCAAAGACGATCGAAATATCGGAAGTTAAATAAAATAATAAAGCAAAATTATCATTGTTTTATTACTGACCTCGAGCCAAACAAACTATTGAAGAATTACCAGATCAAAGGTCAACTATCAACATTAAAGTATTTTATAAATTCAAAATTGTAACATAAAAATTAGTTTCAGACAAAGATTTGGACCATTTGATGGCGTATAGAGATGCAATTTTTGTCTCGAATATTTTTTTCTGACGTATGGAAGTTGTTATGAATTTAATTTTATACCTACTGAGAAACGCAATACCCAATTGCAGCAATTTTGGTCTGAAAATGTGGCAAAAAAAAAAAAAAAAAAAAAAAACACTCGACATACATAAAATGGGGTATCATATGGGCTATAGTAAATAGTGGACCTATACAGACAATTCTCTGTAGGAATGTTTTTTACCCTTAGCGAAGACTTAATCCGATTTCAGTCATATCTGTTGTATAAAAACCTTCAAAATTTTGGAAATCGGGCGGCACCGTTGTATATCGAAAGATAGATTCCTACTAAATATCAAATTAAATTTATTTTGGTAGAATAATGGGTCTAAAATCTTAAAAATATCGAAAATGGTGGCTAAATCAAAATGTTTTCCGATATAACACGTTTTCAATACCAAACATTCAAGAAGTAATAGAAACTTTGGTATCACTTGTTTAATAACTTTTTTAAATATTGCGACCTCTACCTTGATTCAAACAGGGTCTCATATCAATATTTTGAAGTGCTACAAACGGAGTGACAATTGGTCTGTTCCTTTACTTATGAAAATGGTAAAATCGGCAAAAGTTCTAAACTGCTCCCATATGAATTGTATGGTGTCAGAAGATTTTTGAACGTAAAGGAACAGAGCTAATGCTAGTATACCTTCCATTTTATGATGGTAGTTTTAAAACCAACTAAGAAAATTGTTGTTGCTCATCTGTTTCGGTGAACTAAATAAACACTATTGAATAATGTAAATACAATAAATAACCTCGATTATAGTTTCATGTTCTGTTGTTGTGCCATATAAATAATTATAACCAAGTGAACTTTTAACGTAGTTTTGAATATTTCTCTAAACATAGCGGACCAGCAGCAACAGAAGTGTGAATATGGAAAAGTTGTTGCTATTGGTTTTGGGCATTTTTCCATCATTTATTAGTCACAGCGGTGCAGCTTCACTCACAAAATCCCAACACAACAATGAAGATTATTTGTTGGAAGATATAATTCTTAAAATTCTAAAAAATGGGGAAATAGCTCCGGCCAGAAGATGGCCAAATGCCACAGTGCATTATCGTATAGCTGAAGAATTTCGTACGACATTCATTTGTAAACATTTGTTTTGAAAAAATGCTATTATTTTTTAATTCTTTTTCCACAGGACAAGAACAAAAGGATGCCATACGCACTGCCATGACTGGCATTGAAAATGTCTCTTGTGTCCGCTTTGTGGAAGCCAATGAAACAACGACAGATTACCTTAATGTTATACCTTCCGAACAGGGTCTGTGCTGTTCCGAGGTGGGATATCATGGTCGCAAACAAAATTTACAGTTGTCAATGGATAGGCCTAAATGTTTCAATCCCCTGGTGATATCCCATGAATTGTTACACGCCCTGGGCTTTTATCACGAACACATGACATCGAATCGTGATGATTACGTCACCATAAATTGGGATAACATTATACCGGGGAAGGAAATTTTTTACAGAAAATTGGATAATAGCACAGTTACAGATTTTGGCTATGACTATGATTATGACAGTGTTTTACACTATGGACCGTTCGGTTTCTCAGTGAATGGTTTGCCAACAATAACGCCACATGATAGCAGTGTGAAAATTGGTCAGCGAACACATTTAAGCCCAACAGATATTGGGAAACTAAATGCTATGTATAATTGTCCATTGAAGGTTGTGACAGAGAATGGAGAAAATGAGAAATTAGATGAAACGGAAAATGGCAAGAAAGAAGATGTCACGAATGAAGCAAGTGTTGATGAAAAAGATGAAGAGGTGAAGATATTAGTAGCAATGAAGTTGTTGGAGAAGTTCGGAATGATGGTGCAAATGAAAATGTGCTAAGTGTTGAAGTTTGGAAATATGACTAATGAAATGGAAATATGAATTGAATGATTAAATAAAGAAGAAACACAGTTATAATATTCAAATACAACATGAATAAGCATGTACAAATAAGCGAGTATAAATGGCAATATTCAGAAGGAAGTGACCATTTAATGGGTTACCCCAAAACTCCTGTACCTCTAATTCGGCCAAGCAGAATTTTCAATAAGATTCTACGACATCAATGCGACTCCGATGTTTTCTACCCCATGAGGATAAAAAAATAAATAACAAGTAAAAAAGTATCAGTCGGCTTTGCCGACAGAGATATACCCTCAGCCTGTGTATATTGAAACAATTTTTTCCCAAAATACGTATGTATTTAGAGGGTTTTAAAAATTTTGGGCGTTTGAACCGACAAAAATGTTGATTAGGATTAAAGATCAAAAGTTTTGCGGAGCAGATACTAAAAGGAATGGATCGGCATTGACCGTTATGGAAGTGGATCTCCAGCCACAACATATGGTGCCATAGGGGGTTTTTACATTCTTCGGGCTGTTTGCTCAAGAAGTATGGACTTGCCCCTAAAAAACTTTTACCATCGTAAGTGAGGCAGCGAATGCAAGTTGCTTCAACAAAAATCAAAGTGATTCGATAACAGGCCTTAAAGTGAACTTATCCGAAATTGTGTGTGGGAGGTACCGGATGGAGTGGACAAATATAGTCCATATTTGAACCTGATCTATATCTAGTAAATATATTAGGATGTGTAAATTATGTACCAATTCGGCAACTCCCTTCAAGAGTTACCGTACGAACAAATTTTCCAAACATTTTTGAACTTTTGTGGGGGAGGTACCTGAAGGAGTGGACCGATATGGCTTATCTTCGAACTTAAACTCTGTTTGTACAAAATATTACTAAGGTCAAATTTTGGACCGAATTGGAAGATCCGTTCGAGAGTTATCTTGCGCCCCAACCACCGCACACGGTGTCATAGGGGTTTTTTTGCAACTTCCAGGCTATTTTCTCAGGAAGTATGGACTTGCCCCTGATGAAACTTGTACCGTCGTATGGGGGCAGTGAATAAAAGTTGATAAAACAAAAATCAAAGCGATTCAAGAGATGGTCCTAAACTGAACTTTTCCGAAATTTTCTGTGAACCGAATCGGTTCATCCGTTCGAGAGTTATCGTGCGCTCCAGCCAGACAGACAGCCAGACGGACGGACATTGCTCAATCGACTACAAATTGTCTGAAACACATTTCGTCCAAACATACTTGGGGTCTAAAACCATTATTTCCCATTATACCCTCGTTAGCATAAATGCTGAGGGTATAAAAATCATAAAAAATTTATTCAATCGGTCGGGAACCTTAAATGGGGCTAAATCAAAGTATGGACCTATGTTTTTGGTGGAGAAGTTTTGTGACCACTGGGTAACTCAAATGTCGAATTGCAGATACTTAGATCAAAAATTGTAGCTAAAATCTAAAAAAGAAGAAAATAGGGGATACCTTTATATGGGGGCTCTTCCAACACATGTATCTATGTGGAAAATTTTTCGTATTACAGATAGTTGGGTCAAAAATACCGAAAATGGGGAGGCACTATTATATGGGGGCTATACCAAAACATGGACCTACGTTGACAATTTAAAAAGGGGGGGGGGGGGGGGCTATACAAAAACCTGGACCTATGCTGACAGTTTTTGGTGGAGATGTTGTGTGACCACTGGGAACCTCAAATGTCGACTTACAAATAGTTCGGTCGAAATTTGTAGCTAAAATGTTCAAAATACCGAAAATCGGAAGGTACCGTTCCATGGGGGCTATACCAAAACATGGACCTATATTGACTGTTTTTGGTTGCGATGTTTTGTGACCACTGAAAACCTCAAACGGCAAATTACAGGTAGTTCGGTCACAAAATGTAGCTACAATCCTCAAACTACCAAAAATCTGGAGGTACCGTTATATGGGGGCTATACCAAAAGATGGACCTATGTTACCGGTTTTTAGTGGAGATATTTTGTGATTACTAGAAACTTCAACTCTCAAATTACAGGTAGTTCCGTCAAAAATTGGGAACCCAAAACGTGAAATTACAGGAAGTTTGGTCGCAAAATGTAGCTACAATCCTCAAAATACCAAAAATCTGGAGATACCGTTATATGGGGGCTATACCAAAACATGAACCTATGTTGACAGTTTTAGGTGGAGATGTTTTGCGATTACTAGGAACCTCAACTGGTTGTTCGGTCAAAAATTGAGCTAAAATCCTCAAAATACCGCAAATGGTGAGTTACCGTTATATGGGGGCTATACAAAAAGATGGAACTATGTTGCCGGTTTTTAGTGGAGATATTTTGTGACCACTGGGAACCCCAAAAGTGAAATTACAGGCAGCTCAGTGAACATGTTAGCTAAAATCCTCAAAATACCAAAAATCGAGAGGTACCGTTATATGGGGGCTATACCAAAACATGGACTTATGTTGACAGTTTTCGGTGGAGATATCTTGTGATTACTAGGAACCTCAATTGGTAGTTCGGTCAAACATTTTAGCTAAAATCCTCAAAATACCGAAAATCGTGAGGTAACGTTAGATGGGGGCTATACCAGAAGATGGAACTATGTTGCCGGTTTTTAGTGGAGATATTTTGTGACCACTGGGAACCCCAAATGTGAAATTACAGGTAGTTCAGTGAACATTTTTAGCTAAAATCCTCAAAATACCAAAAATCGAGAGGTACCGTTATATGGAGGCTACACCAAAACATGGACCTATGTTGACAGTTAAATTACAGGCAGTTTGGTCAAAAATTGTAGTTAAAATCTTCAAAATACCGAAAATCGGGAGGTACCGTTATAAGGGGCTATACCAAAAATTGGTCCGATATAGCCCATCTTCGAACATGACCTGCCTAAAAAACTTTTACCGTCATAATGGAGGTAGCGACTGCAAATCGCTTCAACAAAAATCAAAGTGATTCGAAAGCAGGTGTTAAAGTGAACTTATCCGAAATTTTGTGTGAAAGGTACCAGAAGGAGTATACAAATATAGTCCATATTCGAACCTGATCTATATCTGGTAGATATATTAGGATGTGTAAAGTATAGATTACATCGGTCACTCACTTCAATTTATCGTGCGCAAAATTTTTCCAAACATTTTTGAACTTTTGTGGGGGAGGTACCTGAAGGAGTGGACCGATATGGTTTATCTTCGGATTTAAACTATGTTTGGACAAACTATTACGAAGGCCAAATTTTGGAACGAATCGGCAGATCCGTCCGAGAGTTATCTTGCGCTCCAACCACCTCACACGGTGTCATAGGGGTTTTTTTGCAACTTTCAGGATATTTTCTCAGGAAGTATGGACTTGCCCTTGATGAAACTTGTACCGCCGAATGGGGGGCAGTGAATACAAGTTTCTAAAATAAAAATCAAGAGAGATAACCCTAAACTGAACTTTTCCGAAATTTTGTGTGGTTGTTACAAGAAGGAGTGGACCGATTGAGTCCATATTGAAACCTTATCTAAGTCTGTAGAAATTTCACGAAGTATGGACCAAATCGGTTACTCCCTTCATGAGTTATCGTGCGCACAAATTTTCCGAACATTTTCGAACTTTTGTGGGGGATGTACCGGAAGGAGTGGACAGATATAGCCCATCTTCGAACTTAAACTAAGTTTTGGCAAAATGTTACGTAAGTCAAAATTTTAACCGAATCGGTTCATCCGTTCGAGGGTTATCGTGCGCTCCAGCCAGCCAGACAGACAGACAGACGGACGGACATGGCTAGAACGACTCCAAATTGCCTGAAACACATTTCCTCCAAACATACTTGGGGTCTAAAACCATTATTTCGATGAGGCACATTTTGCCCGTATGAATGTGTATGTACCCTCGTTAGCATAAATGCTGAGGGTATAAAAACAAAATCCACATATACATACAAACATTGGAATATGTGTGTGTGTTTTTTTTTGAGAAAATAAAATGTGTCGCTGTGGTATTTTGAATTATTTTATTTGATACATTTCTTCAAAATAATGATTGAAACCGCCTTTAAAACGTGTCTACAAATTTTTTATTTTGTTTCAAGAATGTGTTGCATACATTTGTTTTAAGATTTTCAGTGTTATTCGCGAGTTTACGTTCTACTCGACAGCTACAAAGCAAGTGAGTGATGTTGAAATTCTCTTTCTACAAAAGACAGCCCTCTCGAAAAACATAAACCCAAGTTTACATGGAAAAGCATACGTTTACGTGTTATTTCGTATGGCTTGTCGGTTGCATAGATTTTCGTTTCGGAGGTGTTAACATGAACAGAAAATGAAATGAATGATTTTTTTCCACTTCCGAAGCGCAAAAAACCTTTCGGTCGACATACATGAACAGAGAGTGAGCTTTTAATATAAAGAACATGTAATTTTGGAATGATTTATAGTCCCTCTTTGACCATATGGGAATGTGCAAGGGAAATTATTTTTTGTACCCTTGAGGCTCCAAAGTCTTCCTGTTTGTTCAATAATTCTAATTGACGCATCGCCTATTATATGACTTTTTTCATCTCTTGAGAAATACTCCTTTTCATTAATCCACAGGCTACTTTTAGGCAATTTATGTTGCTATGTGGACTGACTTGATTCTACAATGAACTGCTGGGTAATTTATTATAGCGTTTTTGCGTCTTGTTGAATAATAAAAAAGGGGGTGGAGTTAATTAGCAAAAACAGAACACAGTTGGTGTCCTGTAACTCTGTTTTTGACATTTTTCTTCAATTTTTTGTCAATCACAAAAACCACTTAAACTTCAGTTTTTGGAAAACTTTGTCTTAATTGCCGCAAGAAGTTGCGTTCGTTAATAAAGCATAATAAGCAAATATAATCAATGTTAATGGAAAGCATAGGCGATTTTGCTGCCATAATCCCCATGAATATTACAAATATTTATTTTGTGGATATCAAACAAACTAAATTAGAATTCATTTTCTCCACTTAATTTCTCTTTTAGCTTTATTAGATTTAATGATAAATTATTCATAAACAAGTGAATAAACAAAAGGGATTTCCAAAAACTTGTCTACCTTTCTTTGTAAGAATTTATGAATTTACCTACCGAATAAATAAAACAAAACGTTTTCCAAATAAAACCAGTATCCATTACAATTTACACAAAATCATTTATCTAACCCTTTAATACATAACCTCAAGCGTTTTTACATTATTTTCCCAAGCTAATTAATATCAAACGATTTGTGCCCAGTCGTAGTGGAAGAAAGGCAAAAAACGAAGGAAATATATTTCATAGAATGAGATCAGCATCTTTTCTTGATAGCAACTCCAAGAACATTTTACAAAGTATAGCTTCCAGGTATAGGACAAGCTACCTCCCCTTCATACCATATCCATATCCTGTTGGGGCAATTTATCAAATGCTCCCACACATTGTAGCAGCTTTGGAAGAAAAAAATTGTGTATCATAAACAAGCTTACAAACTAAAGATTTTATATATGTATGTAAGTGTGTGTGTATAAGTGTGTTTTTTATTTTGCCCTAAAGTACGGAGGTGTTATGGCCATGTTGTATATACAACATGGCCGTTAAAATACACAGCTGTCAATGACTGTGCCTGAAAGGAGGTTTGGGAAGCAGTGTCATAAAATCTTTAACAAAATCAAGCGTAAAATTGTATTTTCCTCCACTTTTTCTTGACGTTGGTTGTGTTGCGGTGGTGGTTGCTTCTAAATTATGTTTGCCAATAAAAGTAGATGTGAAATAATGTCGGCTATCGTTAAAAATGAATTCTAGATTTAGTGATTTTAGTTGAAAGAAAATGTTGGAAATATTTTTTCCTTCTTTAAACCCTCAGCATTTATGCCTTATCGAAATAATGGTTTTAGACCCCAAGTATGTTTTGACGAAATGTGTTTCAGACAATTTGGAGTTGATTTAGCCATGTCCGTCTGTCTGTCTGGCTGGCTGGAGCGCACGATAACGCTCGAACGGATCAACCGATTCGGTCCAAAATTTGGTTTTCGTAATATTTTGTCCAAACTTAGTTTAATTTCGAAGATGGGTTATATCGGTTCACTCCTTCCGGTACCTCCCAACAAAAGTTAGGAAATGTTCGGAAAATTTGTGCGGACGGTAACCAATTTGGTCCAGTCTTTGCACATCGTGAAATTTCTACCAAACTTAGATGAGGTTTCAATATGGTCTCAATCGGTCCACTCCTTCGGGTACCTCCCCTACAAAATTTCGGAAAAGTTCAGTTTAGGATCTGCTCTCGAATCGCTTCGATTTTTGTTGTAGCAACTTGTATTCACTGCCCCCCATAAGACGGTATAAGTTTCATCAGGGGTAAGCCCATACTTCCTGAAAGGTACAAAAACCCCTGTGACACCGTGTGTAGTGGTTGGAGCGCAAGATAACTCTCAAACGGATCTGCCGATTCGGTCCAACATGTGGCCTTCGTAATATTTTGTGCAAACTTAGTTTAGATAAGCCATATCGGTCCACTCCTTCAGGTACCTCCCCCACAAAAGTTCAAAAATGTTCGGAAAAATTGTGCGTAAGATAACTCTTGATGGGAGTGACCGATTTGGTCTACCATTTACACATCCTAATATATCTACTAGATATAGATCAGGTTCGAATATGGACTATATTTGTCCACTCCTTCGGGTACCCCTCACACAAAATTTTGGATAAATTCACTTTAAGACCTTCTCTCGAATCACTTTGATTTTTGTTGAAGCAACTTGCAGTCGCTGCCTCAATTACGACAGTAAACGTTTTTTCAAGAGCAAGTCCATACTTCTTGAGAAAACAGCCCGAAAGTTGTACAAATCCTCTATGGCACCATATGTAGTGACTGGAGAGCTCGAACCGAATACTGCGTTCGTCCACACTTTGGATATTGTAATATTTCTTCGAATATTGGACGAAATTCGAAGGTGGTGCTTATAGGTTCACTCCTTCCGGTACCTCCCACACAAAAGTTCGAAAATATTAGCTAAAATGGTATGCGCCATTTCTCAAAGACGTAGCAACCGACTTGTTCCAAACTTCGGATCTCTAAATATTGTCGAAACTTAGTTTATGTTCAAATTTGGGCCATATCTGTCCAATCCTTGTGGTACTACCCACACAAATGTTCAACAATTTTGTGTGGATCGAGGATCCTTTGGACATTTTTACCGAAGGTTTTCCTAGCGGCCCTGTTTACAGCTAGTGTGATATAAAAGCCCTATCTATCGATATCCCCGCAAATTTTTGAGCTTTAATCCTATCCATACTTTTATCGGTTCGTACGCCCAAAATTTTGAAAACCCCCCTAAATCCATAAGTTTCCTTTTGTTTTGGAAAAAGTATTTCAATCCACAGAGGCTGAGAGTATATCTCTGTCGGCAAAGCCGTCTGATACTTTTTACTTGTTTTTGAACAAATTTGCACAGGAAAGCAATTTGTGTTGTAATGAGAGGGCTGGATCAAAACATGCAGCTTGGTAGGTAATTGTTTGCAAGGAGAGGTGCACATAAATTCAATAAATAATTATTGGCGATAGTGTTTTATGGAATCACTAAAAAACGCACCAAATATATTTTTGAAGATATCAACGAAACTTTATTAAACTAAATAAATACTTAAAGAACTACGTATTTTACAAATTAATTGTTTGTATATAGGTCTCGTTGACTTAGACGTGTCACTTCAAACTCTACAAAATTAAATATTTACTCACTCGAAAGTTTCTCATCTCATGAAAACTGATTTTGTTAATATTTATATTTTATCTGTATTGAAGCCTGATAAGGTCAGATTTATTGCTGTGGCAAAACATCTGCTGTGGAGAGTCTCCATGATATAAAAGTCTGCAAAAAATCAACGTTAAACGGCATACAATATTTATTTAGAACATTTTGACGATTGTTTAAATTTAAATGATGATTCAAAGCAGCGCCTTTTTCACAGAACAAAACGTGGAATTGATGGGTCACTCGCCGTATAGCCCTGCCTTGGCACCCAATGACTTCATTTGATTTCCGAACAAGAAGAAAACAAGTGAGCAAAGGCTATAGTCGGGACGGAGCCGACTATTTGATACCTTACACCACTATCCCTTTGCATAAGCCTTTCACTCGTAAACATTTCTTTTAGGGAGATACTAAAGTTTTCACCTATCTGTCTTTTATACCAATTGGCTTAAGGCGAACTGAATCAAGATAATTAATATTTAATTTTATATTTGACTACTGTCTGATTGAAAGCGTTGCTGGCCTCCTTGATTAGCATTTTATATGTCTTTAATATGCCAAATAGAAACAGACGTATTTGTCATTAAAATAACAACTTTAAAATATGAAAATTTTGGTAGCTTAGCGCCTTTTGCAATAACTCTGATATTTTACCATAAATGCCACAGTTTGTATTAATTTAAAGTTTCGTTATCAAGCTCTCTCCTTGGAATATGTCCAACAGAAGCAGAAATATCTGACATGGAAATAAAATCCCATAAATTGGAAATTTGGGATATCCCAGCGTCTTTTTCAACATCATAAGCTTTTCACCAATTTTGGTAACGCAATTGGGAACCAATTTTAAAGCTCATAATATATTCATTGTTGAAACGCATCCAACCAAAACTGAGATACTCTTATCGCAATTCAAATAAACAAATGGGAAGGTGGGATGTGCGCCAACCTATTTTGCATTATAATAAAGGTGATATTTTCCTCATCCATTGAGGGGCTCTCCTTTTAGAATACGACTACTAAAAGCGGAGATATTCTCATAAGAATAAATTTTTTTGTCCCATTCCGACTCTTGAACTTTATCCGACCATCAAAAAACTCAATATGCTTCTTGCTCTAACCACCAAAATTTCGTGACGATCCAAACTAAATTGCGAGCTGTAGCGTGATTAAAAAAAATGGAAAAATTTGATGTATTACCGATTTTGCGATATCTCCGTTATTTGGCCTTCTACGACAACCTACTTTGCATCATTGTAAAGATGGGAATTTCTTCTTTCATAGTCAGGCTTTGTTTTGGGAAGTCCCCAACCAAAACTGTGACATTCGTTATTATAATTAAAATCGCTAAAATGAAAAGTTGGGTTTTATTTGCGACTATTGTGATATCTTCGTTAGAATATCATTGTTAGAAAGGTGATATTTTCTACTATCATTGTCAGGTTTTGCTTTTGGTATACCCCTTATAGAAGCTGAGATATTCGCTTTGAAAAAAAATTTTGACTTTTTCTCCAAATAAATTTTGTGCCTATTCCAACCCCTCAATATTACACTGTGGAACAAGGTTTCTGTGCGGTGGAAATTTCCTTTTGGAGATGAAAGCCCTTAGTGAGTATATTAAGAACCCAAAAGGAAATTTTCCCCATAGGTCAAGTTTCTGAGATATCACGCGATGATTTTTTTTGAATTTTCGCCTATGATGCTTGAGAAAATAGCTTTA
Source organism: Musca autumnalis (assembly GCF_047663935.1). NCBI lineage: Eukaryota > Metazoa > Arthropoda > Insecta > Diptera > Muscidae > Musca > Musca autumnalis. The sequence continues at coordinate 258,071,224 of NW_027411755.1, read as the reverse complement.
TATCTCTGTTTGCCGTTATTGCAGCTTCGTTTTGAGATTACATGTCTTCAGGCAAATCGAATGGTGAATCTTTTTGTAGAACATTTCATTCTTTAGGTCATCCATAGGTCAAACTTCTGAGTTATGGCGTGATGCATACATTCTTGATGAACTTTAAGAGCACGACAATAAACCCGTAACATAAATTCCATTTAGCTATAACACAGAAGTTTGACCTATGGCATAACTGTCCTTCCGGGTTCATAATATTAACTTCATCGACTTTCATCGGCAAAAAGAATATTTCACCCACTGTACAAATTACTTTTGTACATACTTTTTGCTTGTGTCGAGGCGCTGGAAATTCTGATGATAAAGAATAAATTTTCCACTCGAGTTTCCAGCAGCCTAAATCAATAAATATTTTATTACCATTATGAGTTCAGATCATAAGTGGTAAATTATGTTGTCATATGTCGGGAACACTTTAAAAGCATTTAAGATCCCACATGCAGCGGTAGCTGTTATCACTAGTGTTGTGTGTGCATTACGAGCGACCGCACTTTAGTTTTTATGACTCTTCTTATGACACACACGATGTTGGAAAATTCTTCATTGATCAACGGATTGTTTGGTTTGGTCAATGAAGGGTTTAGAGATAAGAATTAGTGATAGTCTAGGTTAAGAAATATTTTGTAAAGTAGCATGTAAGTTGCAATTTCAAAATAAAAAGAGTCAGTGTCTCATCAGCACCCAACCATACCGTTCTTATTTCTGTACATTTGGTCCTTCGAGCCTTTCCTTTGAAGATGGAAAGGGAGACCGGCGGCGGAAACGAACGAGTATAGAAGATAAACGGATGACGTGAAGAAAAACAATGCACAAGGGCGGTTGACGAGAAGATAAACGAAGAAGACGAACAGATGGCGAGAGCAAGAACGAAGTAGAAGAATAGTTGACGAGAGGAAAACGAAGAAGTCGAACCGATATGAAGAAGTTATACAAAGAAAGCGAAACGAAGAAGACGAAGACGAAACAAATTACGAAGAAAAGAGGAGCGAAATTACGATTACGACGAAGAGGAGAAGCGAAACGACAAATGAATTGAAATTACGACAGACGAAGCGAAGGAGAACGATACGAATAAGGAAGTAGTATTACGAAGAAGAAGGACTCGATACGACGAAGACGGAAAGGTCTACGAATAAAAAATACGAAGGAGGAAAGAAGAACGAACGGAGAGGATGACCTAGCGGGGAAGAAGTGGAAGAAGCGAAGAATTAAAACAAACATACGATCTACGAGCGGAGAAGATTTGAAAAAAAAAAACACCAATAAAATTTAAAGCAGCAGTGTGCTCAGTGATAAGAAGAGCATTACTCTACAACTTTAACAACGGCGGCGGGAAGATGCATTCCCATTATGCCTAAAACGAAGACGAGAGGAAGAACGAATACGACGAGAGAAGTCGAAGTATAGAAAATTAAACCTTCGACAAAAAACGATAAGAAAAACGAGGAAGACGAAAGAAGAGGTAATCGGAGCAGTGGTGAAAGTGGAACAACGGACGACGAAGAAAAAGAGCAATTCTGCGACAACAATCAAGAACTAAGCACTATTCCATAGATTAAGAACTAATACATCATAATTTAATCAACATGGATGCAGAAGATATTTTATACAAGAATCGATGGTTAAGAAGTTTAAGCAGAGCATTTAATTTCTCTCTGGCGAGACTCAACGAGATGATTGCTGACGTGGTAGAAATCGAAGGAGATTACTTTTTAAAACAAACGTATAGATCCTTGGACCACAGTATGAGGAATCTTAAGGAGAGATACGACATAATTTTAAATCAAGGAGGAGGTAACTGTTTTATGGAAAAGCAGTTGGAGCAAGCACAAACAGATTGTTTCTGGACACAAAGAGCAATAATGAAAAAGCTGGGTGCCATTAAAGAATTCGAGGCCGATTTCGAGAAGAAGTCAAACAACTGGAAACCAAGATACTCCTGGTCACCAGCAGTTGAAACATCTTCGAAAGAAACTAAAACGACGATATACAAGAAAGCAATCAATTATATTGACAGTAGTGAGAAGGGGTCAAATGAAGCTGAACCATCATCCGTGGCCAATAATCAATCTAAAGCAATAAACGCCGAAAGCGGCATGGTGGGAGAAAAAGAAAAAGTGCAGGAGTCGTTAACAAACGAAATACAAAAAAAGATCAAGAAACCCAAACTCAATATAAATTCAAATTCTATTAACGACAGTCCAACAACGATGCAACAACATCTAAATCAGCAACGTGAGTCGGAGACAGCAGCAATAATTGGCCAAAATTTGCCATTCTTAGCCCTTGAAGAAGATGAAATTAACGGTGTTTTGATACATCGAATCCATAATAACAATATTAATCTGGAGGAATTACAACAGCAGCATCATCACCAGCAGCGACATGAAATGTTGTCATCGTCCTTATATGTGAACGGCCAGTTGGTCGAAAAGAGTTCCTCCATAAAAAGAAACATCGAAGACAGTACAGCAAAGGAGGTTCTTGGCACTAAGCGGTGGGCACATCAGAAGACCACTCGAATAAAGGAGATTCAAAGGAAAGTATTTAGGTTTCTAACGGTCAACAGAAAGAGATGTTCCATACGAAATATTGAGCTAAAGAAAGAGGCCATTCTTGAGCGACGGAGGTCGCCAAATAATTCCGAAGTCTGGAAGACCGACTGATGCAGGTGAAGGAAAGCGCAACAGAAATTCTATGGAGAGATGGTTGCAGCGATTGGCAGGTGCCATCACGTAAACGCAGATGCAGGCTTGGTCACATTTTTATTATATTTTGATAGTAATTGAAATTTTTAATTACAAATCTTTTAAAGTCTGAATATTTCATATATTTATGTACTTTTAGGCCTGCCCCAGGATGTTTAATTCTTAAACATTCATTTCTTTTATTTTTTTCGCAAACCTATAATTATTTTTATATGCAGGTCAATTCAACACTATCAAACATTAATTTTCTTCTTATATTGAGTTAGTTTATATTTAGTGAATCAACTACAAATATTTTTTAAATATTATTATTTTTAAAGGCCGCCCAGAATGTTTAATTCTTAAACATAAATTTCTTCTAATTGTTAAACGGTTTTATAGTTATCTTAGATACAGTCCACAACTAATCTTTAATTTCTTTAATTTCATGTATTTATTCATATCTCAATCCTAATTATTAAACTCCAAGCTGTTTTTTATGCCGGCCGCGAGAATGTACAAATTACTTTTGTACATACTTTTTGCTTGTGTCGAGGCGCTGGAAATTCTGATGATAAAGAATAAATTTTCCACTCGAGTTTCCAGCAGCCTAAATCAATAAATATTTTATTACCATTATGAGTTCAGATCATAAGTGGTAAATTATGTTGTCATATGTCGGGAACACTTTAAAAGCATTTAAGATCCCACATGCAGCGGTAGCTGTTATCACTAGTGTTGTGTGTGCATTACGAGCGACCGCACTTTAGTTTTTATGACTCTTCTTATGACACACACGATGTTGGAAAATTCTTCATTGATCAACGGATTGTTTGGTTTGGTCAATGAAGGGTTTAGAGATAAGAATTAGTGATAGTCTAGGTTAAGAAATATTTTGTAAAGTAGCATGTAAGTTGCAATTTGAAAATAAAAAGAGTCAGTGTCTCATCAGCACCCAACCATACCGTTCTTATTTCTGTACACCCACCAAGCTTTTATCTTCATATTTACGCGCAGTGATATTTTTCCTTAAAAACGGTTCAAGAATACGGGTTTTTTGTTTTAGCACCGAACTCAGGTAAGGTGCTGTCAAAAAATTTATTTTCCCTGATTGGCAATTTTATTAGCTTTTAATGGTATACATATAAGCTTAATCGGTTACTTAAAATTGGTACAAAATCCGAGTTTTATATCGCTATATCCGGTTCATTAACGTGTTCAGCATATCGGGAGCTATATATGGTAAATATTTCAGATATATACCGGATGTCAATATAAGCGAGAACCAATGGGTATGTCTACCTACCAATACATATCAAATAACGAATATACCGAAAAACAAAACATAGGTTTTTCTGAACAAAAACTGAGTAAATGTCAAAAAGGACAATGAAAACGTGACAATTTCGATTTGTTGTCAATGAGAACCGTCCCTAAAATTCTCTGAGCAATATTTTTGTGGAATATTTGGATGCTGTAAAATCTCATCTTGTGGTACTTTTACTACGGTTAAAGAAAGAAAGGACGAAAAGGACATGAAAGGAATTGAGTTAGAAGAATGAAATGCTCTACAAAAAGATTCGCCATTCGATTTGACTGAAGACATGTAATCTCAAAACGAAGCTACAATAACGGCAAACAGAGATATAAAGCTATTTTCTCAAGCATCATAGGCGAAAATTCAAAAAATTCATCGCGCTATATCTCAGAATCTTGACCTATGGGGAAAATTTCCTTTTGGGTTCTTAATATACTCACTAAGGGCTTTCATCTCCAAAAATACAACACCAGTACCATGTGGGGAATTTTGTCCTAACAATGAAAACGCGTTTCTTAGATCGATTCGGTGAAAAAAGTCCCCGCACCAACTTTGATTACTAAAACCCTTTTGATGCTTTTTCTACTTATAATTTTAAATTAGCTTTGTTTGAATAAATATTTATAGAAAAAAAATACAATTCTCACAGGCAAAGTCAACAAAAACAGCCTGTAACTTTCGCGAATTCGTTGCAAATGACCCCATATTCTCTTGTCCAATAAGTTAAAAAATATAAGCATAAAATTCACGAGTTTATAAAGAAAAACCAAAAATTGCAATAGCGTCAAAAAATCCTAATATGCTCCGAAATGGCGCGATATGAGAACAAATTGGTCCAGAACGCTTTGATAATGATTTTAAATTAGATTACAAAAAAATAAAAATTTTAATGAAAAGCAAATATGTTGTTAGGACAGATAAAATTAAAAAATGCATTACAGAACTTCAATGAATTTGGTGCGGAAACTTTTTTCGCGGTAGAGAAAAATTGACACCGTATTTCATAATAGTTTTTCATGCTCTACACGGCTATGTGGTGGTATTTTTGATATTTGCAAAAAAGTGCAAAAGTTATATCCCTACTTCACAGGCTCAGTTTGAAAATAATAAAGAACAAGTAAAAAAGCATCAGTCGGCTTTGCCGACCGAGATATACCCTCAGCCTTTGTGGATGGAACAGTTTTTTTTTCAAAAAAAAAAAAAAAAAACTTATGTATTTAGGGAGGATTTTAAAATGTTAGGCATATGAACCGACAAAAATATGTATTGGATTAAAGCTCAACACTTTGTGGGGGATATCGATAGATAGGGCTTTTGTACTATACTTGCCTACGAAAAACATAATATTGCAAACATGTTGAACAACTTTGTGGGTAATAGCCCAAGAAGTGGACCGATGTGATCCACATTTGAACATAAACTAAGTTTGGATAAAATATTTAGAGATCCAAAGTTTGGACCAAATCAGTTGCTACGTTTATGAGATATCGCTCGTACCATTTTAGCGAATATTTTCGAACTTTTCTGGGGGTGGTACAGTAACCGAGCACAACCTTCGAGTTTCTTCCAATATTCGAAGAAATATTACGATATCTAAAGTGTGGACGACCGCTCTCCAGCCACTACATACGGGGCCAGAAACGATTTTTACACCTTTCGGGCTGTTTTCTGAAGAAGTGTGGACTTGCCCCTGAAAAAAACAATTACCGTCGGAATTGAGGCAGCGACTGCAAGTTGCTTCAACACAAATCAAAGTGATTCGAGAGCAGGTCTTAAAGTGAATTTATCCAAAATTGTTTGTGGGAGGTACCCGAATGAGTGAACAAATATAGTCCATATTCAAGCCTGATGTGCATATGGCAGATGTATTACGATGTGTAAAGTATGGACCAAATCGGTCACTCCCATCAAGAGTTATCGTCGGCACAATTTTTCCGAACACTTTTGAACTTTTTTCGTGGAGGTACATACCTGAAAGTGTGGACCGATATGGCTTATCTTCGAACTTATACTAAGTTTGGACAAAATATTACGAAGGCCAAATTTTGAACCCCTTTGGGGAACCTGTAACCCCTATAGGGCGCGTCCCCAGGTGGCGGATAGGGGAATGCTTCCCAGATATGGGTGGTAGGACGGAAATCAAATACGTCCCGCGGACCAACAGGTTGCTGCGTCTGTCTTTAAGTAAAGCGGCAGCAAACAGCGTCTGAACTCCATGGGGAGCGGCTGAGAACTAGATGGAAAACTGTAAACCCTTCAGAAGGCAACGGGAAACCACTGAAGTAATCTCCCTTGAAAATCATACAATATGAACAATACAAACCAAAACACACGGCCCTCAGTCTCCGGCCAAACGAGGGTGCTAAGAATCCCCGGAGGTAAAAACAACCAAAAACTAAACATCGGAACCTGGAACGTCCGAAGTTTATACGAAGTCGGTAAATTAAACAACACAATCAATGAAATGAATCGACTTAAAATTGATATACTAGGTGTCAGTGAAACTTGGTGGACAGAAAGCGGCAAATTTGAATCTCAAAATGTAGTAGTATACCATTCTGGAAATATGGAAGGTATCCGCAGACGAGGAGTATGCATTATTGTCAAGAAAAACATTGCAGATTGTGTAGTTGGATATGTCCCGATGTCAGAGAGAACTATGATGATTAAAATCTCAGCAAAGCCCCTAAATATGAACATAATACAGGTATATGCCCCAACATGTGATGGAAACAATGACGAAATTGAACTGTTTTATGAAGAAATATGTGAACTGCTTAAAATGACGAAATCACATGAAATAACAATAATTCAAGGCGATTTCAACGCCAAAGTGGGTAATGAAGAAGTAAATGGTGTAACAGGAAGATATGGGCTTGGTGAAAGAAATGAGAGAGGAGACAGATTAATTCAATTTTGCCAAGAATTTAAGATGACCTTAACCAATACAGTATTCCGACTACATCCCAGACGCCTATACACATGGAAGTCACCATTGGATAATGGAAGAAATGTCGTACGAAATCAAATAGACTTTATAATGATCAACAGCAGATTTAAGACTTGTGTGACCAAATGTTCAACATACCCAGGAGCTGATGTGCCGTCCGATCATAATCTTTTAATGTGCAATCTTGGAATTAAACTGGCCCGAATCCAAAAACGTAAAAGGAAATCACATAAAATAAATACGGAAATACTCAAGAATACAACAATCAGAAACGAAATAAAAGAACAAATAAACAACAAACTTGGAGATATTGATACAAACGATGCAGACAATATATGGAACAACGTGAAAGATGCAATATGCAAAGTAACAAAAAACTACATTGGAAACCAAACAAGAAGAACCCAAGAGGAGTGGATGAACAACGAGATAATGGAACTTCGAGAGGAAAGAAGAAAATACAAAAATGTGGATTATGAACGCTACTGGGAGATAAATAAAGAAATTCGAACAGCGATCAGGGCTGCCAAAAATTCTCTGCTAAACCAAAAATGCCAAGAGATCGAGCATTTACAACATATCCATGACGATTTTAACTTACACAAAAAGCTAAAAGAAACCGCTGGGATATATAGAAGAACAACATCAACACTGCTCATGGATGACAACAATATACCAATTTTTGAGACAGAACATATAAAGAATATATGGAAAAACTATATTGAACAACTATTTACCGACGACCGACGTTCAATATACCAACATAATGTAAGTGCTGATATATCTGGAACCCCTATCACGAAATCGGAAGTGGAACGTGCGATCTTATCATTAAAAGATAAGAGATCAACTGGACCTGACGAAATTCCATCTGAAATTTTAAAACTTATAGATGGAGACAACGTATTATTGATTGTCCGCCTATTTAACTGTGTATATGATACTGGTCAATACCCTTACGATTGGTTAAAATCTACCTTTATTCCGATACCCAAAAAATCGAATGCAAAAAGGTGTTGTGAATACAGGCTTATTAGTCTCATGTGCCATATATTAAAAATCTTCCTCCGAATAATCCATACGAGAATATACAGCAAATGTGAAACTGCTATGGGGGAATCCCAATTCGGCTTCAAAGAAGGTATGGGTACCCGAGAAGCTCTACTATCTCTTCAAATACTTGTACAAAAATGTAGAGATGTTCATAAGGATGTGTTCATATGTTTCATAGACTATGAAAAGGCTTTCGACACTGTCAAACATGATAAACTGATAAACATACTAAGAGATATTGGGATAGAAGAAAAGGAAATTAGGTGTATAAGAAATCTATATTGGAACCAAACCGCAAGACTTGAAATAAATGGTGAAGTTACAGACGAAGTCCCCATATCCAAAGGTGTTCGACAAGGCTGCATATTATCACCCCTCCTCTTCAATGTATACTCTCAGCGAATATTTTGTGAATCAGTTGAAAAAGAACGCATGGGTATAAAAATACACGGCAAGATGGTAAACAATATACGATACGCCGATGATACCACCATAGTTGCTGGCAGTATGTCTGATCTACAACATCTACTAAACAAACTGACACAAATAAGCGAAATATATGGTCTCAATATAAATATAAAAAAGACAAAATACATGGTGATCAGTAGAAAAGATAATAACATTTTTGATACAACACTAAAAATAAAGAACGAGACAATTGAGCGTGTAAAAACATTTAAATACCTTGGTGTCCTAATAAACGACAACTGGAATAATTCAAATGAAATCAATCGTCGAGTGGAGATGGCTAGAGATACCTTTTTCAAATATAAAACCGTGCTAACAAATCATGACATAAGCTTAGCAACAAAGATAAGATTTGTGAAATGTTACATTTGGTCAGTGCTACTATATGCAGTCGAAACCTGGACTATTAAAAGTGCAGATGAGAAGAAACTCGAAGCTTTCGAAATATGGATATATCGACGAATTTTAAGAATACCATATACTGCACATATAACAAACCAGGAAGTTCTTCGAAGAATGAACCATGACAGACAACTCCTGCATACTGTTAAATCGCGAAAAATCTCATACTTAGGTCATCTAATGAGAAATGAAAAATACAAATTTATACAAAACATTATAAAAAGCAAAATAGAAGGAAACCGAAACAGAGGCAGGAGGGAGACATACTGGCTAAAAAATATTCTAGATTGGACGGGATACAGAGATGAAACCAACTTACTATATGCCGCTAAAAATCGAGAGCTTACATACACTTAGATAATATCTATATTTTGAAATATATTTTTGAATATGTAAACAATAATATTGTATGATCGCTTTACATCCGAATATCGGATACGCAAATAAAGAAGAAGAAGAAATTTTGAACCGAGTCTGTAAATCCGTTCAAGAGTTATCTTGCGCTCCAACTACTAAACACGGTGTCAAAGAGATTTTTTACATTTTTCAGGCTATTTGCCCAGGATGAATGGACTTGCCCCAGATGAAACTTATACCGTCGTATGTGGGCGGTGAATACAAGTTGTTACAACAAAAATCAGAGCGATTCGAGAGCAGGTCCTAAACTGAACTTTTCCGAAATTTTGTGTGGGATGTACCCGAAGTAGTGGACCGATTCAGTCCATACTTGAACCTCATTTAAGTATGGTAGAAATTTCACGGCGTGCAAAGTATGGACCATGTCGGTTACTACCTTCAAGTGTTATCGTGAGCACAAACTTTCCGAACATTTACCAACTTTTGTGTGGGAGGTAACGGAAGAAGTGGACCGATATAAACCATCTTCAAACAAAAACTAAGTTTGGACAAATTTTGGACCGAATCGGTTGATCCGTTCGAGAGTTATCGTGCGTTCCAACCAGCCAGACCGACGGACGGACATGGCTAAATCAACTCCAAAATGTCTGAAAAACATTTCGTCCAAACATACTTGGGGTCTAACACCATTATTTCGATAAGGCACATTGTGCCCGTATGAACGTGTATATATCCTCGTTAGCATTAATGCTGAGGGTATAAAAATTGATTGTTGTGCTTAAAAAACTTTAAAATCTGCTATATGTAGCATACCCACTTGATTTTTTCCCTATTGTATTTGTATAATTTTACCCTCAAATGTCCCTAATCGAAATAATGGTTTTAGAGTCCACAATGTTTGGACGACATCCGGGTCAGACAATCTGCAGTCATTTAGCCCAGTCTGCCTCTCTGGCTGGAGCGCACGACATACCTCAAACGGATTAAGCGATTTGGACCAAATTTTGGACGACATAATATTTTTCAAAACCAAGTATAAGTCATATTGGTCTACCCCTTCGGGTACATCCACCACAAAAGCTAAAAATTGTTTGCTAAAATATCCAATTTGGCCATCTTCGCTCTACGTAGACCAACTAAAATGACTGGTGGGCGCCATTACTATTGGAATGAATTACTCTCATAATGAAATCTACTTGTTTAATGGACTAACTCGGTCAAAATTGTCAAGGTCAAATATCCGTTATAATTTTTACTCGGATTTTGGTTCATTGAAGCAAACAATTAATTACAAAATTGTACTTTAGATCTCAATAAACAATTTTTAAATTTTTAAATGTTTAATCCCAACTCACAGAAATCGATGATTTCTTAGTTGAATCGTGCTGTCAGCTTGCAAATATTTTGTTCTGGTGTTTTTTTTGGGAAAGCCGAAAAGTGAGCATCATTCTCATTAACATGAGAATACTCGATGCTTAAAGAGTTCAGGTTTTCACTACAACAATCATCATTACAAAAACTGAAAAGCCAATTGACAATTCCCTTCGCCGGGATGAAATCATGATATTGGTAGCGATCAGTAAATATTGCAGGCTGTCAGTGCGTTTTGTAAACATTACTCTCTGTATAGAAAGGCAATGATGATGTTAAGCCAATGGGTGAATACTCCAGACTTAAGCAATTTCCTAGAACATAAAACTCTGTAGAAATGGTTCCTTGTGGCCAAAATTGCAAACGCCTTCTTTTTATTTTTTTTGGATTGCACGGACTTAATCACTTCTCTTAAAGGAGGAAAGTTGTTGCGTTTTCTGACATAATAAATGTTTCGACACAAGAGCAGTAGATTGTAATTCGATTGGAATTATTCGATACAATTCCAATATGCACTCGCCGATGCGAGTTATTCTTCTTTTTTTGGGATATTTAATTCATAGAAGTCGTTTAGTGTCTATTCAGGTAAATAATTGAAAAGAGATAAAAAAATACCTTGACATATTACAGTATACCGAATTCCAATTAAAAGGTTTATAAGATGTAATTTATGGGGGTCAAAGATTTATTCAACTAAAAATTGTTTAAACATGGGACTGAAATTAAAGTGCGGTATCTCGATAAGCATTAAAACGTGGATCTATTTAACTTTCAGCTTGGAGGTTCTCCAATCAAAGGAATCCCAAAATCTGCATAACAGCCGATATTCTTAGAAATTAAGGTAAGATCTTCGGTTACTGAAAATTTTGCCATAGCGAAAACAGTGGCAATTCTCTGCGGAAATTAGAAACCAGAATGCCAATGAAGAGCGAATGTGGATGTACCAAAAAGTGAACATATGTGGTTAATAACTTAAAAATACGGATAACCATACCAAACGTGGTCTTATATGATTCATCTTCAATTCAAAATATCCAAGAAGTAATGCATAATATATATTATTCTGTACCAAATTTCAAAACTTTCTCTTTTGATTTTATATATTTTTTATATATTGATTTTATATAATTTGTCTCAATAATTAAAAAACTCAACTGACAACCTTTAAAATAGCGTTACGTAACCCTTCCCAATATTTTAAAATTTCATGATTTTTGGTGAAGATGTATATTAAGAATCATGTCTATGGTACTCTTATGTTATAATGACCCAAATTTTGAACGTATCAACACAGTTTTTGCATACATTTGGCTCATATTTGGCCACATGAAAGCAATTGTCCTTTGTACCTACATTCTGATGTCATCCCAATGTGATGATTTATTCAATAAAATATCCCTAAAATTCGTTTATTTGCAATTATTATAAATGGCATACTCATGTTGTTCCTATGTATGTACACAAGTACCCTTCTCACTCAATATTAAAAATTGTCATGTTTTTGGTATTCCAAAGAAACGTTTGTCAGTCAAAAAACCTCTTATTGGGCAATAATTTCTTTATGTTGCCAGAAGTCCTGGCATCTATGTGATGTTTTTTCTTTTGGTTTCTTGGCAAGTAAATTGTGTCAAAAATTAAAATGCTGCCAACCCTTGAAATGTTGGCATTTTTATGACAAAAACAACACAATTGTTTTCAACGAACAAAAGACTTCTTACAAGGACTCGCATGGTTTCACAGTAAATGTACAACGAAATTTACTTTCTATTGTTTCTAAAGCAGTAAAATGTTGGTATAACAAAATTGGTTATAAGAATTTTTCGACAATTTTTCGTTTTCTCGATTTTGTAATGAGAATTAGTTTGAAATTTATCCCTTTTGTTATTTTTCGGTTAACCAAATCATTTATACATGTCTTTCGATTCATTTAAAAGCTTTAGTTTTATTTCGATTATTTTTATCAAGATTGTCTAGAAACCCATATCCCATGGCTCCTGCTCTGTTGTTTGCCAATGGACAATAACAACGACAACAAACAATGCCAAAGGCAACAACGTCACATAATCGATATAATTCAAGCGAGCGAGCATAGTCACCACTAACCTACCACTTGGCCCCACCATTTTCGAATGCCAACAACAATGATTGTAACAAATCTCTGGAGAAGATACACATAGAAAAGAAATTCAAAACCCCGTTTCTTTTGAAACTGTTCTCGCATTATGTTTCTTTGTTTGTATGGGATGTTCGTGATAGTGATGTTGTTGTTGTTCTTGCTGCTGCTGTTATTTTGCTATATAAATAATTTAGCAAGTTGTACTAGCAATCGTAGTCATCTTATCATTTATTGTGCCACCACTCACTCCACCCCCATGCCTAATGACAAGTGGGTTGAAGAGAGAGAGAGAGAGAGAGTATGATTTTTTTCTCTCTGTTCTCTATCAACAGAGCTCTCTCATTTCATTTCATTCCATTGTTACATTATTTTCAATGATATAAAAATTGTTTCCGTTTTCCTTGTGTTTTATACGGCGAAAGCTTTAAGAGTGCCAAAGTGTTTGAGGAGAGGAAAAGACTTTCCACTTTTCTCAAGTATACTTGAGTGAATGGATGGATGTGTATGTAAGTCTGAGTGTGCCTGTTAGTATGTCTGTGTTAATGTGGTGAAAGCATTTCTAACCCAAAAATGTGGTTGCTAAAAAATTTGATTCGTTTTTATACTCCTCCGTCATTGCTGTGCTATGTGGGGAGGGTATATAAATTTTGGATATAAAATTTTTAACTCACAGATAGACTTTGCGTTTCGTTGATATTTTTACAATTTAATTAGAAAAAATTCAAATTGGGTTAAATTTTTGTTTCAATTAAAACTTAATTGAATACATATTACAACTATTAATTAAATAAATTACCTTATTAATTGAACGTATTATTTAATAAATAAACTTTTGTTTTAGAAATCAATCGACCATTTTGGGTAGGTTGCGTAGTTACGCACTGTCATTATTAACCGAAAAGAAATACAAAGATTAATCGATTCAAGTCTTGTAATAAGAATGAACGAATATCCTCCAGCTAAATAGATGTCTAAATATGCATTCATTCGCCAAAACTGATATGAAACCGATTTGAAACTAAAGCAAAGGAGGTGACCTATAAATTCGAATCAATGTAAAGATCAGAAGAGACTTTCGAATGTAAAGAAAATCGTTCTGTTCTATCCACTTTAATGAGTAAAATAAACACAGACGTGCAAAATACCTTATGATTAGACAGCGGAAACCTATGCAAATGCATATATGGTTAGGATGGTCGTAGAGAAAGTTTGATTAGACAGAAACTAGTTTTATCACAAAATAAAACGAATTAGTCCCAGATTTTTTTGCATATTTTGACATATTTGCATAAAATGAGCAAATGCAAAACCATATGCAAAAATATAGACAAGAATTTGTGGTCTAAAAATCCCAACGAAATGTCTGAAATTTGGTATTAAGTCTTCGTTAGGGGTATTAAACTTTACACCTGAAATTTGTCCGCATGGGTTCACGTCTTCATATAGCCCGCATAGAACGGTGACTCCCGATTTCCGATATTTTTAAGGTTGTGGCCTCAAAATCACACTTAAATGGCTGACATTTTGTATAAAGTCTTCATTTGGAGTATAAAACTTTCCACCTGAAATTTGTCAGTATAGGTCCAAGTCTTCATATAGCCCACATAGGACGGTACCTTCCGATTTTCGGTATTTATTGAATGTATTTGAAAGTTGTAGCCTCAATATCCCACCGAAATAACTGAAATTTGGTATTTAGTCTTCGTTGGTGGTATACAACTTTCCACCTGAAATTTCTCGGTGTAGGTTCATATAGCCCCCATAGAACGGTACCTCCGGATTTCTGGTATTTTGCAGGTTGTGGCCTGAATATCCCTCCGAAATGGCTGAAATTTGGTATTAAGTCTTCTTTGGAGGTATAAAACTTTCCACCTGAAATTTGTCCGTATGGGTTCACGTGTTAATTTCTATTTTTTCATAATTCAGATGACTTTTATTCGATTTTATAATTTTGTGTTATGGAGTTGGACACTCCCCACAATGTCAAAATATATAATTTTTAGGTTTTGTTACAAAATAAGAATTAGTAAAATTTTAAATTTTTTCCCTATTTTTGGTGCGAAATAATTATAGGTTAAGGGCAATTATTGGGGATTTACACTTAAAAATTCGAGGATTTTTTTTTTTTTACAAATCCTTGTTTTTGTTGATCTTCAATATCCTACGAGTAATTTGGTTTGGAATTGTCGCCGAATTATTCTTAAAATGTTAGTATGCATTTGTGTTAGTTTTCATTTCAATACTTTAAAACAGTTTTCAAGAAACACAGAGGAAGTACTTCTTTGGATGCAAGGATCATTTCAAATTGTATGAAAGGAGTAACAATTAAAAAAATAGCAATTCGTGCTAACTAACGTTTGTTTACATAGCATTTATGCCAGATACCCGAAGATCACGTTGACTGTTTTTTTTTAGATGAAAAATTATTTTAACGCTAATACATGCGAATAATAAGCGATTTTTGCCGTCGAAGCTGTTTCGGAGAATGCTCGATACTTTTTTAACACTTAAATACGCACCCAATTTATGCCACTGTTTTAACAAACTGGATTTATTTTTCTATTTGTTACTCTTTTCATACAATTTGAAATGATCCTTGCCTCTGTCAACCACATACTTACCTCCTCTTCCCTGTCAAAAATGTGTTTCTTGCAATATGTTTTAAAATGTTGAAATAATATCGATTTTAAAAATAATTCGGTGATAACATCTAACGTAAATTACTCGTAGGTTATTGACGAGCACCTTGCCACCGTGATGCAATGGTATGCACACCTTGCACGCAGAAGGTCGTGGGTCCGTTTCCCCGACTAGGCAACATCAAATGTTCAACGGTGGCAAAATACCCCTCAGTAATGTTGGCGACATTTCCTGAGTATTTCAGCCATGTAAAACTTCTCTACAAGTGGTGTCGTAGGACACGCCGTTCGGACTCGGCGATAAACTGTAGGTCCCATATCATTGAGCTAATATGAATCGGGGTGCACTCATTGATATGAGAGAAGTCTCCCTTGTCCCTTATGGGATGTTGTGGAACAATGTTTTTTTTGTTTATATTGACGATCAACAAAAACAACGATTTGTAAAAAATGTATAATTGTAAATCCCCAATAACTGCCCTGAACCTATGATTATTTCGCACCAAAAATAAGGAATACAATTTTAATTTATAGCAAAACCAATTAATTTGTATATTGACATTAAGCGGAGTGCCCAACCCCATAACACAAAATTATAAAATCCAATAAAAGTCATCTGAATTATGAAACCAGTAAGGAAAGGATTAAAGTCGATCGGGGCCGAGTATATGATATCCTATACCACTGTGAATATGTAAAATATATATGGGAGCTATATCGAAATCTGAACCGATTCCGATATAATATGACACACTTATTTCTAAACCAAATTCCGTCACAAATTCCAAATTTGATCAAATTTGGACAGATATAGGGTGTTTGGTTTATCAAATACCTCAAATCGGCCGAAAATATATATGGGAGCTATATCCAAATCTGAACCGATTTCAATATAATTTGGGAACTTTTATTTCTATACCGAATTCAGTTACACATTCCAAATGTTGTCGAAATCGGACTTACATAGCATGTTTGGTGCACATGGACGGACATACATGAATAAATCGACTCAGAAAGTGATTATATGTATGTATATCCCCTAAGGAACTATGAGTCCACTTCGTTTTCTTATGCATGTTACATACAAATACACAAATACATATTACCCTTACCACAGTGTGTTGTAGGGTATAACAATTAGAAATTTACATGTGAACCTATCTTTATTTATATAAATGACTAAACAAAATGTCTGATGCGCACAATGATTCTGGGATGTGCATATCGTAATATTCCTTCTAAGCATAGATGAAGTTCAAAGGTCGACAATTTAGATAAATTTCTTTACACAAGTTCAAAATGTGTGTGCTTGTTGTTATGCTAAAATAGGGCTTCAAACTTTCCCAAAATATCATTTTTGTTATACCAACTATATTTCAAAATTGTTTCTTTATCGTACATATAAACAGTTAAGCAAGTATCAGTCTGCTGTACCGACAGGGATATAACCTCAACCTCGGAGCTAAAGAAAAGAATTAAAAAAAAAAAATTCTGACATCTATAGGGGTTTTTGAGTTTTTGAGCTAATTTCTCAGGTAGTATGGACTTGCCCCAGAAGAAAATTGTATCGACGTAGCTAGGGCCCCATACACAATATGTTGCCAAAAATTAATAAACTATCCCAGACGAGTCTTAAACTGCACTCTTTCTAAATTCCCGAAAGAGTGGTACGATGTAGTCAATATTCGAAAAAAACACGATGTACAACGCTCCATTGAAGAACTTGTTGCAAAAAATTTCAAAACGATCCTAGACGAGCTGTTAAACTGTACTTTTTTCCAAAGGGAAGTACTCGAAGGAGAATTTAGTTCATATTCAAACCTGATCTATGCCTGCAAGTAATATTGCCATATGCAAAGATATGACCAATGCGATTACTCCTTTCCAAAGTTATCGTGCGTACCATTTTAACGAAAATTTTTGAACTTTGTTGGTGCGTAAGTTCCGATATGGACCGATATAGTCCATATTAAAACCTTATCTTTGTGGGGAAGAAATTTTACGAACGAAAATTTTTTGCCCAAATCGGTTGATTTGTCTGATTTGATTGAATTTTTATCAGGAAAGTACCCGAAAGCAGTGGACCGAACTTGATTTAAGTTTGGATAAAATATTACAACGACTAAATTATGAAAATATCTCTATCCGTTCAAAAGTTACAGGATTGTGACCAGAAAAAAACGATTCTGAACCACTGTGCGACGTAGCTAGGACCCCATACAACATGTTGCCAAAAATTAATAAACTATCCCAGACGAGTCATTAAACTGCACTCTTTCTAAACTCCCGAAAGAGTGGTACGATGTAGTCAATATTCCAAATAAAAAAAAAAAAAACACTATGTACAACGCTCTCTTCGAGTGTACGTACTGGCAGTCGTTTTTGAGGAATATGAACTTGTTGCAGAAATTTTCAAAAGTAGCTGTTAAACTGTACTTTTATCCAAAGGGAAGTGATCGAAGGAGAATACCGATTTAGTTCATATTCAAACGTGATCTATGCCTGGAAGTAATATTATAATATGCAAAGTTATGACCAATGCGATTACTCCTTTCCAAAGTTATCGTGAGTACCATTTTAACGAAATTTTTTGAACTTTGTTGGTGTGGGTGTGGGTGGGAGCGGTGGCTTAAGTGCCGATATGGACCGATAGAACCTTATCTTTGTCGGGAAGAAATTTTACGAAGGAAAAATGTTTGCCCAAATCGGTTGATTTGTCTGATTTGATTGAATTTTTATGGGGAAAGTACCGGAAAGCAGTGGACCCAACTTGATCTAAGTTTGAAAAAAATATTACAACAACCAAATTTTGATTGATTCGTTAAAAAATTGTCTGAAATGGATTTCGGGCAAACATATTTGGGGCCTATTATTTCGGAACCATTATTTATAATGTATAAGAACTATACAAGGTTGGCCAGTCAGGCTACTCACTGTGCGCCTTGACTAACTTTAAATGAAAACTGCTTACACCTGAGAAGTTTTTGCGGATTTTGAAACTACAAAAAATCACCGGAAGGATTTTTAAATAAATCGAAGTCATAGGTCACATTTTATCGTTTTTTAGGTTTTCAGGATTTTGCTTGAAAACGGCAAGATGAGAGCATAAATATGGAGACTTTTATTTGTACCGTATTGGATCAGTCAATAACTCTAATACAAGTTATTTGCGATACATAAGGCAAAATTCCAGTTTTAAATCGGGTCTATCTTTTATACGTTACCGTTTGTATTTTTTTATTTAAGACCAAATCCTTTTTTGTTGGTGTGCAATACAACTGTCAAAACAGTAGCCAATGTGGTTTGAACTAAGATAATATTTCTTCCAAACATAGATAAAGCCTGATTGAGTATTGGTAATATCGGAAAATGTCCTTCTGTTACTTTCGTAATAAGAGTTCAAAATTGTTCGCTTAGATAAGTGCAAGGATTTTTTTTTAAATGTCAAGGACAGGTTAAAGATCATAGTGCCAAAACACGATCACTCTTTAAAGAGGGATACAATCAAGTCAAATATGGTTTATATCGACCAAATCCTTCTGGTTAACCGATTCAAGGTTTATCGCGAGAGTTAAAGGTACGCTCACATTGGAAGTGATTGTCAAACCACTGTAATTCGAAGTGATTGTCAACCCCCCATACCAAGTGCGGATATTATTCGAACGTCCGGCACAACTTTCGAAAACGATATCACTGTCGAAGGATTGGTAAATGTTTTTCGGGCGTACACAAGCACGTTGTTCTTTTGTTCGTCAAAAGTTTAAAAACGATATCATTTTCGAACATTTTGCGAATGTTTTTTCTTCACAAGAAAAATTGTTTGGAGAAACATTTTTTACTTCGGACATTTTTTACGTTTTAAAAAATAATTTTATTTAGTTCGTGAAAAATTCCCATTTGCTTTTTTCAAATATTTTCGATATAAATGCTACTTATAATATTAACAAGAAGTGATGATAAACACAACATATAGCTTGGTTACAAATATAAGACAACAATGTTTATAAACTGTTACACGCATTGAATCGCAAACATTACAAAGAAGAAAAGGTACATACCAGAAAAATAAAGACACGTCAGATAAAGTTAAGCATGTCATAAAATCGAAACTCCGCCAAAAATGCTTTTTCGGCACTATCGTAAAAACTATCATCTTTCATTCGCTAATAATATTATTAACGACATTCGAATTCGAAGGTTTTCCTGCCACAAACTGAGCGACGAATGAATCGTTTTTAATTCGTTCTCGAGTGTCGTTTTCGAACAAAATATCCGCAAAACTATGGAAAAACATTCGAAAACGGATCGTTTGCGATAGCAATGGTATGGGGGGAAACCACTGTATTTTTTGTGTATGTATTGTTTGGAGACCTCATCACAACAATTTGTTTTCGCACAAAAGTCCCTACTGTAAGGGATAACCTTACCCGAAGACGGAACACCAAATAGCAAATTTCAGCCATTTCGTTGAATAATTGTGGCCACAAGCTTCAAAATACGGAAAATCGGAAGGTACCGTTTTATGGGGGGCTATATAAGGCGTGTACCTATACCGACAAATTTCAGGGGGAAGTTTTATACCCCCATTTGCAATACCAAACATCCTAGGAGTAATAGAAACGTCTATACCAAATAACAAAGCTCTATCTTAAACATTGCGAGCTGTATCTTGATTTGAACAGACGGACGGACGGACAGGCGGATATGGTTATATCGACTTAGAATTTTACCCTGATCAAGAATATACATACTTTATAGGGTGCCACCGTGGTGCAATGATATGCACGCCCGACTTGCACGCTGAAGGTCGTGGGTTCGATTCCCCGGCCAGGCATCATCAAACATTTTTCAGTGGTGGCAAAATACCCCTCAGTAATGTTGGCGACATTTCCTGAGTACTTCAGTCATATACAACTTCTCTACAAAGTGGTGTCTTAAGACACGCCGTTCGGACTCGGCGATTGATTTCGTCAAGTAAAATGTATTTAGCTACTTTAACTAATTATTACCTTTTTTCTCTTTTCTTATATATATATTTTTTTTTTTGAAAAATTTATATTGAATCTTATATTGTTCTGAAGTTTCTGTACCAAAAATGTACTTCATTAACATGTTTTGTAAGAAATATTCTCAAAGTTTTTGCTAGAATGCTCTTTTTGAGTTTGTCTCAGTAAAATCAGAATTACTTTTAATGTAATTTTATTCCATTTTCAAGTAATAAAGGAACGCGGAATTCCGTAAGATAAATGTATACTCCATATTTGATATGCTATATTGGATCTTTATAGAGGTCTCTAGGATTTATACTCATCTTTCATCCAAATATTTACTCGTTCAGTATATTATGAATGGAAGTGCATGGAATGGAATGTATATTCGACAAAATGTACCATATATCGGTAAAGTATATCTCGAAAACTAATTAGAAATTTGTTTCAAAATGTCGTAATCTTATTTAAGACAAATGCTTTGTTAAACAGTAGGAGAAATCAGTTTCAGACAAATTGGTGTCATTCAGCCAAATCCGGCTGGAGCGCATGATAACTCTAGAACGTATCTACCATTTTTGTCCAAATTTTGGATTTCGTAATATTTTGTCCAAACTAAGTTTAAGTGATATCAGTTCACTACTTCAGGTTAAAATTTTTTTTAGATTATTTAAACAACATTTTCGGATGCCTCCCTCACAAGAGTTCAACATAACTGCATTTTAAGGGATGTTCGAGGAACTTTGGATTTTTTGATTAAGTCCATGTCCATGCTTCCTCACATAATGGTCACCAACTAAAATGGCTGGTTATATGGCGTTATAACAATCGAAAGGAAAGCCTCTCAAAATAAGATCGACTTCCTAATGGATATGTCGGTCCACTCGTTGAGGTACCTTCTCTGCAAAAGTGCAACCCTTTTGTCCTTTAATCCAAATCAAATTTATTAATGTAAACATCTATTCGGAAACTTCACAGTCATGAAAATAATACCCCTAAAGTTTTATATTTTTGTCTGTCTATAAATGTACATTTGATGGGAAAAATATTTTGGCTGTGTAGCCGGAATTCGATCTGTCATGGAAAAAAATCTCAATTCACACACAGGCTGAGGGCATATTTTTGTTGGCAAAGTCGACTGCTTCTTCCATTTGGGATTGTACTGAGCAAATTGTTCACTAGACCACGGTGGAAATTGAGTCTTCCGTTTTGGCTTGAAGTTTTTTTATCCTTCACAGTAGACTTATTTTGATTTTTTTGCTCAGTTCAATCCCAGGAATAGGAAACGCGAAGGGCCCAATAAGTTGTTTTTCCTTCCACACAAATCGTCCCGGCCAAATGCAGAGTCTATTTAGATAAATATTATAAAAGTAGTTTATAGAGAGAAAAATACTGAGTTAATAAAATTCCAAGTCGGATTACTGTATACCAAACACCATTAAACGGTTAAATGTCGAAGATTTGTTCAATTAAAATTTTTTGAAAGAAGCGACTGAAGTTAGATTTTGATAATTGGATATGAACTTTAAAGAAGAAAATTCGAACTTTTTATAACCTCTATGACATTAATCCCCTTTGTAACTCTATTCGACATATTCGCAAATGGAGTTATATCGGGATTGCATTGAGATTCTGCAAACCGAAAGGTATCCCAAAATCCATATTATGTAGTTAACAGAGTTTGCGATATATGTACCAAGACGAGAACATATATGTTAAACATTTCAAAATACCGAAAACCGGTCGAAACTTTTTGTATGGGGACTATACCGTGGTCTGATATGGTCCATTGAAGTTCATTCATATGGTTCATTCAAGTATCAAAATTGTATCTGAAATATTGTTAACTTTCTCTTTATTGAATCTATATACTTTGTATAAATAATTCATATAAAATCAACAGCTACACAACATTTTAAATTTTCATGATTTTTGGTCAAGTTGGGCCCCTCCCCTCCGAAATGAAATCCTGCGTACGTCCCTGTCTGCCTATGAAATTTCAAATTTCATCAAAATTGGCCGAACATAGCGTGTTTGGTGCATCAAATACCTCAAATCTGATATACAAATTTTGAACATATTTGAAGAGAAAATAAATATCTGTAGCCAGTGTTGGTGCTATCTGTAGGACGAAGTTATAGATTTGTGACAAAAAGCCGTCAATCAAGGTTATCAGTTATTTAAGAAAAATCCCATTAACTGGATGACTGAGTAGTCGGGTTTATACTCGATTGACGGATATTATTTTATGACATCATTAGCTGAGCGTATATTTCTGTAGGACAGCAGATCTTTTATTAAATTACTACACTAGTCCAGGAACTCGTTGTTATTTTACAGTAACGAATATTGAATGTAAAGGGAAAGCATGGCGTTTCATATCCGCTGTCGATATTGTATCTGTCCATGTTTAAAAGTCATAACTCTATGCCGAGTGTTGGCTTATTTTTATAAGCCACAAATTGGACATTGTGTCCTATTTTATTTACGATTTTTTATTGTGATATCAAAAATATATTTTAACCGGTAAAAAACAACTAATAATGAGTAGAAATTCAAACAATTTGCATGCAAACAAATTTATGGCTAGGGTTCCACGTAATTTGCAATAATGCTGGGAACGTATCTATCATTGCAGATACAAATTGTAGCATGGGAAGAAAATGTTGTATTCTACACATCTTTTATTAAATTACTACACTAGTCCAGGTATTCGTTGTTGTTTTACAGTAATGAATATTGAATGTAAAGTGAAAGCAAGGCGTTTCATATCCTTAGTCGATATTGTATCTGTCCATGTTTAAAAGTCTTAACTCTATACCGAGTGCTGGCTTATTTTTATAAGCCAAAAAAAATGGACATTGTGTCCTATTTTATTTAGGATTTTTCTTTACATTGTCATTTTTAAATTTTACCTAAACTTCTTCACATCAGAGTTCGTACAATCGAATATATGTTTTAAATTCCTAAATACAACGCAACACTATTACAGTCAATAGTAATGTAGGGTATACTAGAGTCGACTCCACCCTCTCGCTTTTAAGTCCTTCGAACTTTTTTTGTGTGAGCGTGTGTGTGGCTTCATCTAGTGGATTCTCCCTTACATTCTTCGGCTATTGTTGTTTTTCTACAAATTTTGTTCATCTTATTCCTTTTTTGTTGTTTGTTTAATTGTAAATTCCAATGTTGTTGGTGGAGTGGAGCTTAATTTATGTACGACAGTGTGTGTGTGTGCTCCGTATGAAATGTGTATGTATTTGTTATGTGAGAGATAGATAGCGAGCTAGAGAGTAAATTGAGAGCAGGTATCACAAAAACCAAATTCTCAAGAGTGGGAGAGAGAGAGAGAACTCTAAAATACCAATACATAAATAAGAGTGAGAGTAAAGCTCTTTTTCTGCTGCTTTTTTGTTGGTGTTCCTCCACTGTTTTTGTTACGACGTTTAGCCCGAAAAAATAACTGGAGAATGAAATGATATAAAAAAAATAATGATTTACTTTTTTAATGTGGGAATATTGGTAATCAGCTCCCACTAATGGGAAAAAAAAACTCTTACTTTCATTAAATTGGGGAATTAGAGAATTAAAAGTAACCTCCCCTTCCAATTTAAGCTGCTTATTTCGTATTTTACTTCTATCAAATCCTGAGCTAGACATTTAAATTCCATTTATCAATTTTTTAAGAGGAATTTTATTTTTTAGTTGTTGTTTTAGCTGGAAAAAATCAATAGTTATAGGTTGACATGAGTTTTACCACATATCCTTCTTCCACATATATCTTCTCTTCCTTGCCGTTACAAATGTCTTTTCTTTGGAAAATCTATTCAGAACAAAATCAGATTAGATCTTTCTTTTGGTTTTGGTTAGCTAGTCTTCTTAGTGGAGGGTATTATTTAACACACAAAAAATTCCTTCACTTTGTGGCCCCGTTTTTTCTTCTTCTTGTGGACAGAGAGGGGACTGTGATGGCTGGTTGAATGGTTGGCTGCCTGCCTGCGTATATGTGTGTCGTTCTTTCTTTCTGATGTTCGTTAGCATGTATACCCCGAATATAGAAAATGTTGGTCGCAGGCTGGTGTTTGGTTGGTTGGTTTGGCATTGCCTTCTTGAGGCTGATACACAATTTTTTTCTTGTCATCCTTTCTTTTTTTGGAATATCTCACACATTTTTCTCATATAGCCATAATATCTTTTTTTTCTTTAATTTTCTTCTACACACAAAAATCATGTATAAAATTTTTTCACAATTTTTTCATAGCTCGGGTTTTTTTAGTATTTCATTTCAATTAGTTTTGGGTTTTTTGCACAATTTTGTTTTGGAAAATCATTTCGTAATTCAATAAATTCAAACACTTTTCCAGGAATTTTTGTTAATTTATCACAGTTTAGAAATTTGTAATCACCTTTTTCTTAAATTTAGTAAAGCGCAGCAAAAAAATTATGTTTGTTCGTTCGATTTTTATAAACGTTCACGGTCGATGTTCATAAGCGTTTGTAGGTAATATAGCCAATGATAGTCCTACTGAAGAAAAAAGCTCTGATTATTCCTTATATTTGCGCATATTTGTGACTCACTGCGCATGTATGGTGAAATCGATATGTTTGGTGGAGGATAAAGCTTCAGTGGCAGCCCTGCACATGGTTGTAATTTTGGGAAAATATATTTTATTATTTTTTGTAGTTAAAAGTTGGTTATAAAAATAAATACAAAATAAAAATTGAAAATCATGTCATTTTTATTAAAACATGCCCAAGTCATCATATTATTTCATCACACTTAACAAATCATCTCAGTTATCATGAATTTGGCAACTCTGTGTTTTAGACCGTGTGACATTCCTTGACATTTTAGTGGTTGTCGCTTTAATTACCCTTCAGTTTTTTTCTCTCACCTTGTAGCTCTCTTGGTTCTCCCACACGGCCAGTTCTCCCACATGCTACATTCTACCACGAGAGCGTGAGCAAGTCATTATTTGTTATTTTAACTCTCTGCCTCTTAACGCTCATGACTAGAGAGGAATTTAATTTTGTTATCATTACCATTTGTTCCGTGGTGAATTATTTCTTTAGTGAAAGTTCTGACATTGCCCATGTGTGCTTGTTAGAGCTTTTTGTTGACTTTATGAAATGTTCGAGCTTTAGGACGGCTGTTGTGCTAGGGTTTGAGAATGGACTGAAAGTTATGTACTAAAATTAGGAAGTGCTAACTGTTTAAAGCTTTTCAAAAATGTCACTGTTCAACTTTTAAAACATATCCACCATCATTTTCCATGCAGTCTACCAACATATTTAAGGTTATGACAAATATACACAGATGGCGTCCGAAATTTAGAATACTGCAGTATTGAAGAAAGTTATAGGGCACTTTCTGTTACTGGAAACACTTTAAAACTTGGTTGAGATAGTATGTGCACTCAATTTCCAGAGATAGGACTACAAAAGCCATCGGAATGTCAAGTACTTACCTGATATGTGGTTCCTTCGATGGCCGTGAGTAAAAGAGTAAAAATGTTACTAGTTTAAATTTGACGTTTACATTTATTTGTGTAACAGAGAGCAAAGAAAAATACAAAAATTATTCCAAATTGAAAAGAAAATACCAGACTGGAAGTTGTGTTACTTACACTGTGAACACAAATTTTGGGGCAGAGATAATTCCTTTTGGAGATGAAAGGCCTTGGTGAGTAGATTAAGAACCCCGAAGGACAGATCCGTCGTGAGTCGAACTTCCGCCTTATGGCGTGATGAAGTTTTTGTTAGAGACCCTGTAAGCCATCAGGAATTAGCGTAAAATATTTGTTCACTGTTGATTTAGCTTATTTTTGAGATGACATGTCTTCAGTCAAATCGAATGAGGATTATTTTCGTAGAGCACTTCGACATTCTAACTCGCTTCCTTTAATGTCCTTTTCGTCCTTTATTTTAAGAGCAACTATAAAAGTACCACAAGATGAAGTTTTTTAGCTTCGAAATGTTCTGCAAAAATGTCGCTCAGAAAATTTTGGGTACTACTCTCATTGACAACTATCGCTTTTGTCGCGTTTTCATAGTCATTTTTGACATTTACCCCTGTTTGTGTTTTTGTATGTTCTGTAACGAATATACCAAAAACAAAATATAGACTTTTTCTGAACAAAAACATGCTAAATGCACAAAACGACCACGAAAACGCGACAAAATCGATTAGTTGTCAATGAGAGCCGTACCTAAAATTTTCTGAACGACATTTTTGCAGAACATTTCGAAGCTAAAAAACTTCATCTTGTGGTACTTTTATAGTTGCTCTTAAAATAAAGGACGAAAAGGACATTGAAGGAAGCGAGTTAGAAGGTCGAAGTGCTCCACGAAAATAATCCTCATTCGATTTGACTGTAGACATGCAGTGTCCGCAGTCGCCCGCTACCCAACATAACCGAAGCTTCCGAAATTCGTTCGCTTCCGCGATTCGTTCGCTTCCGCGACTTGTTCGCTTCCGCGATTCGTTCGCTTCCGCGACTCGTTCGCTTCCCTCTAAATACTATCGTCTTCTCGTCCCAGGTTGACTAAACCTAAGGGCCCCAACGAGAACTACCCGATAGCCACAGTCGAATCCAAGCCGCGTGCCACCAACCCGATTACACCAAGCCGAGTGTCGTTAATCCGAATACCACAAGCCGAGTTGCTTCAACACGACCACATCAACCCGAATACAACAAGCCGAGTAGCTCCAACACGACTACACCAAGCCGAGTATCATCACCCCGAAGACATCAACCCAAGTTGCTTCAAAACGACTACACTAAGTCGAGCAACAGAATACAACCAGCCGAGTCGTTTCGTGCTAGTACTACAGCCGAGGATCAACACAACAACCACAACCACTGTGTACGATCGAGCCGACACCTGCCAGCAGCACACTGCCGAGCCAACTACCACAACATTTCCAACGTCACTCTTCCTCTTGTCGCCGAAGACGGTTGACTGCGAGCCCACAGTGAAATTCCATCCAGTTGTGACGAATAACCAACATATATAATTTCATATATCACATAAATATCCACATGTTAATCATAAATTAAGCACCAAGAGGTGATAAAAAGAATTGAATTGTCATCACTCGTGTTTTCACTTAAGGTTTCGTGGGTCCTTGAGTTGACCCTGGCTGCAACTGAACTCACCTCAGCCTTAGACAAAACCCCCGTTATAAATGGCGCCCGAGCAGGGATCCGGCAATGACACGAAATTAGGGATAGGTAAGTCGACTTTCGGTTAATCGATTAATCGACTTTTTGCAGTCAAAAATCTAAAAATCGTAGTCGACTTTTGTCTGGAGGGAAAATCGCATAATCGATTATCTTGTGATCGATTTTCGAGTTTGCCCATAGATTGTGGACTTGGCGGTTTTACACTTTTGGCGGTTTTACAGTTTCAAAAGAAAACTCGAAAATCGACGAATAGTCGATTATATCCGTGCGGAGTTATTTTTTTCCATTTTTTTCTCCCATCGGACGCCTCCCCAGGTGGTGGATAGGGGAACGCTCATCAGATATGGCGGGTACCGCAAAAATAAAATATGCGGGGCGAACCAAAGAAAAAAAGGAAAACAAAGGCAGCGTCTGATCAACAGTTGGCGGCAGCAAACAGCGTCTGAATTCCAGGAGGAGCGGCTGAATATGTAGACGGAAACTATAAACCCTTCAGATGGCAACGGGAAACCCCTGGAGTATTATCCCATGATAATCATGCAATTTATGAACATAAATAATGAACGGCCCTCAGTCTCCGGCCAAACGAGGGTGCTAAGAATCCCCGGAGGTAAAACAAAAAATAACCTGAATATTGGTACTTGGAATGTGCGAAGTCTATATGAATCTGAAAAATTAGCTAACACCATTAACGAGATGAAAAGAATGAATATTGACATACTTGGAGTTTGCGAAACATGGTGGCCTGATAATGGAGAATTTGTATCTCAAAATGTCAAAGTATTTCACTCAGGAAACCTAAATAGAAATCATAGAAACGGAGTAGGTGTCATTTTGAAAAGCCACATAGCGCAATGCGTAACAGGATTCATACCAAAATCTGATAGAGCAATGCTTATAAAGTTAGAAACAAAACCCTTAAAACTAAATATTATACAAATATATGCGCCCACTGCAGACAAGGGTAAAGAAGAAGTCGAAGATTTTTACGAAGATGTAAAATACTTAATAAATATGACAAAACCCCATGATATAAATATCATCCAAGGAGACTTTAATGCCAAAGTTGGAGAAGATATTGTACCAGGCATAACAGGCAAATTTGGACTAGGCGAGAGAAATGATAGGGGTGACAGACTTATCCAATTCTGTCAGGAATATGGGTTTAAAATTACAAATACAATGTTCTGCCTGCCAAAAAGAAGAATGTATACCTGGAAATCCCCTCTAGATAAACCAACAAATATAATAAGAAACCAAATAGATTATATATTGATCAATAAACGCTTTTCTTCGTTTGTAATGAAGACATCCACATATCCAGGGGCAGATGTTCCATCGGACCATATCCTGTTAATGACAAAAATACGAGCAAAATTTAAGAGAAACCCAAAGAGAACAATACGTGGAAAACTCAATACTGGAAAACTGGAGGAACCAAGAGTTAAGACAAGAATGAAAGAGATCATTGATCAAGAATTTCGAAGAATTGAAGTTACAGATAGTGAACAGATGTGGAATTCTGTTAAAAATACGCTAAAATCCATAGCGGACAATAATCTAGGAATCATAAAAAAAACACAAAAGAATGAATGGATGACAAAGGAGATACTGGATCTGATGGAGGAACGTCGAAAACATAAAAATCGAAACTACGAAATATACTACGAATTAAATAGAGAAATACAATCTGCAATCAGAAATGCGAAAAATAATCTCATAAACAGACAATGCCAGGAGATTGAAAGATTGCAACAGTTAAATGACGATTTCAATCTTCACAAGAAAATCAAAGAAATGGCAGGCGTATACCACAAATCAATACCAAAAATTCTATACAATAATGAAAATGAACCTATTTTTGATATATCGGAAAAGATGGCAATATGGAAAGATTACATAAAGCTCCTGTTTACCGACCAGAACCGATCTACCTATGAGATGATGAGAAATGAACCGCCAGAAGGAACATCTATAACCAAGCAAGAAATTGAGTCAGCGATAAAATCCTTAAAAGTTAAAAAAGCATGTGGTCCTGACGAGATTCCATCGAAAATACTAAAGTTAATAGAAGGAGATAACATTAATATCCTGATCAAGCTATTCAACTACATATATGAGACCGGAGAATACCCAACTGATTGGCTGAGATCAACGTTTATAACGATTCCAAAGAAAAACCAACCGAAACACTGCAGTGACTATAGACTTATCAGCTTAATGAGCCATGCTTTGAAGATTTTTCTTAAAATAATTCATGGGCGAATATATGAGAAGTGTGAGAAAGCTATGGGTGCATCCCAATTTGGTTTTAAAGAAGGCATGGGAACACGTGAAGCTCTTTCATCCCTACAAATCCTAGTCCAAAAATGCAAAACTGTTCAAAAAGTTGTATACATATGCTTTATCGATTACGAGAAGGCTTTTGACACAGTACAACATGATAAATTGATAGAGATTCTAACGTCCATTGGTATTGGGCAGAATGAAATTCGATGCATAAAAAGCTTGTATTGGCACCAGACTGCACATGTGGATGTAAATGGAGAATGTACAGAAGACATAGTAATATCTAAAGGTGTGAGACAAGGATGCATATTATCCCCCCTATTGTTCAATGTCTACTCCGAAAGGATATTCCAAGAATCAATCAACGATATCAAAAAAGGAATTCTTATAAATGGTACTTTTCTCAACAATATTAGATATGCAGACGACACAACCATACTAGCTGATAGCTTTGCAGGACTGCAATACCTACTACATAGACTGGCAGCACGCAGTGAAAGCTACGGTTTAAAGATAAACATTAAAAAAACTAAGTACATGGTTATTTCCAAAGAGAGTATGGGTAATCAAACGCCTTTAAAAATAAAAAATATCGACGTGGAAAGAGTACATAGTTTTAAATACCTTGGTGCCACAATAAATGACAAGTGGAGCATTTCAAACGAAATAAGGAGCAGAATTGAAATGGCGAGAGAAGCTTTCATAAAATACAAGAAAATTTTTGTGAGTCATGATATCAATATAAAGTCAAAATTAAGATATCTGAAAACATATGTATGGTCAGTTTTGCTATATGGAGTCGAAATGTGGACCCTGAAGGCAGCCGACATGAAGAAGCTTGAAGCTTTCGAGATGTGGACCTACAGACGAATTCTAAAAATACCATGGACCAAGTTTGTAACGAACAATGAAGTGCTGCAAAGAATACATCAAGAAAAAGAGCTTATACGTACAATAAAGAAACGGAAAACAGCATATCTTGGACACATCATGCGAAACAACAAATACAAACTACTCCAAAACATTATCCGATGCAAAATAGAGGGAAGACAGTCCAGGGGAAGAAAAGAGAAGTCTTGGATAAACAATATTCAGGAATGGACCGGTATAAATGATGTTGCAACTCTACTCAGCGAGTGCAGAAATCGACAATCATTTGCTGAAATAATCAACAACTTATAAATACATATATATACCGTACATACTGTAATACATTTTATGTAACTGCATTGATCACCATAAATTCGTAAAACGAATAGGCAAATAAAGAAGAAGTCGATTATAATCGATTTTCTGCGGTTATGAAAAAGTCGAAAGTCGAGTTTTAAAACAACTGAAATAATCGCAAGACCGAAAAATCGCATTTTTAGTTTTAGACCAAAATCGAAAAGTCGAAAACTCGATTATTGCTTTCCATTACCTATCCCTACACGAAATGCGGAAAACCACAACCTGCCGCCAGCGAAGAATTGTCGAGTCCAATGAGAAACATGTTTGCAGAATCGGATGCGAATGACTCGTTGAGTCCCGAGTCCCTCAGCTGGGAATATTTACTGACTGCCAAAACGCAGAGATTGCGACCGAAGGCTATAAAGTGGAACATCTTCGGAAGCAACTCTGCAAGTACTTAAGAGAGAAGCGAACACGCGCCTCGGCAGAAAACCTGCTTCGCCCGGTACCCAACATAACCGAAGCTTCCTGCGGTTCGTTCGCTGCCGCGATTCGTTCGCTTCCCTCTAAATACGATCGTCTTCTCGTTCCAGGCTGATTAAACCTAAGGGCCCCAACGAGAACCACCAACCCGTCTGCCACAGCTGAATCCAAAGCCGAGCCGAGGATTATCAACACGTCACACCAAGCCGACGACACTTAGACGAGTATCATCAGCCCGAGCCGAGGTTCATAGACACAATCACACCAAGCCGAGCGCCACCAACCCGATTACACCAAGCCGAGTGTCGTCAATCCGAATACCACAAGCCGAGTTGCTTCAACACGACCACATCAACCCGAATATAACAAACCGAGTCGCTTCAACTCGACCACATCAACCCGAATACAACAGGCCGAGTCGCTCCAACACGACTACACCAAGCCGAGTATCATCACCCCGAAGACATCAACCCGAGTCGCCTGAACACGACTACACCAAGCCGAGTAACATCAATCTGAGTCGCTCCTACCCGACTACACTAAGCCGAGTATAATCGCCCCGAAGACATCAACCCGAGCCGCTTCAACGCGACTACACCAATTCGAGTAACATCAACCCTAGACGCTCCAACACGACTACACTAAGCCGAGTGTCGTCAATCCGAATACCGCTTGTCGCCGAAGACGGTTGACTGCGAGCCCACAGTAAGATTCCATCCAGCTGAGACGAATAACCAACATACATAATTTCATATATCACATAAATACCCACATGTTAATCATAAATTAAGCACCAAGAGGTGATAAAAAGAATTGAATTGTCATCACTCGTGTTTTCACTTAAGGTTTCGTGGGTCCTTGAGTTGACCCTGGCTCAGTCTTAGACAAAACCCCCGTTATAACTTTCATCGTGGATGATCACGGCAAGAGTACCATCCTATATCACTATGGAAACTGGTTTACTGAATTCAATCGTGACTGACACTCGCTAAAAACGAAGGTTGTGAGCGTCATCCAGAAAAAAATGTTTGACGAGCGTGAACGGATAACGCAAGATCGCTATGTTATATACTTTGAGATAGAGGCATTCTTTCGCATTTCTTCCACCAATTAACATTTGATATTGTATGAACACCTGGTGGCAAAAATGGGATTTTCTTGTTAGATTCAGCACAAATTGACAATAGCTTGTCTATTGATGCAAAAAGTGAATAAATATGATCGCGGTTCTTCAAATGACGCACAATGGTTCAGGAATCGATTTTCCTGGCCAAAAATCAAAATTTTGTTTTGTCAAAGATATTTAATTTCTATATGGGATTCGATAGTAAACATATTGAAACTAAGGAAACCAAAAAATTATGCCCAAATATTGGAAGTTGTGAGCGTGGCGTGCTCCTAAAGACGAGCATTTTCCCCATTTTTGGGAAATACGTCATTTTTGCAAATTTCTGGAGAAAGACGAAGCTATTTCTCTGAAACTATAACAGAACACAATGTTCATTGTTTTTTTGTAAGGTAGGTAGGATTGTGGCCTTTAAAAATTACCAAATTACCGTAGCGTTTACACAACATGATCTATTTTATTTTTCCTCGGGTACTACATTTTATGAAATTCCAAATTTAGTGGACTAGAACTTTTGTGGAACAACATGGAACAAAGTTCTGTTTTCACAGAAAGATGCCCGAAAGTCTCCTTTTCCAGCCCATATATACTTTTGTTCCAGTCCCGTTCCGTCCGTTTAACACTTTTTTCAATTTATTGAAATTACATGGGTAAAAATATGTGTTTTTCCATACTGTTTCCATATGAATTACAGTTTTTTTACACAAATAACAACTTATTTGAGTAAATGAGTTTTTATACGAGTTATATAAGTTTTATTAAAACCCAAGGAGATTTTTTTTTAATTTTTGAAAAATTTTAATTTTTTTTGTAAAATTTTTTTTACAAATTTTTTTTCGACATTTTTTCGAATTTTTTTTTAGTTTTTTTTTTTGGTAATTATTTTGTTTATTTGTTGGTGTTTGACCATCTTTAATACATAGGAAGATATAAAAACCATAAAAAAACTCATATTTTGATGAAAAATAGTTAAAAAACTCAAAAGTTTAACTTTGACCTTGAATTTC
Organism: Musca autumnalis; assembly: GCF_047663935.1. Taxonomy (NCBI): domain Eukaryota; kingdom Metazoa; phylum Arthropoda; class Insecta; order Diptera; family Muscidae; genus Musca; species Musca autumnalis. The sequence continues at coordinate 258,037,565 of NW_027411755.1, read as the reverse complement.
TCTGCAACTACCAGACCGAACTTGACCGCTTATAATTCGTCTGAAAGCTGATTGTGTTATCTGTCTAACAAAAAAATTATGAATATATCTCTATCCGTTCAAAAGTTACAGAATTTTGACCAGGAAAAAACGATTCTGAACCACTGTGCGACGTTTATAAGATTGTCACAGATGAATTTTGGGTCTATGCGCATGAATCCGAAACAAAACATCTATCGCTACAGACTTAGTTTGAGTTCGAAGATGGAATATATCGGTTCACTCCTTCACAACAAAAGTTCGAAAATGTTCGGTAAATTTGTGCGCACGATAACTCGTGAAGGGAGTAACCGATTTGGTCCATACTTTGCACATCGTGAAATTTCTACCAGACTTAGATGAGGTTCTAGTATGGACTCAATCGGTCCACTCCTTCGGGTACCTCCCACACAAAGTTTCGAAAAAGTTCAGTTTAGGACCTGTTATCGAATATTTGTGATTTTTGTTGTAGCAACTTGCATTCACTGCCCCCCATACCACGGTACAAGTTTCATCAGGGGCCAGTCCATACTTCCTGAGAATATAGCCTGATAGGTGCAAAAACCCCCTATGACACCGTGTGTAGTGTTTGGAGCGCAAGATAACTCTCGAACGGCTCTACCGATTTTGTCCAAAAGTTGGCTTTCGAAATGTTTTGTCCAAACATGGGTTAAGGTCGGTCCAATCCTTCAGGTACCTCCCCACTAAAATTCAAGAATGTTCGAAAAAAATGTTCGCACGATAACTCTTGAAGGTAGTGACCGATTTGGTCCATACTTTACACATCCTAATATATCTACCAGATATATATCAGGTTCGAATTTTTTCAATTTGCCCACTCCATCGGGTACCTTTCACACAAAATTTCGTATAAGTTCACTTTAAGACCTGCTCTCGAATCGTTGCGATTTTTGTTGAAGCCACGTGCATTCGCTGCCTTCGTCATATTTTGTCATAGTTTCTGTTCGAAGATAGGCAGTACCGGTCCACAACTTCCAGTACTTCCCACGATATCTCTTGAACATTTCTGAAATTCTAGTCAATAGCTGCTAAACCATTGGGAGCTGAACCATGTTACCTTTACAGGAAATTTTCCAAAAAGTGCGCTTAACAATTCCTTGGAAAATTGTGAAGATGTAAAATGCTTCCTTCATGTTGTTTTTACATTATGTATATCAAACACTGCTGACACGAACAGGTTATTCACATACTTGGAAATTTGTGGTGAATTATTGATATATTTATTAAATGATCGTTGGAAAATATTCTAGGTACACCGTGATAGAGACATTACACAACAAAGGTATGTTCAAATAATTTGTGTATCACATTCAAGCGAATATTTTTTTAAAAGATATCATTACGACAAATTTGAAAGTTTGGAAGATATGGTGCAAACTATATGAAAACTGTGATATTTTTAGATATTGCAAACATTTTGTAACGCGTATGGATTTTTTCGATTCGATTTTTGTAAAAATGTGTTCGTTGTTCCCTTATCTTTAAGTTTGCTAAAAAGGTCAAAACAAAACTAGAATTGGTTTCCGAGATATAGCCCCGATTTGTTCGAAAAATTCAATATTTCGCAATTTTTAGATGGGGACATAAAATCTTAGCATGATCTGACAAAACAATAAACAAGTAGCGTTTTTGTCGTTTGCGTCTATACATTCATAAAATCCTCGGTAGAAGTTGTTTGCACACGACTACCTTAAACATGTTGGACAGTGTTATACTACGTTGATTATAGGGAAAAAATTCAAGTGGATTTGCCAAATATAGCAGATTTTAGCAGTTATTGACGGAAACAAATTCATTTTACGTCATTATTTTCTCATACTGTTTAGCAACAAATTTGTCTAAAATAGAATAACAAAATTTTGGTGAAGCCAGTGATTGACTTTAAGATATAGTCCACGCAAAATTTTTCATACATTTTCAGTGTTGTCCAATAGACATTTTTTCATGCACGTCCATTAAGTGTAATGCCTCGAGACCTCTATATACCTCGAATATGATATAACAAACATGGAGTATATTCATTACGGAATGTGTATTTAATAGTGGGCCCCCACCCTGCGTACGTCCCTTCGCGGATCTATACCGGCAAATTTGAGGTGGAAAGTTTTATATCCCCAACGAAGACTAAATACTAAATTTCAGCCACTTCGGTGTGAAATTGAGGGCACAGTCTTAAAAGTACCGAAATTACGCGGCTTTTCGGTTTTGTGGATGTGAGAAGTAAGCCCGTAGTCACACGTACAAATTTTTCAGAAAAGTAAAATGTATTTTTGTCTCCTTTTACTAAAAAAGTAATCGTTTTTTCTCCTTTATATTTCTGTGAAATACTTGTACAAAATGTCGAAGTTAATGGTGATGACAAATTAACGATATTATCGGTAGCTATCGATTTTTTGAAATGAAATATCAAAATATCTAAAGTTTTGCGTTTTCAGATCCACCAGATGGTAAAAGAACTCATATAATAATGACCCTTAGTCTATTTCTTTTAAACGATTGGAATTCAAACTTGTATGAAATGTTTGTTTGCTTAAAATAAAAACTATTCAAATATTTTCAAAAAATATAAGTTTGGTGGTATTTCGAACGGATTTGTATTCGAGTCGTCTTAGTGAAACAGGCCATTAGTTTTAATCCATATAGAAATTAATAATCGGTGACAAGAAAAAAATTTCAAAATGTTTGTTGTTTTTTTAATGTTTTGCATTTCTGGTGTTGTGCCAATCTAGTTCAACTAAACGAACTAGTTCACTACGTAGTTCCAATCGTCAACATCGTTTATATTAAAAAACTGTGTAACGTAATTTGTCACGTAACATAATTTCACAAGTTATTTTGTTCGACGTTACTCAAATTTTTAGGAACTAGGACATTGAAATACAGTGCCAAACTCTATTTGCTTAACACAGGAACCCCAGTGCGTATTAATGTTATTAATTAGAAATATTATAATTACAATCATACGCATTCGAGACTCCAACCAAACCGAATTGGTATTTCAGAATCCCTGAATAAATTTGGCAAATCACAGTGTAATCGATTTGTTTGTTGTTATCATTGGTTAAGGGTATTCCTTTGTCGACAAAGCCTACTACTGACACCTTTCAATACCGCGACGGCCGGTTCTATGCACCGGATTGACCCGAGGAAACATCTTTTGGGTCAGGGACTGTCACCTCTGCAACTACTTGTTCGTGTTCGTCTTTATTTTTATTTTTGGAGTGTCATGTCCCGTAATGCCTGCTGCGGATTCTTATGGTCCGTGCCGGGATAGAAAGTAACCCCGGAGCAACATAGGTCGGTGTCGCTGAGATACAACGAGAGCCGTGGATGGATACATTTCAGGAACTGTTGATGTTTGACCTTCCAGAGGGAGAATTACGACAGGGTTTATATTGCTTCGTGCTGCGCCAACATGATCCGCAGTGAAGACTCACTCATCGGACTGTGAAACTGCCCCGCAATCTCCCCAACAGCAGTATCAGACGCAGCCGTTAACACCGCATATTGCTGTTCCAGTTCCTGAGAATGTGACATTCCTGCAGCTTAACTTCGATGGTCTTCGAAACAAGATCAGTGAGATCGCGAATTTTATGAGTCGAATAATTATAATGGTCTCGGCGATTCAGGAAACGAAGCTGAACAACAACTGCTTTCTTCGGAGTTGTGATGGATACAACGTTCTTCGCCTGGATCGTACAAGAAGTTTAGGTGGTGGACTCGCATTTCTGCTGCACCAGTCTGTCCAGTACAGACCTATCTCGCCTGAGCTAGACTCTAGGGACCCATACATGGTGTGTGTGGAGGTAACGGTATCACCAGAATTAGAGGAGACTGCCACAGTTCGCCTGACATATCCATCGTGTCACCCGGTCTGACGAATGACGGGACATGACAATCCGTCATTTCTCTTGGGCCGGACCATCTCCCAATTCTCATCTCCATTAATAGACCATCAATAACCTCTGAACGCCGTACTTTCATTAACGATGAGAAAGCTGATTGGCAGGGTTCCAGAGAGTTTACTAACCAATCTCTCTGATGTTCGGGTAGCAGGTGGTCCCGCTGCTGCATGGATGCCAGCAAAGGTGAATCATATAGGCCGATTTCACTTCTACCGCCAGTAGCAAAGATATTCGAGGCGTTACTCCTCCCCACCATCAGAACGTGTTATCCAGTTGCGAATCATCAACACGGGTTCCGGAAGCAGCATAGTACCACAATAGCACTGCACGCCATTTCCACATATAATGACCGAGGTAAGGTCATGGTAGCATTGGATGATGATGATAGCATTGGATCTGACCAAAGCGTTTGATACGGCCAGCCATGCTAGGCTGTTCGAGGATACCGAGAATACTACCCTCCGGCCTGGTCTGAAACGTTGATAGGAAGTCCAAACCCCGTGGAGTGAAGCAGCATGTTCTCCAAAAAGGGGTGATATCTCCGGAACTATTTAACCTGTATCTTTCTGCAACTCCACGCCCACCCGACGGCATTGGGTTAATTACGTACGCGGATGTTTGTATACTCATGGCGTCAGGTCCCAACATTGGTAACATTTGTGACAGTCTAAACGCCTATCTCATTGATCTTGTAGGGTTTTTCCACGCGAGGAATATGAAAATATCCACCACTAGGTCAACAGCCACACTGTTCACCACATGGACGACGCAAATGAAGCTCCCACTGAATGTGCAGATCGACGGTTCTATTACTGGGGGTCACATTCGATAGCATGTATAGCTTGTCCGAGCATTCCACAGTTATTTGCGATAAGTTGAGAAGCAGTAACAAAGTCCTCAAGTCCTTAGCCGGCATCACTTGGGGTGCGGATAAAGAAACCTTGTTAACCACAAACAACGCGATAGGTTGGTCTGGGATGAGCTATGCGGCACCAGCGTGGTTTGCTAACGTAAGTTATGCGCTATGGGATAACATACAAATCTGCCAGAATGCTGCCCTGAGAACAGGTACAGGGTGTCACCTCATGTCTTCAGTGGGCCATTCACATGAGGAGACTAAAATCCTGCGTGTGCGTCGACACGATAGGATGTTGACGATGCAGTACTTGGACGACGCAAATGAAGCTCCCACTGAATGTGCAGATCGACGGTTCTATTACTGGGGGTCACATTCGATAGCATGTATAGCTTGTCCGAGCATGCCACAGTTATTTGCGATAAGTTGAGAAGCAGTAACAAAGTCCTCAAGTCCTTAGCCGACATCACTTGGGGTGCGGATAAAGAAACCTTGTTAACCACAAACAACGCGATAGGTTGGTCTGGGATGAGCTATGCGGCACCAGCGTGGTTTGCTAACGTAAGTTATGCGCTATAGGATAACATACAAATCTGCCAGAATGCTGCCCTGAGAACAGGTACAGGGTGTCACCTCATGTCTTCAGTGGGCCATTCACATGAGGAGACTAAAATCCTGCGTGTGCGTCGACACGATAGGATGTTGACGATGCAGTACTTGCTTGGATGCAAAATTACCATCTGTTGGATATGCCCGAACCGCCCAGGCAGGTCAGGGAGGATTATTGTGTCCTACAAAGGGAGGTCCAGAGATGTAAAAGAGAACCTTTAGATCAATGTTTATATCAGACAGGTTTGAGAGATATTCACACTGATGTGGTCGCTGAGGCTCTAGAAGCCTATAGTGCTAATATCGTCCTCCCGTGGCAGCAGAGGATCAACAGCTTCCGAGGCAAACGAGAGAAGTGTTGTCACAACTAAGATCTGGTTGGTGCAGCCGCCTCAATTCTTATTGGGCCAAGTTTGATGGCACGCAGAATATCTGCCCAGCATGCGGCACCGGTTCGCATACTACGCAGCACCTATTTAACTGCCCAGCCAACGCGACTAACCTGACTCCACTCTCACTTTGGACTAATCCTATTTAGGTGGCGTCCTTTCTGAACTTGCAGCTGGAGGCAGAGCCGAATCAATAAAATGAAGATAAACACATACATATAGAAGCTGCTACAACAACAACAACTGACACCTTTTATTTGTCAAAGGAATTTTGATATCCCAACTGAAAACAGAAGGAAATAGCCACACAATACACGCTATTTGTAAAAAATCGTATTCCGTAAATCAGTCGGTGACAAAATGTAACTTCGGTTTAATTCTTTGCATCAATGGCTTTTAGGCCTTTTTATGAAGAATGCGGAGGAATCTGACCACGCTCAAATCTCCTCAAACCCTTGAGAAACCATTACAATGAAGCATTTAAATCTTCTTCCGAAAAATAAACACAGGAAAATCAATCTGGCTTAAATGGTTAATGGTTAGGATGCGCGTGAGTGTTTACCACGCACAAACACCCACTAATCTACTTTTACAAAAAAAAAACAGAAACGGAAAAATGTTTCCATTGATAGACAAGAAAATAAAATTATCTCAGCTTTAAGGGAAATCAAAGCCAGAAAATAAATTGTGTCACCTCCCATGCAATGACAACAAAAATAAAAACAAAACGTTTTGCTACGTGACACCAGCCTGGTGCTGTTTCGGTTTCAAGTGTCGTTGCTGCCGCCACTACTGTTGTCTATGATTTTGTGTGGGTTGTGTGAGCTTCGAAGGCAAGATGATGATGAGAGAGATCTCATTTGAATTCCTTACCGCATTTCTAAGGATTGGCTTTATGTGTGGCGCCTTAAATGTAATGACCCTGCAAGGATGGCGAAGAGTTCGTGTCTTTTTTTCGTTTCTTAGATATTTGTAGCCAAATACATCCAGTGTTATATGTCCCTTTCTTTATATGGGTTCCTAAGAAATACCAAACCACAAATACATACACTCATACACACACACATACCACAGCATGTGTTGGCTTGTTTGTTTATCCGGTATAAAGTTTGACATTGAACAATCCTCTTCCCCAAAACCCGGGCAAAACACCATTTAATCGGGTTTCCGTATGTGTGTGTGTTCGTGTGTCTGTATGTGTGATGTGATTATGTATATTTCCGGAAATATCAATTCGGATGTTGTGTTGGTGTTGTGTTTATTCATAGACATATCATTTAATGTTACAATTTCCTCCCTTCAGATTTTTTCTCTCTCTCCTTTGTCTGTTTGCTGACGCCAAGGAATGGTCATTTCATGCTTTGAGCAGGGTTGATGACAATTTTCTATTAAATTCAATTATCGGATAAAACATTCGAACGAAATATACACACATCAGCCTACATGGGACTTAATTTCAATAAATACTCCCACATTGGCGGAGATTCATATGTATGTAAGCACGTGCGTGCATAGTTCTGACGGCATGTTAACATCATTGCAAATTATCCAGTTGTTACCTTTTGTTTTTCAAATCAGCTTAAATCTGTCGAATTAGTGGTGGTATTTATTTTCAGTTTAGTTTCGCTTATTTTGTTCTTTTTTTTTTGTTTGACATAGGGAATGACATTTTAAATCTGTTTCGGTATTAATCCGTTGACAAAGGTTTGAAAGGGAATATTTTAATGTTTATCGGAATGGTTTGGATAATTTGTATGCGGTTGTAATTTAATTCTGTTGACATACCGAAAGTCTGGCTGTGTTGTGAGTCTTCTTTGGTTGATATTTTGTTAAATAAATTGTTAAATGATTTAATTTGAGGATTAAACCATTTAGTGAGGGAGGGAATTTGATGTTGAGACGGCAATGGAATGTTGAGCGGCGACTTTCTATCTTTAATATCCTCAGCCTTTATGTTACCGAGGGTATGTAAACTTTGTTACGGCCAAAGATTGCGTCATTAAAGTAAGGGTTTTAGACCATTCATATATTTCGGAGAGAAGTCTCCCTTGTCCCGTATGGGATGTTTGTGGAACAATTATTATATATATTTCGGAGTCTATTTAGCTCCGTCCGTGTGTCTGTCTCTCGAACGGATTAACCCATTGGCTCAAAATTGTGGATCTCGTAATATTTTGTCCAAACATGGGCTATGTTCGAGACCGGTATGGCCCGGTCCACTCCTTCGGGCACCTTCCCCACAAAAGTTCCACAAAATATTTCAAAAAATTTAGCAAAATTCCAGTTTAGGACCAGCTCGGGGATCGGATTGAATTTTAATGCCAACATGTTATCCTCGTGGTCCCTTTTACAATGATACAAGCTTTTTTCAGAGAAAAGACCATACTTCCCAAAACAATTGTATTGGCATCGTAATATTTCTGCACGTCTATGACGAAGATTGCCTCAATCGGTCTACATCCCCAAAAGTTTCGTTGCAAAGCAGGTTAATGCATTTTTGTGGATAGTTCGAAGTCACCGTGGTGCAGTGGTAAACGTCCGCCTCACACTCAAAAGGTCTTCGGTTAAATCCCTGACAAGAATATCAAACAAAATTTTGGCGGAGGCAAATCCCATCAGTATAATGGTGGCGTGCACTCATTGATATAATAGAATCTCCCTTGCCCCTTTGAGAGATGCAGTGGGAACATATGTATGTGTATTAGGGTGGGGTCGATTTGAACATGTAAACTGCACTGAGCAAAAAAGTCCACTAGACAATATCGACACCTCCAAATAATAGTATGCTAAGTCTAAAAAGTGAGTTTTGCAGGAGAAGCTCTCAAAGTTTGGAAATTTTTTTGAACTTCAGTACTATGCTAAGTAAATATTAGTTTATAACTTCTGTTCGGATTGACCGATCATTACCAAAATTAGACAGAATTGAAGTTAAAGGACGTTCGACACCTCCAAATAATAGTTGCTAATTCTGAAAAGCGAGTTTTGCAGGACAAGCTCTAAAAGTTTGGAAATTTCTTTGACCTTCAGTACTATGCTAAGTAAATATTTGTTTATAACTTCTGTTCGGATTGTCCGATCATTACCAAAATTTGACAGAATTTAAGTTAAAGGACGTTAAATATAAAAATGTAAAGAACTTGAAAACATGCTAAGTCGACTTAGCATACTATTGTTTGGAGGCGTCGATAAGTCTACGATGAAAATTTTTATTTTGACTTGAATTTTTTTATATCAAAAGCATTTTTTAACATTGTTCATGCTTTATTTGCTATTTAAGAAATTCTTGAATTTGATATTCAATTATTTTATTTATGATATGGAAGTTATACGATAGGGGGTATATATAGGCATTTCCTGGTCTGCATGCCATTTCCCAGTGTCCCAGCATGTTGATTATCCAGCTACCACATAAAGTTATCGAAAGCTCTGAAATGGAAAAGCTGAGTTGCTAACGTTGTTGAAGGCAAGGTAAATCTCTCATATATTGTGAGAGCATAATTTTGTGACATTTGAACGCTTTTAGAGCGGTTTGTTGTAGTTCTCGTTGCAGAAAAACATAAATGTTGGATCGAGATCCAATCATTATCATATATTAGATGGATTAAACCACGATTTTAATGGATAATCTTGAGATTTAAGTCCTCCCTGCCATGTTATAATTTTTGCATTCTTCATTAACTTTTTAGTCCGCGTGTTTAAACCGCTTTTCAGGTTTTTTTATACCCTCCAGCATAGTATGGAGGGTATATTAAGTTTGTTTTTCCGTTTGTAACGCATTGAAATACTCATTTGCGCCCCTATAAAGTATATTCTTGATAAGGGTAGCATCCACAAAAAAGGAGATAGGACGCTGAAGTTTTAGGAAAATGCATCTTTTGTTTGCAGGCAGGTCAACTTCGATGATTGGCTATATCTGTCCACGTTTTTGTATAGCTTCCCATATATAGCTTCCCATATATAGGGGGGTACCCCCGTTTCCGTTATTTTGGCGTCTTTATGTACATTTTCAGACCGAACTTGCTATGATTCGACATTTAGGGTTCTTAAGTATCAAGAAACTTATATTACAAAACTTGTGGACACAGGTCCATGTTTTGGAATAGCCCCCATATACGGGACCGCCTGCTTTCAGGTATTTTGAGAATTTTACCTAAAATTTTTAACTGAACCAGCTGAAATTTGACATTTGAAGTTCTTAGTGGTCACCATACCTCTCCACCAAAAATTGTCAACATAGTCTATGTTTGGATATAGCCCCCATATAACGGTACCTCCCGATTTTCGGTATTTTGAGAATTTTACCTACAATTTTTAACTGAACTAGCTGTAAACTGACACTTGAAGTTACCACACCTCTCCACCAAAAATTGTCAATATAGGTCCATGTTTGGATATATCCATGTTTGGATATATATAACGGTACATGCGGATTTTCGATATTATGAGAATTTTACCAACAATTTTTACCTGAACTAGCTGTAATTTGAGTCAGTGGTCACCATACCTCTCCACCAAAAATTGTCAACATAGGTACATATTTGATTATAGCCCCCACATCACGGTACCTCACGATTTTCGGTATTTTGAGAATTTTACCTACAATTTTTAACCGAACTAGCTGTAATTTCACATTTGAACTTCTTAGTGTGTACATATCTCTCCACCAAAAATTGTCAATATAGGTCTATATTTGGATATAGCCCCATATATACTACACGTAATCAGACATTTGAGGTTTAGCTAAAGATTTTAGCTGAACTACTCGTAACTTCACTTTTGAGGATCGCTGCAGACACGAAACGTCTTTACAAAAAATTTTCTCGATTTTCGATATTTTAAAGGTTTTTGATTGATAAGGTTCCCTGCAATCACGAAACTTCTCTACCAAAAATTGTCGACATAGGTCCATGTATTGGTATAGGTCCATTGTATCGGTAATTCGATATTTAACCCGGATATGCCGACGGGCAAACTACTGAAGCAATTTTCACCATACCTCTCCACCAAAAATTGTCAACATAGTCCATGTTTGGATATAGCCCCCATGTAACGGTACCTCCCGATTTTCGGTATTTTGAGAATTTTACCTACAATTTTTAACTGAACTAGCTGTAAATTGACACTTGAAGTTACCACACCTCTCTACCAAAAATTGTCGACATAGGTCCATGTATTGGTATAGGTCCATTGTATCGGTAATTCGATATTTAACCCGGATATGTCGACGGGCAAACTACTGAAGCAATTTTCATAGTTTTTTTAAAATAGCATTATTCTGACTGATAATATTACAAAACTGAAGAAAAAATTAAAAAAATATATTTTCTAACTTGGATTTTAAGGCCGTACTACATGTAGTACACTCGGCACATATGTATGCAAAATACAATTACGGTTTTATTATGTTTCGGTTTATAGTCCTTGTAGTATTGAATATTAACTTGCACCAAGTCACCATCAAACATTTTTTTCAAACAATTCAGGGGGTTTAGGTAAAATTTTGTGATTACATGCTGAAATAATAGGCTCGGGGTCTCCCAGATCTGGCTTTACCCATTTCCCTGACGGCTTAATACATCTGCATGTTACAATAACGCAAGTGCAATATTGTCTTCGCTATCTGAAACAGTTGAACTACAATTTCGAAAAAGCTCAGCATCATCCTTTAATAATAGAGGTGGTAATTTTTTTAAAATTAGCTTCATTTTCATGTCCAGAATCTTCATCTGCAATGTAATAATTCACACCATCGACGGGTACAGTTGCGATATCATAAGAATCCTTCCCAGTGGTCGCAAAACTTCTTCTGCAAAAAATTTCAACGTAGGTCCATGTGTTGGTATAACCCCAATACAAACCTCCCGATTTTCAGTACTTTGAGCATTTTAGCTTAATTTGTTGACCGAACTGTCTGTCGTTTGAAATTTAAGAGCTAAAAAAATTCTACAATAAGAATTGTTAATTTAGGTCTATACTTTTGTATAGCCCACTTCTAGCGGTAACTCCCGATTTTCGGTATTGTGAGGATTATAGCCACAATTTTTAACCGAACTAGCTGTTATTTGACTTTTGAAGTTCTCATTGATCACAGTCCACTAGAAATATTCTTCATAGGTCTAAGTTTTTTTTTTTTTGCCTCCCTATTTTGTTATAGCTTCCATATAATGTTACGTACCGATTTTCGCTATTTCGAGGATTTAGCTACAATTTTTACCGAAATGGGAGTTATTTGACATATAAGGTTCCCAGTATTCGCAAAACTTCTACACTAAAATTTGTCAACATATGTATGTTTGTGTTTAGCTACAATTTTTAATCGAACTAGCTAGAATTTATCCTACACTTTTCAACCAAACTACCAGCAATTTGAAATTTGAGATTCCCAGTGGTCACAAAACTTCTCCATCAAAAACTGCGAACATAGGTCCATGTTTTGTTATAACCCTAAAGAACCTCCCGATTTTTGGTGTTTTGAGGGTTTTGGCAACAATTTTTAGCTGAACTAGATGTAATTTGTCGTTTGCGGTTCCCAGTTATCACAATGCTCCCCCACCATATTCTCCTCCAAAAATAGGCACCATATAAAAGTTCCGCCCGAATGACTATATTTTAGGTACATTATTTGACATTTTTAGCTAGCCACTTAAAGTTGTGGACAATAATGAAAACTAATTACTCCCTTTTAGTACAGAATATTTTATGGTGAAGGGTATGAAAAGTTCAGCCCGGTCGAACTTAAAGCCTTATTACTTGTTGATTTGCTGTTTGTTTTAATATTTATTAATGTATTTTTGAATTAAAAATATTAGTTCTTCGCAAATACAGGCAGGCAGGTAAAAAAAGGTCCGCTTTTTGAAGCAATACGCCTAACATAGCAATCTGCAAGTATTCCAACAATGGGTAACACAAGTCTACTTTCAACTTCTAAAACGTCAAAAGTGTATGTATGTATGTTGTACTAAATGGAGGTAAATTAATCTCATATATTTTCGTGATTATATTCCAGGATATGAATAAAGATGTCATTCGCATCCTCATTATAGCTCGGCAAAGCATTATATGTTTGAAGTAAGTAAATTGTATTTTTATGCATATGCAGATCAAGAAATTTTTAATACCGCAATAAAACTAAGAGTTAATTTTGACATATGGATATTGAGCTTTGAAATTTGACGTGACTTAAGCACCTACAATGATGTACGTGGATCCATTTGAGTTTATATATTCAAATATTCAATTCACGCCCATATCAAATGGAATTTCTCATAGCGGAGAGTATAAAAAGTTCGGAAATCCGAACATATACGTCATTTTTAGCATTCTGATTATTAGTGATGCTGAGTTTTTATACCCTCAGCATTTATGCTAACGAGGGTATATACACTTTCATACGGGCAAAATGTGCCCCACCGAAATAATGGTTTTAGACCCCAAGTATGTTTGGACGAAATGTGTTTCAGAAAATTTGGAGTTGATTTAGCCATGTCCGTCTGTCTGTCTGCCTGGCTGGCTGGAGCGCACGATAACTCTCGAACCGATCAACTGGCTGCCTGGAGCGCACGATAACTCTCGAACCGATCAACTGATTCGGTCCAAAATTTGGCTTTCGTAATATTTTGTCCAAACTTAGTTTAAATTCGTAGATGGGTTATATCGGTCCACTCCTTCCGGTACCTCCCCCACAAGGTTCGGAAATGTTGAGAAAATTTGAGCGCACGATAACTCTTGAAGGAAGTAACCGATTTGAGATGTCAATATATCTACCAGATATAGATCAAGTTCGAATATGGACTATATTGTTCCACTCTTTCGGGTACCTCTCACACAAAATTTGGGTTAAATTCACTTTAAGACCTGCTCTCGAATCACTTTGATTTTTGTTGAAGCAACTTACATTCGCTGCCTCAATTAAAGCAGTAAACGTTTTTTCAGGGGCAAGTCCATCATACATCTTGAGAAAACAGCCCGAAAGTTGTAAAAAACCCCTATGGCACCATATGTAGTGGCTGGAGAGCTCTAACCGAATATTGCGTTCGTCGACACGGTTTACTCGTAGAAGAAAAGTTGTAGCTCTCGTCTTAAAGAATAATAATTGTAAACACATAAACTCCATTCAACCTCACCTTCAAGGTCAAATTTCCCTTTTAATTTTTTCTTGGATTTTAGTCTACAGATGTCAAACCGATCAAAAGTGAAGCAAACATCCAACTAGAAAAATGTACTTTAGATCTTAGTAAACAATTTTCTAGAACATACGAACTCTGTAGAAATGGTTCTTAATGGTCCAAATAGCAAATTAAATGCTATTTTTATCCTATTTTCTCGGCTCCTGCTCCATAAATACTAAACCATTCAAAATTCACGAAAATTGTGGTCCCAAGAATGTAACGAAAATATCAGGAAACAACTTTCTGGAACATACGAAATGTCTATGACCGGTTCCTAAATGTGAAAATAGCCAAAAACTTTTGAAAGTATTCGATTTTTATACTTTTTTCTCCGAACCGCCCAAAAATTAAGGATATAGTGAACTACAAAAATGTACCAACAAATTTCAATAAACAATTTTCTAGAACATAATAAAAAGATTCTAGGAACGGTTCTACAAGCTGAAATTCACAAAAAATTAAATTATTTTTAACGTTCCCCCAGCTCAGGTCTGGAAATAACATATTGTTCAAAACTCAAGGAAATTTGAAAGGTTTGTTATTTACGGACCTGAACAGGAAAGAATGATCTAAAGAAATCGAATTTTGAGCTTGAAAAGCCGTTCCTAGAATCCAAAAAATTTATAAGGGATGATATCAGGAAATTCGAAGGTGGTGCTTCCGGTACATCTCCCACAGAAGTTCGAAACTATTCGCATAGACCTAGCACTGCCTGCTGTTTTGCATTTGGGGGTCCCAGGCATAGCCTCCATATAACGGCACAATCCTATTTTCGGTATTTCGAGGGTTTTGACTTAACCTGTTTAATTCTTAGGCAATAATAGTATTCAAATCAACTCGTAATCTCCATTATCAATCGATGGACAATACATTCGACTACCAAGGTCATCTTTTCACATAAAATTATTCCCATTAAGAAATTTCTAACCAATTATCTTTTCCAAGCAAGTAGGAAAACCTCAAAACTTATTTACAACCTATTCCACAGCACAATAACAACAACCCACATACTTTCTTTAAATTTCAGGTAATAAACCTTAAAATGTTCATCTCTTACAAATTTTAATTTCAATCAATTGAAGTTTTAGCCAAAAAAATCAATATGCTATTTATTAATCTTAAATTTTTCAACACTAAAACCACAAAACATATATTTGAAAAAGTATTAAAATGTATTGTTGCCGTTGTTGTTGTTGCTGGTACTGGTGTAAACATTCATAAATTAAAATATTACTGATGCTTGCGGTTTAGGAAAACATTGTAGATTATTGTCCGGAAATTCCAACTAAACTATTATTGTAATAAATGTTAGTTTTATGATGATTTTTTTTTGCAATGATTTCTCTAAACACACACACATACACATGCATACATTTACGGTCTCAGTTCAATTATGTATTTCCGGGAGGAATAAAAACAGTAGATGTTTTAGCAAGTACAGTCGGGTTTATAAGTGAGAAGATAATTCTTATTTTGTACATACATATTAAGACTTTAAGAAGTGTTTTGCGTCTTCCAATGAAAAAACTTGAAGCATTAGTCGAATTTTTCGTCTGATTAGTCTGAAATAAAAACAAAAATAATTAATAAAGTTATAAACTTTATATATCCCAGAAATTTGATAAAATCGCTCAGTTCTTGTTTCTAATTCGTAATCATGGATCTATATTTTTAGCAACACCACTTCCCGTTTCAAGAATTGTAATTTTTACAAAACAGTTCATGCTAATCATGTAATCGTAGACTCCTTACATTTTAGTATGTCCTCTTGCATAAACATTTTTATACCCTAATCCACAATGTGGGAGGGTATTATAAGTTTGCTTTGCTAAAAATGTATGTAGCACCGTGAAATATTCGTCGGAGACTCCCAATGTGGTATACCATTTTTCATATCTCGACGAGATAAGGCGATATAACGATGTGTGTCCACCCGTGCATCTGTCCATTATAAATTGTAATCAAACTCCAGGCCGATGGACCCATCGCACAGAGGGGAAACATAGGCCTAAAGTTGCTCAAAACTCAAAATATGAAAATCGTGTTTTTATGAAAAAAATGTTGATAAACGGCAACCAGACTCTTTTCTACATTTGCTATAACCATCCTCGACTTTGTAAGATTAACCAATCCAATGCAGCAATCGATTGAACTCAGCTATACTGAAAACAAAAAGTAAATTTTCGAAAACTAAGAAATTAGGTGAACATTAAAATGACATTATTTTCGCAAAAACTTATATTTTTCATGATTTATTGTTTTTGTACAGTCTCCAAACAAGATTAGCATTTAAAATTTTCAGATTGATTTTACATCTTTGCTCTTTAATAATGGTAATACATATCCTCTTTATGAAAATTGTTTATGATCATTTTTAAGATTACTACAATTTCAATAGTGAAAAAGTCTATTTCCCCGTCGTTTCCCGACCATAGTTTCTTCTAATGTTTTATGCGCTTGAGTCTCAAATATCAGATTCAATCATAAAAAATTGCGCATATTTGCGCCATTCCGAAAAAATCTAATTTTTCTCAACTAAAATATGAAATATTTTTTTTATGGAATTGCAAGGTTTACTCACACTAAATTTTGTTCCGCCTTATAACCGGGACTCTTGTTTATCAGACTAAACCAACACCTATCAAATATGTTTGCATTATTCAGAAACATTCACGGCTTTTCTCAGGTGAATTGAGAAAAATTTAATTTAAGTAAGTTTCAAAAAATAAAATTTGGGACGAAATATATGTATATGGAACTATATATACATCTGTACCGATTTGTTTGAAAATAGGCTGAATGTTTTTGTTAGGCTAGTTCGGGTTGCATGTGTCAAATTTCAGTGATTTTGGGGCATTTTTATCTCATATCAGATGCGAATATATATGGAAGCTGCATCCAAATCTGGACCGATTTTCATTATTTTCTGTTGGATTAATCCTTGTACAGAAGATATGCTTTGTGCAAAATTTTATATCAATCCGACTATAAATAAGCTTTCTAGGGCTTTTGATCAACTTTTAACACAAATTTCCCCTCTGTGCATCGTCACAAAATTTGGTATGGAGGTCGGTTTCATATCAGAAACCAAAAATAAAAATTTTATTCGAATTTGTATCTGCTCTGTAGGTCACAATCATAGTCCGGTCAGAGCGAATAAGTAAGGCGTGAGCTTAGGGGTGACGTAGGGGATGGAAGATACCAAGAAACGGTCCAGACCGGCTTTAACATGGCAAAGCCCAGGATTTATCTTGGTCCCTCTTTCATCTCAAGTGGACTCTGACCTCCCCGTGGTGTCACCTAGGGAACTGCCTTTAACACCCGTTAAAGGTAGTGAGATAGCATGTGCCGCGCGTTCACCCATAAGAACGTTAAAACCTTGGGTTTGGGTGTCGGGATAGTAACCCTCCCCTAGAAAAAACAGCCTACTATGAAAAAAAGAAAGAAAAGAAAAACAAACCCTTGTAAAATTAACGAACCCCGCAAACATTTTAAGGACCATGATTTGCGAATCCGCACCTGGAATGTTCGCACTCTTTATAGATAAGGTGCAGTTTACGCATTGGCAGATGTACTTGAAAAATACAAGGCCGACATTACTGCCATACAAGAAATACGATGGGACGGGAAAGGCGTCACAACAACACCTAAAGGTGACTGCATTATAGCTGTCATGACACAAAGCATGAGTTTGGTTGCGGATTTGTAGTTGGTCGGAGGTATAAACATCTGGTCTCCAGCTTCACCCCAGTGAATGAAAGACTTGCTGCAATTCGATTAAAAGCTAAATTCTTCAACATCAGCTTTATTTGCGCTCAGACCAAAGATATATTTTACGGTCGCTTAGAAGAAACTTATGACCGTTGCCCTGCCCATGACATTAAAATTATACTAGGTGATTTTAATGCCAAAATTGGAAAGGAGAATATCTTTGGCCCAACAGTCGGGAAATGCAGTCTCCACAGTGAATAATCTGACAATGGTATGAGGCTGATAGACTTTGCAACTGCAAGAAACATGGTTGTTTGCAGTACCAGATTTAAGCATCTCGATATTCATAAGGGCACCTGGATGACGCCAGATCAAAGAACAGGAAATCAAATTGATCACGTTGTGATAGATGGAAGACATGCATTAAGCGGATGTACAATCGTTCCGAGGAGCAAACATAGACTCAGACCACTGCAGCAAAGGTACGTACCAGATTAAACGTAGCAAACAAAGTGCGAACAGACACAACACGGAAGTTGGACATCGGTATGCTGCAATCACAACAGATAGTTACAGCATATTCCACTCAACTGGCCCAACTGCTTAATCAAAGCACTCCTCGTCCCGATAACATATCAGGACAATGGCAAAACATTGCCCACTCTACGCAAACATCGGCAAAATCAGTACTTGGGTACCAGAGACCTCCATCAAGGGATCCATGGTATGACCAGGAGTGTCGTGCTGGTACCGAAGAGAAAAATGCGGCATATAGGGCTACTTTACAATCCGTAGCAACGCGTAGCGCACGAGAGAGGTATCGGGAGAAAAGGAGAGAGGAGAAACGACTTTTCCGCAGGAAGAAGAGAGAGAGATGGAAAAGCGGGAGTGTGAACAAATCGAGATATACAGGAGACAGAATGAAGTCCGAAAAGTCTACCAAAGAGTGAAACATCAAACTGATGGCTTTGGAACTGGCACTACCACCCGGGCAAGATTATGTAAATACGGCAATAAACCGGCTGAAGAATAATAAGGCAGCAGGAGCTGATGACCTACCAGCCGAGCTGTTTAAAACCGAAGGCGACACGCTGATAAGGTGTATGCACTAGCTAGTTAGCTCCATCTGGCAGGAAGAACGCGTACCCGACGATTGGAACCTGAGCATCTTGTGTCCCGTCCATAAGAAAGGAGATAAGACTTTATGCTCCACTATAAGGGCATAAGTCTTCTCCCTATCGCCTACAAGATAGCGTCAGGGATATTGTGTGAACAACTATAGCCCACGGTCAACGTAATAATTGGACTATAACAATGCGCTTTTAGACCTGGCAAGTCCACCATTGACCAGATATTTACCCTGCGGCAAATCCTGGAGAAGACCTAGGAGATGCAGATCGACACCTACCACCTTTTTGTCGATTATAAAGCAGCCTTCGACATCCTAGAAAAGGTTATACGAGAGGCAAACGTCAAAAGATGTGGCACAATCTACATCATGGGACGATCAGTAAAACAAGTAACCGGTACTTTTATGAAGGTCGAAGGAGAATCTGCTAAAGTGGGTCTGGCGGTAGACGGCGAGAAGACCAAGTTGATGGTGTCGACGCGCAATGCGTCCATTCAGATCGGACCAACTGTTGAAGTTGGTTCCTGTAATTTTGAGGTATTAAAAGTCTTCGTATACCTCGGCAGCGCCGTAAACACAACAAACGACATCAATTGTGAAATAAAAAGTAGAATTGTATAGGCCAACATATGCTACTTTGGCTTAAGTAAGCACTTCAAAAACAAAGCCACAACTCGTCAAACAAAAATAACGCTTTACAAAACACTGATACTACCCGTGCTGATGTATGGTTCCGAAGCCTGGGTACTTGCGCAAGCAGATAAGGCAGTGCTTGGCTTGTTTGAGAGAAAATTTTTGCGAAAGATCTACGGACCAATCTGGGTTGACGGTGATTATCGACGTCGTACGAACCACGAACTGTATCTGCAACACACCGACATCAATATAGTTAAACGTATCGAGATGCAGCGATTGCGTTGGCTAGGCCATTTAATAAGAATGAGCGATGATTAACCCGCTAACCCCCATGGCGGTGCACGCGGAATTGGCAAGCCAAATGGCGCAAACAAGTGGATGAAGAGATGACAAGGCGCGGTATTCCAGATTGCGCAGCACTAAACAGAGAGAATTGGAAATCTTTTCTTAGTTCGGTCTATGGAACAAATGTTCTGTAATGGGCCAGCTAATTAAGTAAGTAAGTGAGCTTAGGACAGAAAAGAAGCCTGCAATTTCACATGATGATCAGATAGTTTTAGCGGGTGAAATGGACCAAAATGTTTGTGTGAAAATTGGAAAAAAAATTTAATATGTCTTATATATCTTATATATTTATTCCTGGTAGTCACATTCCGCCCACTTGTATTATTTTTGAAATATTATCTCTCGACCTTTCCACAGATGCCAATTATGTTGTTGTACGTGCTCAGATAACAGAGTTACAGCCTAGTATATACAGAAATTCCACAGTTTTAATTGTGTGTACGAATATACCCAGCAAAATTTATTTGAAGTTGTTCTATGTGAAGTAGTGATTGAATAGCTTTTTAGAAGCAGTCCACGCAGAGTTATGAAAAATGCATTCCGTTCTTCACATTTTGACAATGTCCGATTTGAATCCATTTCATAAAATTTTCACATTTTAGCAATGTTTACACTTATAATAACTTTTTGCAAATAAAATTCTTAAGAACACAAGAAACAATTTATTTTATGGTATTTTAATTAATCAGCAAAATGTTTGTATCCAAAAAGATAATCATGGTTGCAAGAAATATCAGACTGCATCTTTGTTTGTAGCCAAAAAAGTAGTTGAATCATGAGTGCAAGTGACTATGTCTTTTTACGTGAAAGAAGTCTTGATTTTTACAAGGACATGGTGCAGCTAGAATGCAATCAATTTTAGATGACTCTATGCAAGAAGTATTTTAAGATGTTTTTGGGTATTTTTGAGTAATAAAAGCTAACTTTTTAGAATAAAAGTATTTGATTTTGCACTCAGTCGCTTTTTATAATGATTTATTTGAGATATTCCATTGTTTTATATTCATTATATTATATTTCGATCGAACTATTATCAAACTACTGTTTTTTTTTTTCAAACAAAAATGTTCTACAAAAACATGAGTTTGGTAGAAATTTGAACGAATTTTAATTCGAATCGTCCTTGAGAAACAGGCCATAAATATTAATTAAAAGTTACAACTGTTTTAAATATTTTTTCCAAATGGCCCTGAGGTCTCAAATCAGTGAAAAATCCTCGCTTAATAGATATTAACTTCTCCTATATCCTCGCTTGCGAATCAATTTTTAAATGAATCGAAAAATCAATTCAAAATGCTTTCCATGGAATCTATATTTATCCACTACAAAGAAATAATGAAAAATGTGTGCTTAAGAAGCAAATTAGACAGTATCCTCAATGCACCATGTCCTTGTAAAAATCATGACTTCTTTCACGTAAAAAGATGTAGTCCGAAATCACTTGCACTCATGATTCAACTACTTCTTTGGCTACAAACATTTTGCTGGGTAGTAACCATAACCACGCTATAGTTCGTAGTTATAGTTTAATATTGCCAAATTTTTACACGAGGTAAGAATTTTGGTCAAGGAAGATGCCAAAATTGTGGATAGATCTTTTGTGGGAAAAATATCCAAATTCAAATTTTCGTCTACATTTTATTTCTAGGAGACATATTTCGGCAAACTAGGGACGTGGAAATATTACTTCCATGCATATATCAGGTTCGAATATGGACTATATCGACCCACTCCTTTGGAAAAAGTATAGTTTAAGAGCTCTTCTCGAACAGTGGTGAATTTGTTTGCAACATGTTCGCCTTGCGGCCCCTTTTACGATGGTGCAATTTTTTTGGGGGCACGTCCATACTTTCTGAGGCGACGCCAACTAAACTGACTAGTGCCTAAAATAACCCTTGAAGGGAGAAACCGGTTTGGTCTTAATTTTGTACATCGTATTATTTCTTAGATACTTGGATTACGTCCGAATATGGACTACATCGCAAAACTCCTTCGGGTGCCTCCCACACAAATTCTGGAAAGAGTGCCGTTTAAGGACTCGTCTCGGATTGTTTCAATTTATTCTGCATTTTGTTTTTCTCTTTGTGGCCCTTGTTACGATGGTACAATTTTTTGGGGGTCAAAGTCCATTCTTCTTGGGAAATTGGCCCAAAATTTAAAAAAAACATAGAGACGTTATAAGTAGACATCGGATTTTTGTATTTTTGAAAATTATAATGCAAATAATTCGTTTATTAAATAACTAGCCGGCCCGGTCCGCCTTGCTGGCCCTTGAAACAGTTTTATGTTACCTTTTCTTAAGTAAATTATATTTTTCTTGCATCGCAAATTAGTCGGGAACTGCAAGTGACTATAAATAAAACATCTTCGGAAATGTTGGTGTCTATATGAAATTTTGGCGGTATGTTAACTGATGACTTGAGGCATGCATTTATTTCATCTGCTGGAATAGTATAACTGAAAGTGTTTGTCTGAAATATAAACGTGAATCGCTCTTGAATGCCATCGTACATTCGGGAGTGATCGGGTCTTAATGCTAAAATATGTAACACGGGTTGGGAAATCGGACACGTTCGTAAGTTTATATAGCCTATTTCCGCCAGTGGCCAACCCTGTACATCATCTGAAAATGAATTGGAAATCGGTTCAGAACGTATTTAAAAAATGGGCGTGCTAAAAGTGTTTTAAAATAAGGAGGGCGTGCGAAGGGTACCCCGTCCCCTCCGATTAAAAAAAAAAATTCAATTCAAAAAAAATTATAGCCTATTTTCACCACGGGTGTTCATGTTGGGCCATTGCTGTACATTCTCGGAAATTTTAAAGAAAATGGGCTCAGAACTTTCAGAGATATAACATACTTAACAAAGTGGGCATGGTCGGGTCTTTAATCCCTAAATAAGTACCTAGGGTCGGAGATTCAACCACCGTTGTCTCGCTAATTTATTTTCTACGTTAGTAAGTTTTGTTGCAAAGAGAGAGTTTTAATAAAATAGGGCAAAGGGGAGGTAACCCGGCTCCGCAGAAATTCAACAAAATATATAGCCTATTTTCACCAGGGGTCATCACTACCCATTCTCTGAAATTTTCAAGAAAATCGGTTTAGTCGTTTTGGATATATAAGATATTTAAAAAGTGGGCGTGGTCTGGTTCCAAATGATTACATAGGGTCGGAGACACAACCACCATTGTCCCCAAATTATTTTTCTCACCGATACATACTAACATACACACATTGCCTTTTATATATAAGATAGAAGCAGGAGCTTTGTACGTATTATTGATGATTTTCATTGGAATATAAATTTCTATCATTGGATATAAACTTGATAATAACCTAGTTCCAATTGGTTGAAATTTCAAAATTATGCAAAAATTCGATGTCAAGTTATAAGTATTGAGTTTAGTTATTTTCTTTGTGTCCGAGGGTGAGGTTATATCTCCGTCGGCACAGCTGACTGATATTTGCTAACTTGTTTTAATAAAATGTAGCGTAAAAACCCCGATTGTTCATTATAAAATGCGGAAAGTAATACCTTACGTTTCAGTAATGACGGCGTATATACATATGTATGTATATTCTATATCTCTGGTATGTTTCCATGTATATCAACTTATGTATGTATGACCGGACAGCTATAAAAAAGTGCGCAGATGTAGTGAAGTAAGATATCACATGATCGGCCCTGTCGTACTATAACCTTCGTATAATATAATTGTTCCACAAACATCCCAGACGGGACAGGGGAGACTTCTCTCATATTAATGAGTGCACACCGATTCATATTATCTCAATGATATGGGACCTACTGTTTATCGTCCGAACGGCGTGTCTTACGACACCACTTTATTGAGAAGTTTTACATGGCTGAAATACTCAGGAATTGTCGCCAACATTACTGAGGTTCATTTTGCCACCGTTGAAAATGTTGATGTTGCCTGGAATCCATGACGTTCTGCGTGAAGGCGGTTGTACATACCATTGCAACACGGAGGCACCAACCCTCTCTTACTTGTCTAATTTTTCAAATGTATACAACATAGACAAATAAAAGAATAGACAAAGAAATCCTCTCACCTAAATTCTCTCACTCAATGAGAATTGAGACATTTTACGAGATACACAATTTTTAAAATGGCAAGGACTATACATTTCTAAACTATTTTTGATTGTAAAAGACAATATGTGGGTAGTATTTGGCCGGATCATATAAAAAAAATCAAAAAAATCTTGCAATTTACCCAAAAACAAAATGCAATTGAGTGAACACATAGCATATTGGTTGTAAGAGCGACCCCTAGAAAAAACAAGCACACAACAATTTCACTGTCTATTCTTTTATTTGTCTATGATATACAATTTAAAAAAATACAAACATACAAATACTTTTGCAGCTTATGAAACAGAGCCAAACTATTAAATTTTGATATGCAAATTTTTTTTTAATTATTTAAATTTTACATTTTCAAACATTCGTTTGGACAGTATTTATTGGCATTAGTTTTTAGTTTTAACCTCCACTGTTGTAACGATAAATCAACAACATTTACATACGTTTCATAATTTTTGGAATTCATAAATCTTGTTTTTGTTTTTTTTTTGTCTTCCTAAGCAAATAAACAATAAAACTCAAAACACAGATTTTACGATAATGGAATTAAATGTCAGAGGATTTGATTACTAATCAATAAAAATATTAATACAGCAAGCTGTCTAACATTAAATAATCCAAATAAAGTTACAAACACATACACACATATGCATCTACATACATACATATGTATGCATGTAGAACATTTGGTGGACAATCCAAATTACATAATAGACAGATATTTTAATAAATGTCAACAACAAATAATACCAGCAAATTATAATAATCAAAAATGAAATTAAAGAAGATTGAAAGGAATGAAATTGAAATGTGATAGTGAATATTAAATGTCACAAAAATATCTGTACATTTCTATAAAGTACTTTTTGGTAGTCTATAATAGGACGATATGATTTCAGGTAACAAAATCGTTTGGTCTCTATACGAAGACGTTTGGTTATACATATTTAAGAAGAGCTTTAGGTCTTCTTAATGAAGAACATAAGAAAGACAGTTTATCCTGTAAAGCAGGTTTCCTTTTCTTTTATAAAACAATCTTTTGGTCTTCCATATAAAGAACATTTGGCCTATCAGTACTTCGATTGTTGTGGCCTCTTAGAAGATGAGGTTGTGTTTTTCTATAAGAAAACTTAGTGGTCTTCTAAAAGAAGATTTTGTGGTAAGACCGGGTTTTTGTCTTTTATAAGTATACCTTTTGATCTTATCTAAGATTACATTGTGGTCTTCCATAAGGCTTTTTAGCCTTTTGTAAGCAGACATTGTCGTCTTCTATAAGGAGACGTTGCGGTCTTCTATAAGAAGAAGACCTTAAGAAGATCTTGTAGTCTTCTATAACAAATATTTCTTTATCTTCTATAAGAAGGCCTTGTGGTCTATTATAAGGAAACATTGTGATCTTCTATAAGAATACCTTGTGGTATTACGCAACAGGACTTTGTCGTCTTCTATAGGCCCAATAGTACCTTTTTGTCGTCTTCATAAGAAGACCTAGTGTTCTTCTGTAAGAAGACCTTGTGGTCTTCTGCAAGGAGACATTGTGGTCTTCTATATAAATACTGAGTGGTCTTCTATAAGAGGCATTGTGGTTTTCGCATAAAAGTCATTGTGGGTTTTTATAAAAGGAATTTTGATGTTCTATAAAAAGATTTTGTGATCTTCTATAAACAGACTTTGTGGTCTTATATAGGAATATCTTTTGTTCTTCCATATGAATAAGCTGTGGTCTTATATATAAAGACCTTGACGTCTTCTGTAAGAAGATATTGTGTTCTAATAATACGACTATGTGATGTTCTATAAAAAGACTTGGTGATCTTCAAAAACAAGACCTAGTGGTCTTCTGTAAGAAAACCTTGTGGTCTTCTATAAGAAGATCCGTTGGTTTTCTATTAGAAGTTCTTGTGGTCTTCTATAAGAAGGTGGTTTTTTATAAGGAGACATTGGTTTTCTATAAGATTACCTTGGGTCTTTTATATGAAGACGTTGTTGTAGTCGTTTATAAGCAGATCTTCTGGTATTCTATAAGAAGACTTTGTAGTGTTCTTTAAGACGACCTTGTGGTCTTCTTTAGAGTGTCCTTGTAGTCTTTTTGAAGATGACCCTGTGATCTTCTATAATAAGTCCTTGTGGTCTTCTATAAGAAGACATTGTGGTCTTCTGTAAGAAGAAGATCTTGTAGTCTTCAATAAGAAGACCTTGTAGTCTTCTGAAAAAAGACTTTGTTGCAGAGTACATGAACATATACATCCTGCCGATAAATAGCTATACTTCTGGTGATAGGCCCAACATTAGCCCGCTTTGGGAAGGTCATAACCGTTTGGTCTTGGGAGACTTGTAGTTGTAATCACCGCCCCGGAAGTCTACATAACCCTTCTGATTTTCGTGTAGCAGAAAGGACGTTTCGAGACATCTTCACTACTGCATCCGCTCACCATATACATACATACCTGCTGCTCGAATACCCGAAGTGCGAAGAGCTTTATGATCTTCGTCATTCCAATTCCAGTGGCCCCAAAGTCAGTGGTCTGATCTTGGAAGTTAATAGGTTGGTCGGTGAGCATAAGAGGAATAAGTGCAGAGTTGCAACATTGGAGCCGAAATAAGGGAATTGTGGGCAACGTTTAAGTCACTCTCGAACCCTAGAAAGAGGGAAGATAGAAACTCAGTAACGTTTGGGGACGATACGCTGTATCATCCATATCGTTGGGCCCTGGTGGAGACTCCTTAGTAATGCTGAAGCAGCTGGATGTGCCAGGAGTGGAGTATCTAACAAAATTTCTCAACCTGTCGCTAGTCATCCACGTGGTCCCGGTTGCCTGGAAAATAGGCAGGGTGGTCCAGACATGGTAAATCATACCTACCGATTTCTCCATTGACCAAAGACCATTGAGGCTTTAGTCCTCCCCAGCGTCCGAATTAGTCATGTAGTGTGACGACGTGTTTTCTCACTTTGAAGCTGGGATAGGTTCAGCGGGGGCCAGGGTCGTCACAAGGATTTATATTTATATTGGACGTAAGGGAGAGAAACTCGCACTGTTAATTTTTCTTTAATAAAACGTTATAAATATATTTATTTACTTAAACACTATTACTACACTACAATTAACACAGTCTGCACTGCAATAACGACACAAAAATGGTTTGTCGATAATGCTGGAACAATGTAAGTACAGCAGCGGGTTGATGATTTGGCGTTTGGGGCTTATCCCAATTCAAAACGGCAGTAACGGCCCGATGACGACGAGTTGTGATGGTGACAGCTTCAGCAATGCAGCGGCCCGATGACAACATGTTCTGTTGGTGGCGGCGTTTATAAAAATGCTACCCGATGAATATAACGATTAATTGTGATGGTTGCAGCATTGACACAATAGCGGCCCGATGATTATAACGGCGAATGTTGATGTTGGCAGCTTTGACACAACAACTGCCTGTTGATGACGCGCTGCAGATTTGACAGAACAATTGCCCGATTCTTACAACGATGAAAAGTGGTGACACTGTTTTGAAACGGTTAAGGGGCGGTCTGTCGGCGTCAACGCAGCCCGAAGAATGGAGTATACTGCTACAGCTCTCACTTATCCCTGCGGTCAGTCGGCGTCAACGCAAAGAGTAAATGCCTATTGGTCAGCTTACTAAGGCTCCGTCCAACCGAAGTTGCGCACCGTTTCTTCTTCCAAATCACACTTAACTCAACAGACGGCTGCCACGATTATGTGAACAACTCCTCCTTTTTGTACCATTTCGGCTGACCGTTGTGTCCAACAGTTTCTTCCCACGGGCAATGTTTACAGACATTGGTGCTGTCAGTGATAACACTATTAAGCGCCAGATGTCGTTGTCCTACAATCATGTATTGATGCTGACGATATTCGCTAGGTGGGTTGTTCGACCGTTAATATTCAAATTAGTTACAAGTAATATTAAAAATGTAACCAACAAGTAAAAAAGTATCAGTCGGCTTTGCCTACATAGATATACCCTCAGCCTGTGTATATTGTAACAATTTTTCCCAAAATACGTATGTATTTAGGGGGTTTTAAAAATGTTGGGCGTTTGAACAGAACTTTTTGAACTTTTCCGAAATTTTGTGTAGGAGGTACCCGAAGGAGTAGACCTATTGAGACCATATTTGAACCTTATATTACTCTAGTAGAAAGTTTACGCTACTTTGTAAAGTATGGACCAAATCGGTCACTACCTTCAAGAGTTATCGTGCGCACAAACTTTCCGAACGTTTGTTTCGAACTTAAAATAAATTTGGGCAAAATATTACGAAAGCCAAAATTTGAACCGAATCGGGTCATCCGTTCGAGAGTTATCGTGCGCTACAGCCAGCAGGACAGACAGACAGACGGACATGGCTAGATCGACTCCAAATTGTCTGAAACACATTTCGTCCATACTTGGGGTCTAAAACCGTTATTTCGGTGAGGCACATTTTCATCGTATCAAAGTGTATATCACCAAAATTTTTGAAAATTTAACATAGCTGAAGCCAAGGTTTACCCTTTTAGAACACGCGACTCGTGATTGTATATTATACAAATTAAATACTTTTGGATAAAATGAAATGTTTTTGGACGTGGCAAAAAATATTGGCCTTAAAGGATAATTTGCGAGGAAGCTGTGGCTATATTTATGTTAAAAAATTGGTGAAAATGGGTTGAAGCCACCATGTCTTTTTTTATTATCTCTCTACTTGCGAGTAAACCACACTTCTCTCGAGTTTCCTGTCAAAGTAAAAGCAGAAGCAAACTAAATAAGGATCATCTTACTAATGTATTACTTTTCAAAATTTGATCTGCTTCTACCATTAAATGATGCTGACATTTTGAAGCCAGATTTACAGTGTTTTTTGAAATTTTCTTCCAATTTCATTCCGCAAACAGGTTTTTATAAAAGCCATATATAGGATTGTAGTACTTGCGATTCTGAGTTATTTGATAGGAATATTGTGAATGTAGTCTGCACAGCTTCATAGAAATCTGCATCCAAATGCGAAAATTTCGTGCGAACATTTTTCTAAAAATCATATTTTTCGGGCCTAATTTTAACAATTGTTATTCGATTTCTTCGTACTTGATTGCACATTTTAGTTTTTTACGTTCCTGATCCAATAAATCATTCCCCGTGAAAATCCATCTACTAAAACGCGAGTTACAAGAAATTCCAAAGTAGAAAAATCGTCTAAAATTGTTTTTGGAAATATCGCGTATTTTATCGCGTTTTCTGCGGTTCGTTTCCACTGCAATGAAACAACTAGTACAGCATCTTCGTTTTAGCAGAAACAGAGATTTGAAAACTTCACTTATAAGGGAGCTACATTCATTTTATCTCAAAAAATAGTGTGTGATGCTACATCCACGGTTCTTGATTGATCGTCTTGAAATAGATATATATCGATATAGATTTTCATGGTGAACACTGAAATCGGATGCGGACAAAAATTTTATGCACTTTGCGCAAATTAGAGATATTTTATAGGTTTTTTAATGCTAGGATGAAGCCGATGCTACATCTTAGCCTCCAATGTAAATTTCGAAAAATATATATAAGTTAAAAGATATGGTCTTGCTGTACATGAAAATCACATGCGGACAAAACGATTTTAATAATTACGCGATTTACAAGTATTTTAAAATGCATATAAATTAAAATGGTTTATTTGACCTCTGTTTCCATTTCAGAAGCTTTGAGATACTTCCTCCTCAACCCAATTACCTTCCCTAATGGGAAAGCTTTAATATGAATGTCAATAAAGCAAAATCCGTCTATTTTATTGGGAGATTTAATCAAAACGAAGGAAATATTCCTATAGATTTTTCCAATATTTTCTACTACATAATGCATGTGAAAAAAATATTTTGTCAAATAAAAAATTCTTTTTTTGACCAAAATATGTGCTTATTTTGGCTGTAACATCA
The DNA here is from genome assembly GCF_047663935.1 of Musca autumnalis. Lineage (NCBI taxonomy): Eukaryota > Metazoa > Arthropoda > Insecta > Diptera > Muscidae > Musca > Musca autumnalis. The sequence goes on along the minus strand of NW_027411755.1, from coordinate 258,007,742 downwards.
AAACTATAACACCAATCTGTACGATTGTAGTCTCATTTGATTCGCCGTGAAGTTTAGATCCACAACAAATTTTTATGTAATTTTATGACCACTAAATTGACCTTAATTTTGAAAAAAGTTGACTTATATGCAATAATTTATCAATTTTATGTACATTCCGCGAATTCTGTGTAACATTTTGCAGGTATTATGCAATCTACTCGCTGAAGTCACTTCGAGAGAACTTTTTTGTAACAATGGTGCTCATTAAAATAATTAGCGTTTTTAAAATATTTTCTTTCTTAAAAAGCGAAATAAAAGCGCTACAACTTTTGTCCGCAACAACCAAAAATTGGCTCGCGACCAGATTCGAACTGGCAATTTTTTTCTTAACCTACATATCAAAAATCGTTGATGTAGCGCGAAAAAAAATTATCCTTTTTTTCTGAAATCGAATATGAAATAATTGACAACATTCCTGATATACCCTCCTTAGCCTAAAGGCTGAGGGTATAAAAACGAATACCATGACTTTTGGTCGTTACAGTAGTTGCTTCTACGCTGTTTGAGGACATGGATAATCAATTATGTGAGTGAACGTCAGTTGTACGTGGCATTTAGAAACAAGAAATCCGAGGCCCGTAGAGTGCAACAGGAAGTTTCCTAAGGTGGGGTGATATCTCCGAATGTGTTTAACTTCTATCTATCCTGTATTCCGTCCCCTCCAGACGACATTGCGATTGTAACGTATGCAGATGATTGTACGATTTTGGCTTCAGATACCTTCCCTGATGTTATTTGTAAAAGGTGGAAGTCCTATTTGACTGATCTTAACACCTTTTCGACGCGAGCAATATGCAACTATCCGCAACAAAATATACGGCAACTATGTATATTACATGGGTAGAGGTGAGAACGGGGCTGAATATCATGGTCAATGGTAGCAGAATTCCGACCATAAACTATCTCAAGCTTCATTGGACCATCCATATGAGGAGACAAAAATTCTTCTAGTAGAGCAACTCAATGGCATGCTTACAGCACTTGCTCGCGTGTTACCATGAGAGTTACCAAGAGACATCACAGTCACTATATGGTGGATAAGACTCCCCCACGCAGGAGAGATATTCATGATCTAAAAAGAGAGAGGTCTTACTTTATAAGACAGAGCCTCTAGATAAACCAATCTATAAAGCTGGTTTAAATATCATTCACACAGATGCAGTCGCAGATGCCATAAACAACCGTCATGTGAATGCGGTCCTCGGAGAATATCGCGCATCTATCGATAACACCGTGGAAAACATCTGCCCAGCATGCGGTACAGGAACGCATGACATACTGAACCTTATCAACTGCCCTGCCAAACTAACTCAACAAACTTCAATAGATCTGTGGTCACATCCCATCGAATCAGCAACATTTATAGAACTGCAAATGAATTTTATGTGGGAATATTGTGTGACCACGCATACCCAAATGCCTAAGTATAGTCGGAAAATATATCAAAGAAGTCTTCAATCTGTCGGCGCCTTTTTTGACATTTTCATTTTGTTGTGGAGACGTTTTTTTCTACCACTGGGGACCTTAAATGTCTAATAACAGGTAGTTCGGTCAAAAAGTAGCTAAAATTCTCAAACCTGTAAGGAAAGCATTAAAGCATTGAACAAATCTGAACCGATTTCTGTATAATTTGGCGACATATTTCTAGCATGAATTCTGTCAAATTTTCCAAATTTCATAAAAACTGGACAGAATTTGGTTGCTTAGTGCGCCATAGACCTCATATAAGGCGAACATATATATGGGAGCTATATCCAAATTTTAACCGATTTCAGTACAATTTGGCACCCTTATTTCTATTTAGAATTCGGTGACATTTTCCAAATTCCAACAGTATTGGACATAATTTGCGTATTTGGTGCACCAAGTACATCAAATTGGGCGAAAATATACATATATGAAATTTGTTTGCAAATCTGCACTGAATTTCACCAAAATAAATATCGTTCTTTCTATGGCTAAAAAATTATCTTCCCCATTTTTTATCTGAAGCGGACAATAAATGTGACCTGTACTTTGATCACACAAATATAAAATACAGACGGACATGCAAAAATCGACTCAGAAAGTGATTCTATGGGCATCCCCAAAAGGAACTGTGGGTCTATCTCGTTTCCACTTGCATGTTACATAGAAAAGCACAAAGACATAATAACCCTTACCACAATGTGGTGCAGGGTACCCGGAGGTACCGTTATATGGATGCTATACCAAAACATGGACCTATGTTGACAATTTTTCGTGGATATGTTTTGTGACGAGTGGAAACCTCAAATGTTAAATTAAGGGTAGTTCCGTCCAAAAATGTAGCTAAAATCCGCAAACTACCGATTCTCGGGAGTGTCCGTTATATGGGGTCTGTCCCAAACCATGGACCTATGTTGACGATTTTTCGTGGAAATATTTTGTGACCACTGGGAACATCGAATGTGAAACTAATGGTAGTTCGGTCCCAAAATGTAGCTAAAATCCGCAAAATACCGAAAAACTGGAGGTACCGTTATATGGGGGTTATACAAAAATATGGACATACATATATTGAACATGTTTGCTGGAGATGTTTTTTTGGTGACCACTGTGAAACTCAAATATTAAATTACAGGTAGTTCAGTCATAAAATGTTGGCAAAATCCGCGAACTACCGCAAATCGTTATATGGATACCAGGGACGTAGCCAGGATTTCATTTCGGGGGGGGGGGCCCAAATTTTAAACCTTAAATGTTTGGAGTAAGTTGGTAAAAATGTATTTAAAGGGCATTAAAATGATTACTTCATAAATATTCAATAATGAAAGCAGTGTAGTTTTTGTTTTGTAATTTTAATTTTATTCAGTTATTCAGTTTTGTTGACATTAAAAATGTATTTTAGACAAATATACAGAAATTAAATTGAATTAAATTCATATATATATCACCTTCAAATAAAAAGTATAAAAGTTATATAAGGGGCAGGGACGTACGCAGGATTTCAATTCGGGGGGGGCACAACTTGACCAAAAATCATGAAAAATTCAAATGTTGTGTAGCGTTACGTAAAGCTATTTTAAGGGGTTATGGCCACTTATAAGCATGAGAAAAGCCATTTTCATGCATTTTTATAAAAAATCTATTAAACCTTAAGTTACCTTCTATTTTTTTTTTTTTTTTAAATCTTACATTCAAATGCCCGCTTATAAAGCACTGTTCTTACTAAAGCAGTTTGTGGTACCCACCCTAGTTTGAAAAAGAATAAACCGATCAGCATATATTTTTGTGGGATTATTACGAACCTAATAATCTTGTCCATTATCGAAAAGGAATTAAAAAATCAATTTTTAAAAATTTTGAACAGTTAAAATTGAAATTTTGATTTTAACAAAAACAAAACACTGTACAAAATTGATATTTTTTCTGACTCCGTCAGCAGTTTTTTTAAAGACTCTCTCGGTTAAGCACATGATTTATGTGTACAATAGTCCCAAAAAACATATAAAGTGCCACTTCGAGGAAAAGACGTTTTTTGTTTCTATGCTACATACAAAACACAATAAATGTTTCCCTTCGAAAGCTCATATCTCGGTAAATTTTTGTCCGATGGACTGGAAATTTTTGGCACATATTCTATTCTATATTTTATATGAAATAATGGTACAAAGTATATAAATTCAATAGAAAGAATTCATAATATTTAGCAATTTTCAGGCAATTCCTTTTATATTTTTCGTTTTTGACATTATTTTTATTGTTTTGAAAACAAAACTTGCAGAAACAGAATTGCCTGTACAAACGCAAGAGGCAAGTTTAAAAGAGAACGAGAAAAATTGCCGCAAGACAAATCGTTTAATGTAAATTGGGACTAAGGATACAATTTTAAATATTTACAGAGTAGGATATTTAGAATTGAAAATAGACAATATCGGGCCACGTTCGGTAATGTCGCCATGTAAAATTTATTGAAGTATATTGAAGTTTTTAATCATACAGGTCCACGTTATGGTTTATCGAAGAATTTTACAACCACAAAGAATTGCCGTTGTCTTTGCTATAGCAAAATTTTCACTATTTCGATGATCTTAGCCTAATTTTTAAGAATATCGGCTGTCGTTGATATGTTTCCAAATGAAAACATTAAGAAAAATTTAACAGTTTTGGAGATATGGTGTGTATCGTCACCATAAATGCCCGAGGACGTAACCGACATGAACATCGAAATTCGTTTTTTGACGTAATCTGATACATAAAGCTAAAATACATGCTCTGGCAAAATTTCAAGCTTTTACGTTCAAAAACAACGATCCTATTCAAGAAATGGCATTTCGGAAAATGGGATAATATTGCAGATTTTGTTGTAATGGAGGATCTCAAAACTAAGCAATTCAGCGGTTTTGGTTTCACTACTTATTCCCCTTCGTATATGATCGATAATATCCCATATACTCGCCTTCATAAGATTAATATTCCGTAAAACAGTTTTTAATTTTATAACGTTTTTTGCTTCTCCTGTAAAGTTTTAGTTTTGAGGGTTACGTCTTCGGGCATTTATGGTGACGGTATACAGATTATGGAATTTTTAGATATATTATAAAATTTATTTTTTTTCATTTCTCCAAATATTTTATTTTGGCCCTTATCTACAAATTTGCTGCAAAGGTCAGAAGAAGATTTGCATTGGTTTCAGAGATATAGCCCCGAGTTGTTTAAAAAGTCGATATTTAACAATGTTTAGATGGGGCCATAAAATCCAAGCTGTATCTGACTCAACAAAACGGAACTAGGGCTTTTGTACTTTGGGTCTGTACTTTCAAAAAATCCTCACATCAAATTATTTGCACAAAATTACCTTAAAAATGTTGCACAGTGTTATTTACCGAAAGAGATAGATTCTGATACCAGGATTATTTTTACTTTTAATATTATGTTACAAAAGAAGCGTTATCATTTGTTTTCTTAATTGTACGATTAGAAGTTTTTGGACTCGATGACAAACACTTTGATGGACTTAGTTCTATATAGTTTTGACAAATAACAATCGATCCTTATTGAACCCCACATAATTATTCACTAATAATTATTTGAGAGACACTCCTCTCGATAGTTACCGCGCCCATAAGCTTTTTAGTTGGCCACCGTAGTATTTAGAGCTTTGTCAGGAAGCATAAACTTGTCCACAAAAAGTAGGATATCGCTGTAAACAAGACTAAAACATGTCCAAAGAATCATCGAACAGTCTTTAAACTGCAGTTATGTTAGACTTGTATAAGAGACCTGAAGATGTTGTCCAAACATATTCTCTTGGACCTTGTTGTACTTTTGGAAGTAATCTTGCGAACCATATTAGTAATCTTGCGAATCGATTTTAGACCGAATCGGTTAATCCCTTCGACCATTTTAGTGAACATTTTTGAATTTTTATGGCGGAGGTACCGATATGACTTAAATTTAATTTGGACAAAACATTACGAGATCCATAACTTGGACCGAGAGTTATCATGAGTTCCAACCTGCCAGACAAACAGAGATACAGACGGACGGACGGTGGTAAGTACTTCCATCTTGGCTGAAACGAATATCGTCCAAACATATGTGAAGTCTTAAATCATTATTTTGATGAAATCTATACGATACAATCCTAGTGTATATAATCTCGTAATCTAAAGTCTGAGGTTACAATTATACTTCGGTGATGATAAGTAAAAACCAAGTGACGCACAAAAATTCATTTGTCTTCATTATCTTCTCATACTGTTTAGCAGCAAATTTGTCTAAAACAGAATAACAAAATTTTGGCGATGGCAGTAAAACAAATTTCTAATTGGCTTTCAATATGTAGTCCACGAAGGACCGACCCTTCATACATTTTATTCAATAGATTTTTTTATATATTTCCATTCCCACAATACTGAACTCGTTATTTTTGTTATAACCGGATGAGTTTTAAGCCTCGAGAGCTCTATACAGTTCGAATAAATAACACTGTACAACAAAATTGAACTTTTTTTTAAATTACATGAAACCCCGCACAGATTATGAAAATCATGGATGTTAGGAGTCGTATGTCAGATATATATTCACTGGACAATAGCAGTAGACTATCCCCAAATTTTCACATACAATATCAGGAACCTACGACTTATCCTCATGACTTAATTTTTGTTTTTAGTACTACAATACGTAATTTTACAAAGTCCGATCTGGGTTGTCAATATTTTCCCTATATATTTTCACCATAGATATTTCAAAAACAGTTTGGATCGAGCACACATAATCTTCTGAAAGAATTTATTATGAAAAACATCAATAAAATGTATTTTGTGACCGCAGATAACGAAAATGTGAATTAAAACGGTAGAATATGGTCCTAAATCATATATAAAAAGGGAAAGCTTCAAGAGATGTTAAATATTAAAGCTACAAATTTCTTTTATTCTGAGACTCATAATGAAATTTGATTTGAAATATTTTTTCTTTTGACACAGTATTTTAGGAGATTTTGACCCAGTATGGAATAAATTTTAATTAAGAGTCTAAAAGTTTAACAAATAATTTCTACATATTATATCTTATTCTGTAACGTCATTTTTCTTAACAAAGTGTTTTACTTAGATATATAGTTTGTTCTGGGACTTATAGTGAAATTTTGTGTAGAATATTTTTTCTTTTAACAACTTTTGTCTAAAACTAAATTTTATGTTACTTTCATGCATCAACCCGAAAAAAGAACAAAACTATTTTATTCAAAAAATATTTGGGTGTTTTCTTGGCAAATTTGATGTATATATTTTCTTGATATATATTGTAAATACTGATTTCATTTATTCGGCGACTTATATTGAAATATGATGGAGAATATTTTTGTCTTTGACGTCTTCTATTTAGAATGAAGTTTTGTGGGACAAAACTTAATAAACTCAGATAAAGTACAACATTAACCCTAAAACGTGATTTTACTTTTGGCAGATTGCTGGCGTTTAGGTACGATTTAGAGTTCTGGTATATTCGGGGACATATAGTAAAATTTAATGACAAATAATTTTGTAGAATATTTTGATCTAATACGATCTCATTTTAAAGGACTTTTTAAACGTTTTTGAAAAAATGGACCAAAAAGACCCCTTTAGTGACTCGCATGAGGGTTAATTTCTTTCATAAAAAGATACCTCACATTGTTGTTCGTAATATTGCCAAAGACACTTTATACCTAAAATGCAAGGATTCCAAGGAATCGGATGTCGAATATTTCAAATCCTGTAGAAATGGGCGGAACTTCCCACGCCTATTTAGGTTACTTCTCGACGTAAACTTTCAAAACGCCGATACACGTGTCTTCTTTTTTCCGGTCCTCTTTCATAATCTGGCCGAATTATCTTGTAATTTTTTTTGTGTTGTGTAATAGACGTGGGGTATATTCATTAAGTAATTAGCATTTGATAGTGGTACGATATGACATGAAGAAGTAATTCAGATTTCATTGGAAGTTTCTCTCAAAAACAGCTTACAAACAAACATTTTTAAAATATTTTCTTACAAAACTTGTTAATGATGTACATTTTCTGTTCAGAAACTTAAGAAAATATAAGTTTTAATTTGAAATCTTCAAATATACAAACATTTTTATGAGAAAAAAATATAATAACTAGTTACAGTAGCTTAAAAAATTTTGTTCGACCAAGCCATTTCGGGGGGGGCCCGGGCCCCCCGTGCCCCCCCCCTGCGTACGTCCCTGATAAGGGGTACATTACGACATATGTTTCTTATATGCATGTGTCACTTTGGATATACTAATATATACACCAGCTGATGTTATACATTTAAAAAACATTTAGTTAATTAAATTAATATGAATTCGTATTTAATTACATATCACTTGAATACAAATTATTGCAGAATATTTCGCATAACATAAATTAACTTAAATAAAAGTATATATATATATATAGTTAAGCATGTAACTTCCGTTTTTTAGATAAAAATATATTTACAATTTCATCAATATTTACATCCTCTTTGTATATAGACATAAGAGCCAGTGCAGAGGAACGTGTGGTGTGCATTCGATTTCGGAGATATGTTTTAATTCTACGTAGGGTTGAAAAGCTACGTTCAGCCGAAGCAAGACCCAATAAAAAATCAAATTTGCATATTCTACAATGGAAATTCAAAGCATCACTGCAGCCTATAAATAAAATAATGTTTATGCGTGTATGAACAGCTAAAAACTAGAAACTAGTTAAGGCACTACTGTTTTGTTAATAAATTACCAAAATTACATAAGACTATCTACTATAATGTTGGATTAACAAATAGTCTAGTAAAACTTTGTCTTACCGTCTTCCCCAAATTCTTCCAGAGCTTCAACAATTTCTTCTACGGATTCTCTAAAAATTTGAACGCAGTCGTGTCGTTCAACCCATCGGGTTTCGCAATATGAAGGAAGGCGTTTCGAGCTTTTGTTCCGCTTTTCAAAAATTCTGCATAAAGCAGCTGACCGTTTCGGCGACCGACGGAAATAGGAACATATTTCCGATATAATGGAAAATATGTTCCGAATTTCGGGTATTTTCGATGTGGTATTTAAACTTAAGTTTAAAACATGTGAAGAGCAGTGAATATATATGGCAGCAGGGTATTTTGCCTTTATTATCGACTGCACTCCATTGTTGCTGCCTGACATATTGGAAGCTCCGTCATACCCTTGTCCTCTTAGGAATTCAGCATCCAACCCCAATTCTGCTATTTTATTTAAAATGATAGCGGATATACTTGAACCTTTCAAATCCCCAAGTTCTATGTAACAAATGAAGCTTTCTTTGACCATTTCAGCTTCTTTATTATAAAATCGTATGGTTAGTGAAAGCTGTTCTTTGCCACATATATCTGTGGTTTCGTCTACCAGTATCGCAAAGTAAACAGCCTGCTTAACCTCCTTTATAATACAGATTTGAATATACGTTCCAATTACTTCTATTATTTCATTCTGAATTTGGGGGCTAATATAAGTTGCATTTTTCGGCGTATTTATTAAACTTTGTTTAAGTTTATCATCTCCGTTAGCTCTGTAGCGAAGAAGTGCTCTTAAATTCCCTTCATTTGTGTTTCCGGCTTCTACAGAAAATGTACCAAAATCTTTACTTCCTCTGATTGAGATTTCTTCTCTCCCACACAAAAGAATGGTTTCAATAATTACTTTGAGCTTGTACTTTTGCTCAACCAGAGCTTCCGAAGCTTGCTTATCAACAACGTTTAATATATTCTTTGACGGGTCCTCCATTGTGAGTAGAAAATTCTGTGCTTTAATTGTTGCCTCTTTGTGGTAATCGGTCTTTTCATGATTGCTATAACATTCTATAGCATCTTTCCACTTTATGAATGGAAGGGAAACTAAAAGTCTTGGGGCTTCGTGACCGCCTTTCCCACAATTTAATTTATTGAAAAATAGGACACAAACTTTACAAAAAGATCCTTTGGCAACATCGGAAAACGCCAGCCAAGGATACCGTTCCAACCACTTTATTTGGAAGGTTCTTCTTTTTCCATTTTTACAAACTTGTGGTTGAAATTTGTATGTTAAGTTTGGAATCCACGTATTTTTATATAAATTGTATTTGAATTGGTCATCCATACTTTTATTAACATATTGCCCAATGTCGTAAATGTTATAAATTTCCAAATTGAAGGAATAGGATTCGAAAGCATATCCTCATAAGAATTTGTTGTATTTTGGTGCGTCTGGGATACAACTGTCTGTAATTTAAAATTGTACATCAAATATATTTCAAAATCATATACGCAAATTAATATGATGGAGATAGATTTAATTATAAACTCTTTGTTCCTAACTGGTTCATTTCCATGTAGGGTAAGTGCTCCTAAGTTCGGCATGTACCAGTAGTCGGCATCTTCGTATTTAAACTCAAATATCTCAAAATTACTGAAGCAAAATATGAAAATAATATTAACACGTTCGCGGACGTGAATGCTATAGCATTAATTTTCATGGCGAAGTAGGATGACGTGAACGCTATAGCATTCACATGCACAATTTTTATTCATTTACTTTTATACAATCGTATGTTTTTGCAATTAATGTGCATAATACGATTAATTTCATAAATGTCCATAATATAATAAATCAAAAATTATATTAATATCCGCAAATTTCACAAGTTTAATAAGAAATAGTTTAACATTTCTTTATTTCATCGAAAAGTAAACAAAATTTCGAAGCAAATAAAATAAAGCTTATTTGCTTCGAAATTGGAAGTTAGCCAAACCCTTAAAGTGCCGACTATTGGTGCACTTACTCTAACTCTTATAAACGTATTCATATTGGAAGGAAATTAGAAAATTACTTCCTATTTTGAGATCGATTCCAAAAGTTCATTTATACTACTATTTATAAATTATACATCTTAAAAATTTGTCTATGTATTTCAATGTAAGAAAATTCATTGATCATTAAAAACGCTGAAAGCTGACATGCATTTGACAACACTATTTACTGCTTAAAAGTTATATAACAACTTTTTTCATTCAAAGATATGAAAATTACAATGTTGACAACACTGTTTACTGCATAACAAGAGCAGCTGTGAGCGCTTACTGAGGGCAAGTGAGCATAAATTTCGTTGTTGTTGTGTGCCTGATGTTGCAATTAGCACACACCACCTATCGCTGATCTAATGTCTTTTCATATAATGTGGTGAAAATTAGAAAGGTGAATTGGCAATAAAAACCAAAGAGTGAACAAGGAGAAAATGAGAATGCCTAAGAGAATGTGTTCAATAGGTAACCAAAGAGCGATGTCTAATGAGAATGATTCGAGCAAAAATTTAGACGTTACAAAAACAATTGGTGTAAAAAATAAACACAGCAACAGATGAAAGAAAATAGTTTTAAAAAAGATGCATATATTTACACAACTAAAAAGCCAAAGACCACGAAAACCATAACATAAAAACATTGCAGATACTCATATAAATATAAGAGATTATTTTGTAAAATAAATTTCATAAAAATTGATTGGACGAATTATTTGTGTGGGTGTAACAGTAACAAATGATATGCACTTTCCCATTTATTTCTCTACGATCTTTGACTAATTATAGCAGTTTTCAATATAATTTACTTACCGCAGGTTTTTTTGTAAAATATTTATCAAGTGTGTTCTTTGATCTTTTCATGTTTTTATTTATTTTATGTGTATACTTTGCACTAAAAGAACTCTTACAAATCACTTACAAAGGCACTCGCGATGTATCAAACAACAACTTGTGACTGATTGTTCAAAGAATGTATTTAATTTTATTGAATTTTCACCACATTTTCAGAGTTACCAATACTTGCATAATACTAACTACTAAAGCTCCTATTACACTTGCGCCAGAAACCAGTGTATTAGGAAAATTAGTGTTTAATATGTAATGTATACATATTAATACGTATAAAATAACTTTTACATCATAGTTTTTTATTATAAAATTTCTTTAAGTGATTAAATTTGTCGATTTATTTAGAAAATATACATTGTGACACACAACATTTATGTTGATAATTTTTCGTGGAGATATTTTGTAAGCACTGGGAACCTCAAATGTGAAATTACAGGTAGTTCGGTATGAAAATGAAGCTAAAATATGTAGGTACCATAATGTGATACCGTTTTTAGTAACAAAACTTCTCCGTCAAGGACTCGGAATATTAAACTAAGTTTGGAAGAAATTTTTGAAAAATTTTAGAGTTATCTTGCACAATAGCCGGCAGGGTATTGAAGCTTTTGGGCCATTATCTCAGGAAGTATTGACTTACTCCAGAAAAAATTGTACCGTTGTAGATGAGGCCGATAAAACAATCTACTGAAAAAAGAATCAAAACTATGCGAGAGGAGCTCTAAAACTTTACTTTTTCCGAATTTTGTGTGGGAGGTACCCGAAGGAGTGGACCGATATAGTCCATATTCAAACCTGATGCATAACAGGATGAAATAATACGATGTGCAAAGTCTGCACCAATCTTGCTGAATTCCCATTTTGGAGCATTTAGGCCAATATCTCAGGAAGTATGAACTTTCGCAGGAAAAAAATTTACCGTCGTAAAGAGAACCGCAACTACAACCTAATGAAAACAAATCAAAACGATCCGAGAGGTGCTCTTAAACTTCACTTTATCCGAATTTTGTGTGGGAGGTACCCGAAGGAGTGGACCGTTATAGTCCATATTCGAACCCGATCTGTATGTGGAAGAAATAATACGATGTGCAAAGTTTGGACCAAATCGATTGCTCTTTCGAGAGTTTTCGTTCACACCATTTTACAGAAAATGTTTGAACTTTAGTGGGGGAGGTATCGGAAGGAGTGGACCTTTATGGCCCATCTTCGAACTTAAACTAACTTTGAACAAAATATTGCGATTCCCAAAAGTTAGTTCGAATCAGTTAATCTGTTCGAGAGTTATCGTGCGCGGACGGACATTGGTAAATCGATTCCAAATTGCCTGAACCGAATTTCGTCCAAACATACTTGGGGTCTAAAACCGTTATTTTGATGAGGCACACTTTTGGTCGTAGTGTAAGTGTATATACCCTTTCTAGCCTAAAGGCTGAGGGTATAAAAAAATACAGACATAAAATTTAGCAAATTCTGAAGTTGTAAACATCCCTTCGTATATGTAAGTAATATGTGAATCATTCACAATATGTTACCTCACACATTCGTTCTGCCTTTTAAGATAAAATTAATATAATGGCGCTAAAACCTAAACTTAGTTATATATGTATGAAGCGGAATCTTTAATAATATTTATAACTTTCGAAAAAGCATTTGTGTCTTTTTTAAAGTTTTTTAAAACAACTTTTCGCCAAATAATTTAAAATGTCTGTCCTTTATTTAATTTTGTGACTTCAACTTCGCAGGTAAACAATTTTTTGACACCTAGAAAATGTGGCATATTTTCTACTTAAAAAATTCCAATGTCAATGTTTGTAAATAGAATTTTGTTAAATTAACTTTTTTGTAAATAGACTCGTGGAATTCATTTAATTCAATTTTCAAAACTTTTGTGTCATCATCGCCTACTTTACCTTTTTGCACAGATTAAAATCGAACAACAAATCAAATAAGCAACAAAAACAAAAACACAAGAAGACACAACTCACTTTGTTGGCACATGGCGACATCAAAATCCACAAAACTCTTCAATCCATCTCCATGCCACTTGACAAATACCAAACGTGCCAATAATGATCCTTGAAATATTTTGACAGACATCTTAAATGCACACACACATACACGCGAGCGTACACATTCACTGTAACTATTGTTGGCCACCACTCCAAGAGATTTCCGTTGGCTTTCATTGAATTCTCGCCATCTTCGTCTATTTGTCCTATTTCTGCTTGTTCTTCTGCCTCTTGGCACTGATGATTCGGTGTGCGAACATTTATTTTTGTTTGTTCTTCTTTTGCGGATGAGTAAGAAATGTGCGTTGTGTCCTTGTGTCCTGGCAGTGGTTTCATTGAAATACCTGTCAGTTGATCTATGCTATCTAGCCACAATGGCCGCAACTTTATGCCATTTAACCTGTTTGACGTATGATGACGACAACGACAAAAACGTCGGCCAAGGACAAGTTATACAAAGAATGCATCAAAAGCAGCAACAACAGAAGACGGAGAAGAATAAGCCAAAATATGCAGCGACAGCAGCAGCGTCGGTGGTATTGAATAAATATTGGATCTGAAAGCCAATTTTCTGTGTAGATGAAACCATAAATCCGTATATGAATGATGGCTTAAATTCAATTGTTGGCAGGGTGTGGAGGATATTGCGTAAGGAGCCACTTGGGTGAATAGAAACAAGGGAAGTGTGAAGCTATGGAATTCAGCTATTGCTTTTTTTTTCTCAAGAACATTTGAATAACCTGTAAATATCTTGTTGAGGTTTAACTATCGTGGCTAGACACAGCTTTATTTTAATTTTCTTTTTGGAAATCTGCATCAATTCTTTTGTCTGTGTTAAGATTTTTAACATTTTGTCTTTTCTTTTACTAAAAATAGAGAAAACCAACAGGATTTTTGATTTGAAATGGTTTTATTAATTTCTATTTGTCGGAAAGCAGGTGGAAAGAAATGCTTTTCTGATGGATTTCATTGTGTATCCATCATGTTTTCTAGTGATCGACTGATGATTTTTTGATTTATGTGATTCTCGCTACCAACAACTTGTTGAAATGTTTGAAAACTGTGTGTCAAATTTTAAAACCCACACCCAAAATGTAATAGCATATACACCTTTTTCAGATGTAATTCGAAACATTTTAGTTGTAATTCGTAACATTTCATTTGTAATTCGAGAATTCTATTTGTAATTCGTAACATTCCGTTTGTAATTCGAATTATTCCATTTGTAATTCGAATTATTCTATTTGTAATTCGAATTATTCTATTTGTAATTCGAATTATTCTATTTGAAATTCGAATCATTCCATTTGTAATTCGAATTATTCCATTTGTAATACGAATTATTTTATTTGAAATTACAAAGGAAATCATTCGAATTACAAATGGAATAATTCGAATTACAAATTAAATAATTTGAATTACAAATGGAATAATTCGAATTATAAATGGAATAATTCGAATTACAAATGAAATAGTTCGCATTACAAATGGAATAATTCGAATTACATATGGAATAATTTAAATTTCAGATGGAATAATTCGAATTACAAATGGAAAATTTCGAATTACAAATGGAATAATTCGAATTACAAAAGGAATAATTCGAATTACAAAAGGAATAATTCGAATTAAAAATGGAATAATTCGAATTACAATTGGAATTCTCGAATTACAAATGAAAAGTTACGAATTACATATACACTGCCGCTCACTTGAATAGAACCCCCCTGCAAAATTTTATTCAACCTCCATTTTTTTTCCGAATTATACAAGATATGAAGTCTTTAACTTTTATTATATTTTGCTTCATGTGTTTGGAGTAAACTTAGTCATTCATTTGCATTCAATTCCAATTTATATAAGAATTTTACAAGAAAAACAAAATAAAGTCAAAAATTGGAGTAAAAAATTTGGTTCATTTGAATAGAACCCCCCTTTAAAACTTGCGAATACAGAAAGATTGTATTAGAATATAGATGCATATTTACTCTATATTGAAAACGAAGTACTTTCAGTAATATTCAGTAAAAGGATATCCCTCCTGATTAAGGATACACCCGTATATCCTGCTTTGATAAGGATTCTTTAAATAATTAGGTGTAATGCCTTACAAAGCTTGCTTTTTTTCTATCAACAAGTTTATTTTTGGAAGCGTACTGCCTCCTAGAGTCGTATATTTTACGCTTAAGTCATTCCCATACAGTTTAGAGAATATTTACCACTGTAGAATATGGTGGCCCCTCCAGGATATCCGCATTTCTATTCAAATCTTTAAGTTTTGATGACTCGAAGTGTACAAAAGTTTATAAAATCGTGATGAAATTGCCACTCGGGATATCCGAAAATGTTTCTCACTACTGGAAATACATGTTTTAGAACTCCTTTGTAAATTGTCGTGCGCATTTAGGGTGAAAGAAATTAACGCCCAAGTCCTTCATAATTATTAAGGACTCTCCTCATTAAGTAAACAATTGCATAACTCTATAACTATTAATTTCACTTCAATTGAATGGAAGACCATCTTCTAAATTGTTTCTGTAGCGATGAATGTGTTTTTATTGTGCTGGAACGCATTACTAATTATCAAGGACTTGGGCGTCAATTTAGTTCACCCTAAATGCGCACGACAACTTATAAAGGAGTTCTAAAACATGAATTTCCAGTATTGAGAAACATTTTCGGATATCCCGAGTGGCAATTTCATCACGATTTTATAAACTTTTGTACACTTCGAGTCATCAAAACTTAAAGATTTGAATAGAAATTCGGATATCCTGGAGGGGCCACCATATTCTACAGTGGTAAATGTTCTCTAAACTGTATGGGAATGACTTAAGCGTAAAATATACGACTCTAGGAGACAGTACGCTTCCAAAAATAAACTTGTTGACAGAAAAAAGCAAGTTTGTATGGCATTACACCCGATTATTTAAAGAATCCTTACCAAAGCAGGATATACGGGTGTATCCTTAATCAGGAGGGATGTCCTTTTACTGACTAGTACTGAAAGTACTTCGTTTTCAATATAGAGTAAATATGCATCGATATTTTAATACAATCTTTCTGTATTCGCAAGTTTTAAAGGGGGGTTCTATTCAAATGAGCCACATTTTTTACTCCAATTTTTGACTTTATTTTGTTTTTCTTGTATAATTTTTATATAAATTGGATATGAATGGAAATGAATGACTAAGTTTACTCCAAACACATGAAGCTAAATATAATAAAAGTTAAAAACTTCATATCTTGTATAATTCGGAAAAAAAATGGAGGTTGAATAAAATTTTGGAGGGGGGTTCTATTCAAGTGAGCGCCAGTGTAGAATTCTAGAATTACAATTAAAATAATTCGAATTGCATCTGAAAAAGGTGTAGATTGCTCCACCTACTATTTTGAGGATTTATTTGTCATGGATTATCACTAAATTTGCCACAAACCTAAGATCTCTCCCTAAGAAAAAGATAAAGGAGAGTAAAGACGACAAGGTAATATGAACGGGTTAAGCTGAGTAGTTTGCATAAAGTGAATGTGCATCGATGATAGGCTTCATCTACCAATTGGAAAAGTTGGGCAGAGTATGTTTGAACGATTGCAACTTTTTTTTTATGTGTGGTCCTTAATTGCATCCAATACTTACAACCACTAACTGTATATCCAACTACCACAAAATTGGTATTTATTTCAACATTCACTATTTTATTAGACATTTGCTCCACAAATTCATTCCACCATCTTAGATTTGGAATTTCATACATTTAGCAAATAAAAAGAACACTTTTGATTACTTACTTACTAACTTAGCTGGCCCACTACAGAACATTTGTTCCGTTTACCGCCAGACCCACTTTAGCATATTCAGACCCACTTTAGCATTAGCATAGGTGACGTAGGGGATGGAAGATACCAAGAAACGGTCCTGACCGGCTTTAACATGGCAAAGCCCAGGATTTATTTTGGTCCCTCTTTCATCTCAAGTGGACACAGACCTCCCCGTGGTGTCACCTGGGGAGCTGTCTTTACCACCCGTTAAAGGTAGTGAGCTAACATGTGCCGCGCGTTCACCCATAAGAACGTTAAAAACTTGGTTTTGGGCGTCGGGTTAGTAACCCTCCCCTAGAAAAAACAGCCTACTATGTAAAAACGAAAGAAAATAAATCCAAACTCCTCTAAAGTTGACGAACCCCGCAAACGTTTTAAGGACCATGATCTGCGATTCTGCACCTGGAATGTTCGCACTCTTTATAGAGAAGGTGCAGTCTTCGCATTGGCAGACGTACTTGGAAAGTACAAGGCTGATATTACTACCATACAGGAAATACGATGGATTGGGAAAGGTGTCACAACAACACCTAAAGGTGACGCACTGTATTATAGCTGCCATGACGTAAAGCATGAGTTTGGTTGCGGATTTGTAGTTAGTCGGAGACTAAAACATCTCGTCTCCAGCTTCACCCCAGTGAATGAAAGACTGCCATTCCATTAAAATCAAAATTCTTCAACATCAGCTTTATTTGCGCACATGCTCCCACTGAAGACAAGGACGAACAGACCAAAGATATATTTTACGAGCGCTTAGAAGATACTTATGACCGTTGCCCTGCCCATGACATTAAAATTATACTAGGCGATTTTAATGCCAAAATTAGAAAGGAGGATATCTTTGGCCCAACAGTCGGGAAATTCAGTCTCCACAGTGAAACATCTGACAATGGTATGAGGCTGATAGACTTTGCAGCTGCAAGCAACATGGTAGTTAGCAGTACCAGATTTAAGCATTTCGATATTCATAAGGGAACCTGGCTATCGCCAGATCAAAGAATAAGTAATCAAATTGATCATGTTGTGATAGATGGAAGGCATTCATCGAGCGTGTTGGATGTACGATCGTTCCGAGGAGCAAACATAGACTCGAACCACTATCTTGTTGCAGGAATGTTACGTACCCGTATAAAGCAAATAAAGCACGAACAGATACTACGCGGAAGTTGGACATCGGTAAGCTCCAAACACAACAGATAGCCACAGCATATTTCACTCAACTGGCCTAATTACTTAATGAAAGCACTCCTCGACCCGATAACATATCAGCACAATGGCAAAATATTGTCCACCCCATGCAAACAGCCGGAGAATTCATACTTGGATACCATGGAGGTCTATAGATAGAACCCATGATATGACCAGGAGTGTCGTGCTGCTACCGGAGAGAAAAATGCGGCATATAGGACTACTCTACAATCAGTAGCAACTCGTAGAGCACGAGAGAGGTATCGGGAGAAAATGAGAGAGGAGAAACGTCTTTTCCGCAGTAAAAAGAGAGAAATGGAAAAACAGGAGTGTGAAAAAATCGAGATGTACAGGAGCCAGAATGAAGTCCGAAATTTCTACCAAATAGTGAAACATCAAACGAATGTCTTTGGTACAGGCACATCCCTCCTGTAGGGACCAGCAAGTTAATTTGGTAACTGATACAGATAGTGTGCCCAGGATATGGATAGAACATTTCTCCAAACTGTTGGTATCCGATAGTAGCGAAGACGGCGAAGGTACCACAGATCCAATCCCAGAAGATGATATTGAATGTATACCGCCCAGCCAAGATGAGGTAAAGATAGCAATAAGTCGGCTGATGAATAATAAGGCAGCAGGAGCCGATGGCTTACCAGCCGAGCTGTTCAAAAGAGGAGGCGACACGCTGATAAGGGGTATTCATCAGCTAGTTAGCATCATCTGGCAGGAAGAACGAGTACCCGACAATTGGAACCTGAGCATCCTGTGCCCTGTCCACAAGAAAGGAGATAGGACTGTATACTCTAACTATAGGGGCATAAGTCTTCTCCCTATTGCCCACAAGATAGTATCAGGGATATTGTGCCAACGACTAAAGCCCATGGTCAACGAAATAATTGGACCATACCAATGCGGCTTTAGACCTGACAAATCTACCATTGACCAGATATTTACCCTGCGGCAAATCCTGGAGTAGACCCAAGAGGTACAGATCGACACTTATCAACTTTCTGTTGATTACAAAGCAGCCTTCGACAGCCCCCCTACGTTCAAAGGTATTCCAAGCCATGTCTGAATTTGGTATCCCTGCAAAGCTCATCCGGCTTTGTAGAATGACATTAACTGATACTCGATCGTCAGTTGAAATGGGAGAGAACCTCTCCGAAGAGTTTGGTACCAAAAGAGGTTTCAGACAAGGTGATGGCATCTCGTGTGATCTTTTCAACATTCTGCTGGAAAAGGTTATACGAGATGCGAAGGTGAAAAGAAGTGGCACAAACTATACCAATAGCCACATGTTACTTGCTTATGCCGATGACATTGACATCATAGCTCGATCGGTAAAGGAAGTAACTGATACCTTTGAAAAAGTCGAAAGGGAATCTGCTAAAGTGGGTCTGGCGGTAAACGGCGAGAAGACAAAGTTAATGGTATCGTCGCCCAATGCGTCCATAGAGATTGGGTCAACTATTGGCGTTGGTTCCTATAATTTTGAAGTAGTAAGGGACTTCGTTACCTCGGCACCGCCGTAAACACAACCAACAACATCAGTTGTGAAATACGTAGAAGAATAGTGTTGGCCAACAGATGCTACTTCGGACTGAGTAAGCAGTTTAGGAATAAAGCCACATCTCGTTAAACAAAAACAACGCTTTACAAAACACTGATACTACCCGTGCTGATGTATGGTTCAGAAGCCTGGGTACTTGTGCAAGCAGACAAGGCAGTGCTTGGTGTGTTTGAGAGAAAAATCCTTCGAAAGATCTACGGATCAATCTGCGTTGACGGTGAATATCGGTGTCGTATAAACCACGAGCTGTATCTGCTATACAACGACATCAGTATAGGTAAACGTATCGAGATGCAACAATTGCGATGATGAACCCGCTAAAAAGGCGAATAAATTCGGGTATGGCGGTGCAAGCAGAATTGGCAGGCCAAAGAATAGATGGCACAAACAAGTGAATGAAGAGGTGACAAGGCGCGGTATTCCAGAAAGCGAAGCACTAAACAGAGAGAGTTGGGAGATCTTGTCTTGGTTCGGCTTATGGAACAAATGTTCTGCTTAGTAGTAAGTAGGTTGTGTGTCCTTTTCGGCCTTTGAGATTATTTTTTTAAATTCAAATATTCATCAATATTATAATGCTTCATTCAAGTTCTGTAAAAACTTATAATTGGTCTGTTCCAGTACTGCAAGAATCTACTAATTTTTGCTATATTTTTCGATAACATAAAGAGACAAGTAAAAAAGTGTCAGTCATCTTTGCTGACAGATATATACCCTCAGCCAATGTGAAGCGAAGCTTTCACCTCCGGACAGATCGAATGTATTTAAGGTCTCTTCAGAATTTTGTGGCCCTTTTTGGGCATTTGAACTTGCCGACAAAAATGTGTGTAGGAATTAACTGCACTAAGACAAAAATGTTGAATTTTTGTAGGGCAGGAACCCTTAGGGAGGACCGATATGGGCCATTTTAGAAGTTAAACTAAATGTTGATAAAATATTAGGAGATCCAAAGTTTGGACCAAATTGGTTACCCCATTCAAGTGATATCGTCATAGCAGTTTAGTGCCATTTTTTAAATAGTGGGGAGAAGTACCGAAAGTTGTGGACCGGTATTGCCCATGAAACTAAGTTTGGATATAATATGACGAAGACCAATTGTTGGACCAAATCAGTTGAACAGTTCGAGAGTTATCGTGCTCTCCGACCGCCACATATGGTGACATAGGCGTTTTTTTAGATCTTTCGGACTGTTTTCCCAAGAAATATGGCTTACCCCTGAAAAACCTTTTTACCGTCTTAATGGAAGTAGCGAATGCAAATCGCTTCAAAAAAAAAAAAAAAAAAAAAAAATCAAAGTGATTCGAGAGCAGGTCTTAAAGTGAACTTATCCGGAATTTTGTGTAAGAGGTACCACAAGGAGTAGACAAATATAGTCCATATTCGAACGTGGTCTATATTTGGTAGATACATATATTAGAATGTACATAGTATAGATTACATCGGTCACTCCCTTCAAGAGTTATTGTGCGCAAAATTTTTCCGAACATTTTTAAGTTTTGTGGGGGAGGTACCTGAAGGAGTGGACCGATATAGCCCATCTTCGAATTTAAACTATGTTTTGGTAAAATATTACGAAGGCCAATTTTTGGACCGAATCGACAGATCCGTTCGAGAGTTATCTTGTGCTCCAACCACTACACAAGGTGTCATAGGGGCTTTTTGCAACTTTCCGGCCATTTTCTCAGGAAGTATGGACATGCTCCTGATGAAACTTATACCGTCGTGTGGGGGGAAGTGAATACAAGTTGTTGCAACAAAAATCAAAGCGATTCGAGAGCAGGTCCTAAACTGAACTTATCCGATATTTTGTGTGGAAGGTACCCGAAGGAGTGGAACCTCGTCTAAGTCTGGTAGAAATTTCACGATGTGCAAAGTATGGATCAAATCGATTACTCCCTTCAAGAGTTATCGTGCCCACAACTTTTCCGAACATTTTGTAACTTTTGGGGGGAGGTGCCGGAAGCTGTGGAACGATATAGCTCATCTTCGAACTTAAACTAAGTTTGGACAAAATATTACGAAAGCCAAAATTTGAACCGAATCTAGCCTAAAGGCTAGATTATCTTGCATGTTCTGGAACAGAGCAAACGTGTTATGGTATCTTTATAGTGAATTCTCAATTGAATCGATATTATGCGAGCTGTATCTAGCTTAGGAGGTGTACAGAAATAAGGCCCCATAATATAACACCCCAAAAAATATGAAAATTGACCACAATTTTTGGTGTGTTTTTGAAATACAAAAACACAACCTGATGATACAGACTCCTCGTCTCATCACAAAGTGAAACTGAAGAATCTAAGAAAAATAAAGAAAGAAAACACGCGAGCGATGTTACTTGTCCCGTGGCTGAAGGAAAGCTCATAATTTTCCTACAACTATACCTTACAATTTACGAAATTACACCCCAAATTATGGTTTGGTGTTGTTTGTACTAAGCACGGAATTGCATTTAGGCTCCAATCATGTGCAAAAAGCCCCAAATGGAAAAATCAATTACAACCCAATTTGATTTTCAAATTTTCTATTTACTTCTTGTAAAGACAAATTGGCCACAAAACGCCAAATGAAAAAAGTCCCAAAAAAGACGAAATTAGGTCCCAAAAGTTTTGTTGTTGTTTTCCATATACCTGTTTGGGGCATATTTCCATTTTCGGTTTGGGACGTTATTTCAGCTTCGTACAAAAATGCCTCTTAGGATTTATGTTCGTAATTTACGACATGATTTTATTTTAAATTTTTGCAATACGTTGTGGTATAGCTATTTCCCGATTAAATTTAAAATTTCTTATTTTGAAAATACCACAGAAAATTTATGGCACTCGCCAACAAACAGCTCAACGTATTTACATGACCGTTATCTCTTCACTCAGTTGAAACACCTGAGAAAACGAGAATGCAAACATCAATTTCTTTTTATTTTCTTTTCGATAGAAAATTTATGAGAGTTTTGATTTAAATTTTTTCAGATTTAAATTCCTGGGACTAAATTGAGGAAGTGCGAGAAAAATCTTTGAAATCGTTTTAGGAAATATTTACCGAGTGTGTGTGTATGCGTCGATCTATACTTGTAATGCTGGTTCTACATGGTTTCAACCGTTTTTTCTTCTCTGCTCAATACATGAGTGAAAACATGTTAGACCTTTTTGTTATTTTGTCAATTTTTTTGGCAAGTTTGCGGTTTTCAATTTTCTGAGTATACAAGGGAAAATATTGTGAAATTTGGACGAGGATTGTTAAAAAATGTGGTATATGTGCTACAGATATTTTGAAAACTGTATTTTTTATTTTGTTTGATGTTCAGCGACTATTGTTTCGTAGTCACTAATAATTGTCCTTAGCCTCAATACATTCCTTACGATTAACGTACACTTTCATAGTAAATATTATTAATGCAAATGTTTTTATGACCAAGATTCATGCATGTTTTCTTTCCCCTGGTTATACCATTTGTCCTTCGTGGTTGTGTAACCATAAAACAAAAAACCATAGATGACCAAACTTTCAAATCCCTTTCACTACCCTCATATGCATGTTGTATACATAATCTAACATCACCTGGGCCACACCACAACCGAAGCACAAATCAAATTTTAAGCTGTTACACATTTCTCTTGCTTTCCTTTGGTAAACATTTGTGTTGGTGTGTTTGTGTGTATGCAAGTTTTTTGTTTTTCTTACCAAATATCGCAACTTTGTCTCGTTAGACTAGGATTAGTTTTGTGGTAACGATTTTTTGCGTTCCTTTCTTCTATGTATCCGGCTAAGCCATACCTTATCCATACTATGGCATCCGTGGAATTTAATTCAGGGTAATCTTCACAAAAAAAGAACCAAAAACACATATCAATGCAGACCAAAGCACAAAAAATATTTGGCATTTGATCTTTTATTTTTTTGTTGTTGCTCTCCGTGAATAAGTTTTAAAGCTGCTGGCCTAGTTGAATGTTTGCTGGGAAAAATGTAAGGGTCAATTGAAGGTAGTATAAGTTTTATTTTTATCGATAGAAACCAAAAAATCATCTACATTCCTAGAAATTCGTTTCATTCATATACTTCGTATTAGAAAGGATTAAATTCGTTGTGGGTTGTTGTTTTTGTATTTTTTTATTCGAGTATCCCATAAAAAGTTTAGCATAAATTGTGGCCACCAACAGCAGTTGTTGGCGTTATCGTTGTTGTGGTAGCGACTTCTTTCCAGGGAATTATTTTATTGAATCTTTATTGAGTGGCAGAGGGAGCGAGTAGAAAAATACCCAGAAAAACTGTAAGTCAACAAAGGATATCACAGGGATTATTGTCTCAGTGATATAAGTGTTTTGCACACATCTTTTGGGGACAAAATGGGAGGAGGGTATGTCCCAAAAATGGACAATGGTTGACAGATTATGTAATAATATTCAAATGTGTAACGAATGCAGAACCAACATTTTTATTGTTATTTTGTAAAGCGAGCATTGTTATAACTTATAGGAGAGATTAAAAAAAGTCGATTGTTTACAATGTTTGATTTGATGTAGAAAGTATGGCGTGTGGGAACTTAAAGTCCGTATTTGTAAAGAATATGTTTCTACCACTATCTAATCTTTGAGCGTGGATTTTTAAACAATAATTTTTGTTAACACCAATATACCTTTAAGCGTGGATTTTTAAACAATAATTTTTGTTAACACCAATATACCTTTAAGCGTGGATTTTTAAACAATAATTTTTGTTAACACCAATATACCTTTAAGCGTGGATTTTTAAACAATAATTTTTGTTAACACCAATATACCTTTAAGCGTTGATTTTTAAACAATAATTTTTTTTAACACCAATATACCTTTAAGCGTGGATTTTTAAACAATAATTTTTTTAACACCAATATACCTTTAAGCGTTGATTTTTAAACAATAATTTTTGTTAACACCAATATACCTTTAAGCGTGGATTTTTAAGCGTGGAAAACCGAGGACCAATAAATTTGTGCTCAGTTTGTCACATCCGCATCTTCACCCACATCCAGCCTTCGGTGAGATGCAATAGATGTCAGGAGTGGGTGAATATAAGGGGTTGCTCTGGACTTGTCCACTACGACAGGGACTATGTTGCTGCATGCTGCGTGAATACAGTCCCCAGTGAGTCGTCATCGGATTACGAAACTTCCTCGTTCTGGTTATGGGACTTCTCCGCAGTCCCCTCGACAACAACCGCACATGAAGCCTTTAACACCAGCCGTTGTTGTCCCAATCCCGGAAATGCATCTTTTTGCAATTTAAATGCAATGGACTCCGAGGTAAGATCGAGGAAATAGTAGATTTCATGAGTTGGAGGAATATCAAGGTCGCCGCGGTGCAAGAAACCAAGCTCAACAACAACTGTAGCTTACAACGTTGCGATGGTTACAACGTGCTAAGGAAGGATCGCACCAGAAATGGAGGTGGGGGATTAGCTTTCCTATTGCACCATTTGGACCTACCTCGCTGGAGTTTGTCTCTAATGACCCGTACATGGAATGTATGGGGGTAGCAGTCAGGTATGGAACTGCCGAGATAGAGTTGCTGAACGTATACATCCCGCCAAGAAAAAGCTGTATCTCAGATTACGTGCCTAACATTAGCCCGCTGTTGGAAGGTCATAATCGTCTGGTCCTGGGGGACTTTAATGCGTATCATGAGATGTGGCATTCGGAACTCGAAAACAACCAGAGGGATACAGTGAGGACGACCCTAGCAGGATTAGAGGAAAGTGTCACAGTTCGCCTGACATAACCATAGTGTCAACTGGTCTGACAAATGATGTTACCTGGCAACCCGTCGTTTCCCTTGGATCAGACCATCTCTCCATAATTGTCTCCATTAGCAGACCACCAGATTTAATTACCTCTGAACGCCGCACATTCGTCAATCATAAGAAAGCTGATTGACCGGGTTTCAGAGAGTTCACCAATCACCGTTTCAGAGAATTGCCCAATCCTTCTGATGTTCGGGTAGTAAAATGGACGTTCCGAGACATCATCACTGCTGCAGCCGCTCGCCACATCCCTACAGGTCTTATACCCGAAGTAAGACCAGACTTCCTAGCAGAGGCGACGGGATTAGCAAATGAGCGTGATGAGCTTCGTCGAAGCAACCCCAATGACCCCAGAGTCAGGGAGCTGACACTGGAAGTTAACCGGCTGGTCGGCGTGCATAAGCGAAACATGTTGTTAAATCATCTGAAGAGCTGCAACATTGGAGCCGGTATAGGTGAATTGTGGGCAACGGTTAAGTCACTCTCGAACCCTGGAAGAAGGGAAGATAGAATATCAGTCACGTTTGGCTACGTTACGTTGACTGACCCGAAGAGGTGTGCAAGTTATTTCAATCGACAGTTTGTCGAGCACACCGGGAGTGATAGGTCGCATTAGACCTCTTCCTGCGGAGAATGAACCATTACAGTTTACAATGGATGATGTTGACAATGTCATCAGGAACGCTAAATTATCCAAAGCGTTGGGCGCTGATGGAATCTCAATGGTAATGCTGAGGCAGCTGGGTGAGCCGGGAGTGGAGTATATCACTAAAGTTCTCAACTTGTCGTTATCCACCCTCATTGTTCCCGAAGTCTGGAAAATGGACAGGGTGGTCTCACTGCGGAAGTCCGGCAAGGATGCCAGCAAAAGTGAATCGTACAGGCCGATTTCGTTTTTGTCGCCCGTATCAAAGACCCTTGAGGCCTTACTCCTCCCCAGTATCAGAATAGCTATCAAGTTGCCGAACATCAGCATGGAAACCGTAAGCAGCACAGCACGACAACTTCGCTGCACGCCATTTACACATATATTTGTCAAGGACTCAACCATAGACGGCCGTGCGATAGAACCGTGATAGTGGCGCTTGACTTATCAAAAGCCTTTGATACAATCAGGAACTCCACGCTGTTTGAGGACATTGAGCAGACAACCCTCCGGCCAAGCTTGAAACGTTGGATATTCAATTATATGTGTGGACGCCAGTCGTACGTGAAATGCAGGAACAAGAAGTCCAAACCCCCTTAGAGTAAAACAGGGAGCTCCCCAAAGTGGGGTGATATCTCCGGAACTGTTTAACGTCTACCTTTCCTGTACTCCGCCCACTCCAGACGGCATCGAGATCGTAACCTATGCAGATGATTGCACGATTCTGGCGTCAGGTACCTATCCTGATGACATCTGTGAGAGACTGAACAACTATTTAACCGATCTTACCACCTTTTTCCATTCGAGGAATATGCAGATTTCAAAAGCCACTCTGTTCACCACATGGGCAGCGCAGTTTGGAAGAGAATTGAATGTCGTGGTCGACGGTAGCAGAGTTCCCACCACAAACTGCCCCAAAATTTTAGAGGTCACATTCGACACCACTTTCATTTTGTGCGCGCACTCCACAGCTGTCTGCGACAAACTGAAAAGTAGGAAAAAGGTCCTCAAGTCCCTAGCCTGCAGGACTTGGGGTGCAGATAAAGAAACCTTGTTGACCACATATAACGTGATAGGTCGGTCTGTGGTAAGCTATGCGGCACCAGTTTGGTCCCCGGGATTATGAGATACGAATTGGAAAAATATGCAAACTTGTCAGAATGCCGCCCTGAGAACTGCAACAGGGTGCCTCCTCAAATCTTCAGTGGACCATCTACATGAGGAGGCAAAGATTCTTCCAGTAAAGCAACACAATGAGATGCTTTCGTTGCAGTACTTCCTTGGGTGTTACGGAGAGAGCCATCCCAATCACCATCTGCTGGCTAGGCCCGACACATTCAGGCATATCAGGAAGAATATTCATGCTCTAGAGAGGGAGGTCCAATAATATAGGAGAGAACCCCTAGATCAACAGACATATCAAGCAGGTTTGAATAGTATTCACACGGGTGCAGTTGCTAAAGCCAAAAGCAAATATAGTGTGAATAAATTCCTCGAAATACATCTCCCATCTATCGCAGCTGAAGAGTGTCAGCAGCCACGACAAACTAGAGTAGTTTTGGCTCAACTACGCTCGGGATATTAAAGTCGCCTAAATTCTTATTGGGCGGAAATCGACCGCGCCGTGCAAGATATCTTCCCACCTTTTCAACGTGTCCAGCAAAACCTACTCATCTAACTCCAGTGGATCTGTGGTTACATCCAATCGAAGCAGCCTCTTTCCTGGAACTGGAGATAGACCCAGAGCCAGATTGAACAGAAGAACGAACATACAAACATAATAATAAACACAGTTACAACAACAACGCTTTCCATCATTTAGTGCTGTCAAGAGCCCAAATCAATGCAATATCCACAATTCACAAATTCATAATTGTCATATTCTGCTTTTTATATTCTTGCTCACATTTCCGCTAATAAGAAGAAACTGCATATTTGCCTATTCCCCAACATTCATTAACTGCAAGG
Organism: Musca autumnalis; assembly: GCF_047663935.1. Classification (NCBI taxonomy): domain Eukaryota; kingdom Metazoa; phylum Arthropoda; class Insecta; order Diptera; family Muscidae; genus Musca; species Musca autumnalis. The sequence continues at coordinate 257,979,581 of NW_027411755.1, read as the reverse complement.
CATTGAGTTAATGCAGCATTTTATGACTTGTTGCCGATGATGATGTGCCATTGCGCCACTTGCAAGTAGTCATGCCTTCATCATGTTGATCTTAAGACTTGTGTCCATGACTAGCTGACCGTTTGCCATCCTGACAATTGCTCAAATCCTCTGAGTAGGCCACTATTACTTCCATGTAAGATTTTCAACAATAAAACCACTTACCATTCGTAATGCGGACAAGTCATTAAGGGAATTACCAAATGTTGACACCAAGGACATCAAAATAAATCTAAGCAATTGTCCTAAACGATCCGAAAGACCACAACAAATATGCCAATAATTAGCACAATTAACCATGTTATGGATGAGTCGAAGAGCAATGAAATGAAACTCCATGCACCGGGATAGGGATGAGCAGATTGTGGACAATAGCTGTGGATGGACAATGCTAACGAAGGCAATGACTGTGACAAAGTAGGCACGCACACGAATTCACAAGATAATGAGAGCCGCAATGTACATTAGGCTTTGTTGGACTTGTCCCAAAATAACAAGAGACCATCTAATGGCATGCACACATATGTTGTCACAAACACACACAAACACCTATGCACCAGAGAAAGCCTTAATAGTATTAAGGGACTTGCCATGGATCCACTCTATTTAGTGTAATAAAGGTGAATACAGCATTGGGTTAGGATATTATGACTGGATGTTTCAATAAAGAAGCGTTTAAAAAGGTATCGTCGAACTTAAAAATCCACGCTTAAAAAATATTCTTTAACAAAAAATATTCTTTAAAAATCCACGCTTAAAAAATATTCTTTAACAAAAAATATTCTTTAAAAATCCACGCTTAAAAAATATTCTTTAACAAAAAATATTCTTTAAAAATCCACGCTTAAAAAATATTCTTTAACAAAAAATATTCTTTAAAAATCCACGCTTAAAAAATATTCTTTAACAAAAAATATTCTTTAAAAATCCACGCTTAAAAAATATTCTTTAACAAAAAATATTCTTTAAAAATCCACGCTTAAAAAATATTCTTTAACAAAAAATATTCTTTAAAAATCCACGCTTAAAAAATATTCTTTAACAAAAAATATTCTTTAAAAATCCACGCTTAAAAAATATTCTTTAACAAAAAATATTCTTTAAAAATCCACGCTTAAAAAATATTCTTTAACAAAAAATATTCTTTAAAAATCCACGCTTAAAAAATATTCTTTAACAAAAAATATTCTTTAAAAATCCACGCTTAAAAAATATTCTTTAACAAAAAATATTCTTTAAAAATCCACGCTTAAAAAATATTCTTTAACAAAAAATATTCTTTAAAAATCCACGCTTAAAAAATATTCTTTAACAAAAAATATTCTTTAAAAATCCACGCTTAAAAAATATTCTTTAACAAAAAATATTCTTTAAAAATCCACGCTTAAAAAATATTCTTTAACAAAAAATATTCTTTAAAAATCCACGCTTAAAAAATATTCTTTAACAAAAAATATTCTTTAAAAATCCACGCTTAAAAAATATTCTTTAACAAAAAATATTCTTTAAAAATCCACGCTTAAAAAATATTCTTTAACAAAAAATATTCTTTAAAAATCCACGCTTAAAAAATATTCTTTAACAAAAAATATTCTTTAAAAATCCACGCTTAAAAAATATTCTTTAACAAAAAATATTCTTTAAAAATCCACGCTTAAAAAATATTCTTTAACAAAAAATATTCTTTAAAAATCCACGCTTAAAAAATATTCTTTAACAAAAAATATTCTTTAAAAATCCACGCTTAAAAAATATTCTTTAACAAAAAATATTCTTTAAAAATCCACGCTTAAAAAATATTCTTTAACAAAAAATATTCTTTAAAAATCCACGCTTAAAAAATATTCTTTAACAAAAAATATTCTTTAAAAATCCACGCTTAAAAAATATTCTTTAACAAAAAATATTCTTTAAAAATCCACGCTTAAAATATATTCTTTAACAAAAAATATTCTTTAAAAATCCACGCTTAAAAAATATTCTTTAACAAAAAATATTCTTTAAAAATCCACGCTTAAAAAATATTCTTTAACAAAAAATATTCTTTAAAAATCCACGCTTAAAAAATATTCTTTAAAAATCCACGCTTAAAATATATTCTTTAAAAATCCACGCTTAAAAAATATTCTTTAAAAATCCACGCTTAAAAATATTCTTTAACAAAAAATATTCTTTAAAAATCCACGCTTAAAAAATATTCTTTAACAAAAAATATTCTTTAAAAATCCACGCTTAAAAAATATTCTTTAACAAAAAATATTCTTTAACAAAAAATATTCTTTAAAAATCCACGCTTAAAAAATATTCTTTAACAAAAAATATTCTTTAAAAATCCACGCTTAAAAAATATTCTTTAACAAAAAATATTCTTTAAAAATCCACGCTTAAAAAATATTCTTTAACAAAAAATATTCTTTAAAAATCCACGCTTAAAAAATATTCTTTAACAAAAAATATTCTTTAAAAATCCACGCTTAAAAAATATTCTTTAACAAAAAATATTCTTTAAAAATCCACGCTTAAAAAATATTCTTTAACAAAAAATATTCTTTAACAAAAAATATTCTTTAAAAATCCACGCTTAAAAAATATTCTTTAACAAAAAATATTCTTTAAAAATCCACGCTTAAAAAATATTCTTTAACAAAAAATATTCTTTAAAAATCCACGCTTAAAAAATATTCTTTAACAAAAAATATTCTTTAAAAATCCACGCTTAAAAAATATTCTTTAACAAAAAATATTCTTTAAAAATCCACGCTTAAAAAATATTCTTTAAAAATCCACGCTTAAAAAATATTCTTTAACAAAAAATATTCTTTAAAAATCCACGCTTAAAAAATATTCTTTAAAAATCCACGCTTAAAAAATATTCTTTAACAAAAAATATTCTTTAAAAATCCACGCTTAAAAAATATTCTTTAACAAAAAATATTCTTTAAAAATCCACGCTTAAAAAATATTCTTTAAAAATCCACGCTTAAAAAATATTCTTTAACAAAAAATATTCTTTAAAAATCCACGCTTAAAAAATATTCTTTAACAAAAAATATTCTTTAAAAATCCACGCTTAAAAAATATTCTTTAAAAATCCACGCTTAAAAAATATTCTTTAACAAAAAATATTCTTTAAAAATCCACGCTTAAAAAATATTCTTTAACAAAAAATATTCTTTAAAAATCCACGCTTAAAAAATATTCTTTAACAAAAAATATTCTTTAAAAATCCACGCTTAAAAAATATTCTTTAACAAAAAATATTCTTTAAAAATCCACGCTTAAAAAATATTCTTTAAAAATCCACGCTTAAAAAATATTCTTTAACAAAAAATATTCTTTAAAAATCCACGCTTAAAAAATATTCTTTAACAAAAAATATTCTTTAAAAATCCACGCTTAAAAAATATTCTTTAACAAAAAATATTCTTTAAAAATCCACGCTTAAAATATATTCTTTAACAAAAAATATTCTTTAAAAATCCACGCTTAAAAAATATTCTTTAACAAAAAATATTCTTTAAAAATCCACGCTTAAAAAATATTCTTTAACAAAAAATATTCTTTAAAAATCCACGCTTAAAAAATATTCTTTAAAAATCCACGCTTAAAAATATTCTTTAACAAAAAATATTCTTTAAAAATCCACGCTTAAAAAATATTCTTTAACAAAAAATATTCTTTAAAAATCCACGCTTAAAAAATATTCTTTAACAAAAAATATTCTTTAACAAAAAATATTCTTTAAAAATCCACGCTTAAAAAATATTCTTTAACAAAAAATATTCTTTAAAAATCCACGCTTAAAAAATATTCTTTAACAAAAAATATTCTTTAAAAATCCACGCTTAAAAAATATTCTTTAACAAAAAATATTCTTTAAAAATCCACGCTTAAAAAATATTCTTTAACAAAAAATATTCTTTAAAAATCCACGCTTAAAAAATATTCTTTAACAAAAAATATTCTTTAAAAATCCACGCTTAAAAAATATTCTTTAACAAAAAATATTCTTTAAAAATCCACGCTTAAAAAATATTCTTTAACAAAAAATATTCTTTAAAAATCCACGCTTAAAATATATTCTTTAACAAAAAATATTCTTTAAAAATCCACGCTTAAAAAATATTCTTTAACAAAAAATATTCTTTAAAAATCCACGCTTAAAAAATATTCTTTAACAAAAAATATTCTTTAAAAATCCACGCTTAAAAAATATTCTTTAAAAATCCACGCTTAAAAAATATTCTTTAAAAATCCACGCTTAAAAATATTCTTTAACAAAAAATATTCTTTAAAAATCCACGCTTAAAAAATATTCTTTAACAAAAAATATTCTTTAAAAATCCACGCTTAAAAAATATTCTTTAACAAAAAATATTCTTTAACAAAAAATATTCTTTAAAAATCCACGCTTAAAAAATATTCTTTAACAAAAAATATTCTTTAAAAATCCACGCTTAAAAAATATTCTTTAACAAAAAATATTCTTTAAAAATCCACGCTTAAAAAATATTCTTTAACAAAAAATATTCTTTAAAAATCCACGCTTAAAAAATATTCTTTAACAAAAAATATTCTTTAAAAATCCACGCTTAAAAAATATTCTTTAAAAATCCACGCTTAAAAAATATTCTTTAACAAAAAATATTCTTTAAAAATCCACGCTTAAAAAATATTCTTTAAAAATCCACGCTTAAAAAATATTCTTTAAAAATCCACGCTTAAAAAATATTCTTTAACAAAAAATATTCTTTAAAAATCCACGCTTAAAAAATATTCTTTAACAAAAAATATTCTTTAAAAATCCACGCTTAAAAAATATTCTTTAACAAAAAATATTCTTTAAAAATCCACGCTTAAAAAATATTCTTTAACAAAAAATATTCTTTAAAAATCCACGCTTAAAAAATATTCTTTAAAAATCCACGCTTAAAAAATATTCTTTAACAAAAAATATTCTTTAAAAATCCACGCTTAAAAAATATTCTTTAACAAAAAATATTCTTTAAAAATCCACGCTTAAAAAATATTCTTTAACAAAAAATATTCTTTAAAAATCCACGCTTAAAAAATATTCTTTAAAAATCCACGCTTAAAAAATATTCTTTAAAAATCCACGCTTAAAAAATATTCTTAAAAATCCACGCTTAAAAAATATTCTTTAAAAATCCACGCTTAAAAAATATTCTTTAACAAAAAATATTCTTTAAAAATTCACGCTTAAAAAATATTCTTTAACAAAAAATATTCTTTAAAAATCCACGCTTAAAAAAATATTCTTTAACAAAAAATATTCTTTAAAAATCCACGCTTAAAAAATATTCTTTAACAAAAAATATTCTTTAAAAATTCACGCTTAAAAAATATTCTTTAACAAAAAATATTCTTTAAAAATCCACGCTTAAAAAATATTCTTTAACAAAAAATATTCTTTAAAAATCCACGCTTAAAAAATATTCTTTAACAAAAAATATTCTTTAAAAATCCACGCTTAAAAAATATTCTTTAACAAAAAATATTCTTTAAAAATCCACGCTTAAAAAATATTCTTTAACAAAAAATATTCTTTAAAAATCCACGCTTAAAAAATATTCTTTAACAAAAAATATTCTTTAAAAATCCACGCTTAAAAAATATTCTTTAACAAAAAATATTCTTTAAAAATCCACGCTTAAAAAATATTCTTTAACAAAAAATATTCTTTAAAAATCCACGCTTAAAAAATATTCTTTAACAAAAAATATTCTTTAAAAATCCACGCTTAAAAAATATTCTTTAACAAAAAATATTCTTTAAAAATCCACGCTTAAAAAATATTCTTTAACAAAAAATATTCTTTAAAAATCCACGCTTAAAAAATATTCTTTAACAAAAAATATTCTTTAAAAATCCACGCTTAAAAATATTCTTTAACAAAAAATATTCTTTAAAAATCCACGCTTAAAAATATTCTTTAACAAAAAATATTCTTTAAAAATCCACGCTTAAAAAATATTCTTTAACAAAAAATATTCTTTAAAAATCCACGCTTAAAAAATATTCTTTAACAAAAAATATTCTTTAAAAATCCACGCTTAAAAAATATTCTTTAACAAAAAATATTCTTTAAAAATCCACGCTTAAAAAATATTCTTTAACAAAAAATATTCTTTAAAAATCCACGCTTAAAAAATATTCTTTTACAAAAAATATTCTTTAAAAATCCACGCTTAAAAAATATTCTTTAAAAATCCAAGCTTAAAAAATTTTCTTTAACAAAAAATATTCTTTAAAAATCCAAGCTTAAAAAATATTCTTTAACAAAAAATATTCTTTAAAAATCCACGCTTAAAAAATATTCTTTAACAAAAAATATTCTTTAAAAATCCACGCTTAAAAAATATTCTTTAACAAAAAATATTCTTTAAAAATCCACGCTTAAAAAATATTCTTTAACAAAAAATATTCTTTAAAAATCCACGCTTAAAAAATATTCTTTAACAAAAAATATTCTTTAAAAATCCACGCTTAAAAAATATTCTTTAACAAAAAATATTCTTTAAAAATCCACGCTTAAAAAATATTCTTTAACAAAAAATATTCTTTAAAAATCCACGCTTAAAAAATATTCTTTAACAAAAAATATTCTTTAAAAATCCACGCTTAAAAAATATTCTTTAACAAAAAATATTCTTTAAAAATCCACGCTTAAAAAATATTCTTTAAAAATCCACGCTTAAAAAATATTCTTAAAAATCCACGCTTAAAAAATATTCTTTAACAAAAAATATTCTTTAAAAATCCACGCTTAAAAAATATTCTTTAACAAAAAATATTCTTTAAAAATCCACGCTTAAAAAATATTCTTTAACAAAAAATATTCTTTAAAAATCCAAGCTTAAAAAATATTCTTTAACAAAAAATATTCTTTAAAAATCCACGCTTAAAAAATATTCTTTAACAAAAAATATTCTTTAAAAATCCACGCTTAAAAAATATTCTTTAACAAAAAATATTCTTTAAAAATCCACGCTTAAAAATATTCTTTAACAAAAAATATTCTTTAAAAATCCACGCTTAAAAAATATTCTTTAACAAAAAATATTCTTTAAAAATCCACGCTTAAAAAATATTCTTTAACAAAAAATATTCTTTAAAAAACCACGCTTAAAAAATATTCTTTAACAAAAAATATTCTTTAAAAATCCACGCTTAAAAAATATTCTTTAACAAAAAATATTCTTTAAAAATCCACGCTTAAAAAATATTCTTTAACAAAAAATATTCTTTAAAAATCCACGCTTAAAAAATATTCTTTAAAAATCCACGCTTAAAAAATATTCTTAAAAATCCACGCTTAAAAAATATTCTTTAACAAAAAATATTCTTTAAAAATCCACGCTTAAAAAATATTCTTTAAAAAAAATATTCTTTAAAAATCCACGCTTAAAAATATTCTTTAACAAAAAATATTCTTTAAAAATCCACGCTTAAAAAATATTCTTTAACAAAAAATATTCTTTAAAAATCCACGCTTAAAAAATATTCTTTAACAAAAAATATTCTTTAAAAATCCACGCTTAAAAAATATTCTTTAACAAAAAATATTCTTTAAAAATCCACGCTTAAAAAATATTCTTTAACAAAAAATATTCTTTAAAAATCCACGCTTAAAAAATATTCTTTAACAAAAAATATTCTTTAAAAATTCACGCTTAAAAATATTCTTTAACAAAAAATATTCTTTAAAAATCCACGCTTAAAAAATATTCTTTAACAAAAAATATTCTTTAAAAATCCACGCTTAAAAAATATTCTTTAACAAAAAATATTCTTTAAAAATCCACGCTTAAAAAATATTCTTTAACAAAAAATATTCTTTAAAAATCCACGCTTAAAAAATATTCTTTTACAAAAAATATTCTTTAAAAATCCACGCTTAAAAAATATTCTTTAACAAAAAATATTCTTTAAAAATCCAAGCTTAAAAAATATTCTTTTACAAAAAATATTCTTTAAAAATCCACGCTTAAAAAATATTCTTTAACAAAAAATATTCTTTAAAAATCCAAGCTTAAAAAATTTTCTTTAACAAAAAATATTCTTTAAAAATCCAAGCTTAAAAAATATTCTTTAACAAAAAATATTCTTTAAAAATCCACGCTTAAAAAATATTCTTTAACAAAAAATATTCTTTAAAAATCCACGCTTAAAAAATATTCTTTAACAAAAAATATTCTTTAAAAATCCACGCTTAAAAAATATTCTTTAACAAAAAATATTAAAAAATATTCTTTAACAAAAAATATTCTTTAAAAATCCACGCTTAAAAAATATTCTTTAACAAAAAATATTCTTTAAAAATCCACGCTTAAAAAATATTCTTTAACAAAAAATATTCTTTAAAAATCCACGCTTAAAAAATATTCTTTAACAAAAAATCTTCTTTAAAAATCCAAGCTTAAAAAATTTTCTTTAACAAAAAATATTCTTTAAAATCCAAGCTTAAAAAATATTCTTTAACAAAAAATATTCTTTAAAAATCCACGCTTAAAAAATATTCTTTAACAAAAAATATTCTTTAAAAATCCACGCTTAAAAAATATTCTTTAACAAAAAATATTCTTTAAAAATCCACGCTTAAAAAATATTCTTTAACAAAAAATATTCTTTAAAAATCCACGCTTAAAAAATATTCTTTAACAAAAAATATTCTTTAAAAATCCACGCTTAAAAAATATTCTTTAACAAAAAATATTCTTTAAAAATCCACGCTTAAAAAATATTCTTTAACAAAAAATATTCTTTAAAAATCCACGCTTAAAAAATATTCTTTAACAAAAAATATTCTTTAAAAATCCACGCTTAAAAAATATTCTTTAACAAAAAATATTCTTTAAAAATCCACGCTTAAAAAATATTCTTTAACAAAAAATATTCTTTAAAAATCCACGCTTAAAAAATATTCTTTAACAAAAAATATTCTTTAAAAATCCACGCTTAAAAAATATTCTTTAACAAAAAATATTCTTTAAAAATCCACGCTTAAAAAATATTCTTTAACAAAAAATATTCTTTAAAAATCCACGCTTAAAAAATATTCTTTAACAAAAAATATTCTTGAAAATCCACGCTTAAAAAATATTCTTTAACAAAAAATATTCTTTAAAAATCCACGCTTAAAAAATATTCTTTAAAAATCCACGCTTAAAAAATAACTTTAAAAATATTCTTTAACAAAAAATATTCTTTAAAAATGCTCGCTTAAAAATGACTTTAAAAATATATTCGTTAATTACAAAAATATTCCTTAACAAAAAATATTTTTTAACAATCCACGCTTACAAAAATATTCTTAACCAATTTTTTTTTTTTTAAATCCAGGGTTAAAAAATATTCTTTAGCAAAAAATATTCTTTAAAAATCCACCCTCAAAAATGCTTCCGATAAATTAGCTTGTTTACAAGAAAAAATCTATTCCCCACCAAAATCTCAGAAGGCACAAGGGGAGAGGGCTGCCCGATACTAGTTCATCTCACTGATATTGAACTCTTACTTACCTCAAATGATGAGGGGTTATGATCAGTCTTTCAACCACTGCATTGAATTTGAAAACGAAGTATTTTCTTTAACGGTACCAACATCTGGTCCTATGACTATCCTTTTCATCGAGGACCCAGAAGATAAGAGGAAAATTTGCCTTCACAATAAATGTTGCGGACACACGCATTTACGCAGCACTCCAACGAATATTACCGGTAAAGCTCAACGTTCAATTTCATTCTCAATTGAGCACATAAAGTGCACACAGTGCACAATTCTCAATTTTCACAAAGGTGCACACACACACGTACAACCAATAATATACATACATTTTCCTTACCATGCTGTTGACAAGTGTGTGCAACACATGTTCGTAAATTTGTAAGTTTACAATGATGTGTTGCTGCTGGACGCCAATTGTGTGGACCTAAGTGCCTGAGTTCCTAAGAGTGTTTGTGCAAAGTTATAAGAATAACGATAGGAAAAGTATACAAGATTAAGCATTACACGTAAACTAAGCCAAGCCATAAACCTTCAGGTGCGTGTGTGAGTGTGTAACACACAGTAATGGACTGCAGAGTCATGTGAACAGTTTACAATGTCCTCGAAGATTTATGCGGGGCTAAACATAAAGGGGACTACGTGAAGACTACAAATGTTAAAGGTATGCATGGTGCTGTTGTTGGTGTCTTCAACAGCAGACACTAACACACTCACACTTACACACGTTCACATAACATAAAAGGCAATTTCCTGAAGTTATGTGACAAAGAACATTATATTTCTAAACGCATCTACACACAATGCAATATATGTTCACTAGCACACAAACACTCTCACACATTCATACATACTCGTACACCAACCAACTGTAACTACTGCCACACAATCAGTATCGTTTTCCGTTGCGATTTGATGCAATATAACATTGTTGGTCACTGTTGGTCGTTTCCGCATCCCATTAAATTGGAAATGTGTTTGTAACAGCCCGTAGTGTATGGGTGTATGAATGTATGTGAAATGCAATTTTCCTACAAATTCGTTATTGTGATGGTCATAAGTATTCCCTAATGTTGGATTTTATAAATTAGCATTAAAAGCTATAACACAGCGTGTTCTGATGTAATTTGTGGAAAATTATTAGCATAATTTATTGACACATTATTGATTCAGTTTGTAACATAGACAGGGGCGAGAGGTTTTTTGTTAGATATGGGTGCCTTCTTGTAGTTAATGTGTTCCCATAATACGCTTGATACGATTTTTGACATCGTTTGGAATTTTATTCAAACAAAGGATGCAATTTTCCAGAGCAATTAAAGTTGATCGGCTTCCCCTTAAGGGTTAAGAGACACTTCTCTCATATCAATCAGTACACCCCCAAATTCATACTACTTCAGTGATATGAGACCTATCATAATCGTGCTCAAATGGGGTGTGTTAAGACAACAATTGCAAGGAAGTTCTCCGAGTTCGGCATTCACACTATACCCTTGAACTGCCTGGACAGCTGCATCAGTGTGAACGCTATCGAAGCCAGTCTGAGGCTTGTTCTCTAAAGTTTTGTATATTTTGAACTTTCTCTCTCCCTCTCTAGATCATGAGGATTTCTCCCAACGTCCACAATCGTTTTGTGCCGTTACACCGGTATATTCTTCGCCTCCTCACGAAGATGTTGCTCTGGTGTCATAGTGAGCACACTATTGCTGTCCTCGGAGCGGCGTTATATCGGACATAATGGAGTCCTGCTTAAATATTCTTCCGGGCGCTTTTGCCGCATTGTTTGCCACAGGCTGGCCTATTGACTTATAAGATATCAACAAGGTTTCTTTGTCTGCACTCATGTTCTGCCGGCCAGCGAATTAAAGAAATTTTTCCTACTTCTGATCTTGTCACAAACAGCAGAGACTTGGACCGACGACTGTAACGTGACAAAATGTTCACGTTCATAAAACTGTCATAGACACATTTTACTACTCGTTTCTGTACATCAACTCCATAACACAGGAAACCATAATGTATATGGATTTACTTCAACTTCATCACTGACTCTAACCGAAATAATTTGTAACGTGGCCATTACATTTATTTCTTTTCCTTAATAATATTTTACTTTTTGTTTTACCCACCTCAATATATGCCCCACCTTAATGTACATCATTCCATGAGTACCGCTACTTCTGAATTTACCTTTGGTCAAAACATATCCTGCCATCTTCTTAAAATACCATCAGTTCATAACCCTCCTTTTAATGGAATTATTTTACTTCAGTGCATATAAATTATGATTATTTCTAAAGTGTGGGCAAGTAGTTCTCATTCACTTCGCATTGCCCCCCGAATAAGTAATCCAGGTTTTGACACCAGAAGGGGTGAAGTGCTGGAGTTAACAGAGGATACACGAAGTTGACGTGTGGCAGTGTCCGCAGTCGCCTGGTACCCAACATAACCGAAGCTTCCTGCGATTCGTTCGCTTCCGCGATTCGTTTGCTTCCGCGACTCGTTCGCTTTCGCGATTCGTTCGCTTCCGCGATTCGTTCGCTTCCGCGATTCGTTCGACTTCCGCGATTCGCTCGCTTCCCTCTAAATATGATCTTCTTCTCGTTCCAGGCTGACTAAACCTAAGGGCCCCAACGAGAACCACCAACCCGACTGCCACAGTCGAATCCAAAGCCGAGGGTCACAACACGATCGCACAAAGCCGACGGCACCTAGCCGAGTATCATCAGCCCGAGCCGAGGATTATCAACACGTCACACCAAGCCGACAACACTTAGCCAAGTATCATCAGCCAAGCCGAGTGTCACCAACCCGATTACACCAACCCGTTTGTCATCAATCCGAATACCACAAGCCGAGTTGCTTGAACACGACCACATCACCCCGAGTATAACAAGCCGAGTCGTTTCAACTCGACCACATCAACCCGAGTCGCTCCAACACGACTACACCAAGCCGAGTAACATCAACCCTAGACGCTCCAACTCGACTACACCAAGCCGAGTATCATCAACTCGAGTCGATTCAACACGACTACAAAAACCAGAATACAACCAGCCGAGTCGTTTGGTGCTAGTACTACAGCCGAGCATCAACACAACAACCACAACCACTGTGTACGATCGAACCGACACCTGCCACCAGCGCACCACCGAGCCAACTACCACAACTTTACCAACATCACTCTTCCTCTTGTCGCCGTAGACGGTTAACTGCGAGCCCACAGTAAGATTCCATCCAGCTGAAACGAATAACCAACATATATAATTTCATATATCACATAAATATCCGGATGTTAATCATAAATTAAGCACCAAGAGGCGATAATAAAGAATTGAATTGTCATCACTCGTGTTTTCACTTAAGGTTTCCTGGGTCCTTGAGTTGACCCTGGCTGCGACTGAACTCACCTCAGCCTTAGACAAAACCCTCGTTATAAATTATCATTCATTTTATACCATCTGTGTCCTTAGTATTTCACTTTTCGCTTGCTGCAAGGGGCCTGTTTTCCGCATTATTTATCCTGGGTGAGAAAATTTATTGATACATTTTGGAAGAACCCATTGTGGCAGGCGTATTAAAACATTGCACACTGAGACTTTTGTTCACTGTTCCAAATAGAGACTTCGATTTTTCTACCCACATAGAGACTTCGGCTTTCTGTTCGACACATAGACTTCGCTGTTTCTGTCCCACGCAGCGACTTCGGTTTTCTGTACCACGCAGAAACTTCGGCTTTCAGTCCCACAAAGAGACTTCGGTTTTCTGTCTGACAGAGACTTCGTTTTTTCTGTCCCACACGGCGACTACGATTTTCTGCCCCACAAAGAGACTTCGGCTTTCTGTCCTACACAGAGACTTTTTTTCTGTCCCATACGGTGACTTCGGGTTTTTGTCCCACGCAGAGTCTTTGGTTTTCTGTCCCACAAAAAAACGTCGGTATTCTATCCATCACCGGAACGTCGGTTCCCTGTTCGTAGCTAGTCGCTAAACTCGTCGTTCTCGATCATCCCGAACTTCATAATATCGTCGTTCCAAATCATCATCTGCCAAAGTCTCGAATCATAATCAGACGGGTTCCCAAACTCCATCACATCGTCGTCAACCGAATAATCATCAATAAACATGTTTCAGTTTATCGTGGAATTGTGAAGCCCGACTGTCAATCAGCTTTATCATTCCCGATCGTCGTGAAACCCGCTTATCAACACAACTAGCATTATTAGACATCGTCCATATCAATAAACATCGTCGTTACCGACCATCAAAAGTGGCCAATAATCCTTATCACCGGACCTGCCACAAGTATCCTCTAGCCTATCTTCCTATCGGATTCATTTGAACCAAAACATACTTGTCTTTAGATCAGTAAATTTCCGAATAAGGGATGTTCGTATGTTATAGTGGGTCCTTATTTAGAGCCTGAATGCTACTGGACAAACCCCAGCCGACGACATTACACGGATTAAACTTCATTGGCTGAGAGGACTTTTATACGGCGTAGTTCACTTCTCTATTCTATCACTCTCGGGATGCTATATGATCTTCCGGTCAAAATAACATCACACATCTGCGGATCAATCACTGTTACGCCGTTGAAAGTAACAACCATTTAATCATCCTTCTTTCACGGATTCAGAAGTGATTTAAGCGTTGCCAATAATTAACTCAATCCTGTAGCAATATTAGATTGCTTCAGGTGGTGTAACCACTTTTTCTGCTTAAACTCGGCCGTTGTCGTTTGACTAGACTGTTGCATATGACGAAGCTCATCACGCTCATAGGTTAGTTCTGCCGTATCTTGTAAGAAATTTAGTCTAATTTCGGGTATGCGTCCAGCAGGTATGTAGCGAGCAAATGCAGCTGTGTTGATGTCCTGGAAATTTCTCTCAGCTACCTGTGTATGTAAAGAAATTCGCAGCTCTCTTATGCCGCCTTCCATGGTTCAGAAATATACGGCGGTTAGAGGTTAGGAAAGTGGTCCAAGCCAAGCTGTACCAATGTCGCATTGCTTCGGGTGATCTAGCTACTTTTTTGTTTAAGCTCTCCTATTAGCTTGTTAACTTCAAGAGAAAGTTCCTCATCTCTTGGTTATTCATGTTGCATGCGACGAAGCTCATCACTCCCATGTGCCAATTCCGCGGTATTCGGCAAGCGAACAGCTGCAGCTGTGATGATGTCCCGGAAAAGTCTCGCACCTTCCCAGGATCTAGGGAATTCGCAGCTCTCTGAAGCGGTGATTGGTATATTCTCTGAACCCTGGCTAAAACCAACCCTTGCAAGTTTTTCCTTGCTTTAGAAAATGCATGACTTAGGTATATTCTGAGGAAAACCAAATGACACGTTGCCGGTACACGTCATTTATCAGACCGTGTTCCACAATAGAGATGTCTGGCGAGCTATGACAATCTCCTCGTAACCTCATAGGAGCATCTTCGTTTATCGTGAAAAATGTGCATCTATCGATTTTTTCGGCCAGCGCTGTAACCGGCTGGTCATTGCCTAGGAATGAATGCTAAAGCCAATGATGAGCATTGAAATCTCCCAGCACCAGACGGTTATTACCGTCCAAAAGCGAATTAATATCGGACATATAAGGTGGGACACAACTATTCATCGGCGGTATGCACACATTAAATACCTCTACCTTGAGACTCCCACAAGCTCCAGCGAGATAGGTCTACAGTGAATAGAATGGTGTATAAGGAAGGCAGTCCTCTCATGACATTACAAGTGACGGGGAGCAGTGTTTCTTCGATTGCGGTGACCATGAAGTTTTTCCTACACATAAAGTCTACAATCTCGATGACTTTGTCGCGGATACCGTTGCAATTGAATTGCAGGAATGATGCATATCCGAAACGCTGCAGAACAACATGGTATGCAAGATGCTGTGCTTGTTGCTGTATTTCGTTGATGAAATTGGGGACACGCTGGGAGATGTTCTGGCGCAAGAGGCTGCAATATAACGTCTATGGCTGTAGTCCTGGAGACGTCTGCTATTACATCTTACCCATGTTGACATACATATGATGGGTGCGGATCAGTCAAAGGGAATAGATCTCTATTATTCCTCTCTATCCCGCACGGACCAATAGAACAGGCATTCTGGTATATATTACTTACTTACTTAGCTGGCCCATTACAGAACATTTGTTCCACAGACCGAACTAAGAAAAGATCTCCAATTCTCTCTGTTTCGTGCTTCGCTTTTTTGAATACCTTGTCATCTCTTCATCCACTTGTTTGCGCCATCTATTCTTTGTCCTGCCAATTCTGCGTGCACCGCCATGTGCCTAGAATTTATACGCCTTCTTAGCGGGTTCATCATCGCTCGTTCTTATTATATGGCCTAGCCAGCGCAATCGCTGCATCTCGATTCGTTCAACTATATTGATGTCGTTGAATAGCAGATACAGCTCGTGGTTCATACGACGTCGATATTCACCGTCAACGCAGATCGGTCCGTAGATCTTTCGAAGAATTTTTCTCTCAAACACGCCAAGCACTGCCTTATCTGCTTGCGCAAGTACCCAGGCTTCGAAACCATACATCAGCACGGGTAGTATCAGTGTTTTGTAAAGCGTTATTTTTGTTTGACGAGCTGTGGCTTTGTTTTTAAAGTGCTTACTTAACCCAAAGTAGCATCTGTTGGCCAACACAATTCTTCTTTTTATTTCACAGCTGATGTTGTTTGTTGTGTTTACGGCGGTGTCGAGGTATACGAAGTTTTACTACCTCAAATTTATAGGAACCAACTATAACAACCAACAGTTGGTCAGATCTCAATGGACGCATTGCGCGTCGACATCATTAACTTGGTCTTCTTGCCGTTTACCGCCAGACCCACTTTAGCAGATTCTCCTTCGACAAAAAGGTGGTAGGTCTCGATCTGCATCTCTTGGGTCTTCTCCAAGATTTGGCGCAGGGTAAATATCTGGTCAATGGTGGACTTCCCAGATCTAAAGCCGCATTGGTATGGTCCAATTATTTCGTTGACCATTGGCTTTAGTCGTTCGCACAATATCCCTGACACTATCGTGTAGGCGATAGGAAGAATACTTATGCCCCTATAGTTGGAGCATAAAGTCTTATCACCTTTCTTAGTCCCAATTTACATTAGGCGAGTTTACTTGCGGCAATTGTCAGTTTGATGGAGAGAGAGGTGAGGCATATGGTAACCCTTTGCCTCTCAGACCCCTCTCTCAACTACAAACTGACAATTGCCGCAAGTAAACTCGCCTAATGTAAATTGGGACTTATGGACGGGACACAGGATGCTCAGGTTCCAATCGTCGGGTACGCGTTCTTCCTGCCAGATGGATCTAACTAGCTGATGCATACACCTTATCAGCGTGTCGCCTCCGGTTTTAAACAGCTCGGCTGGTAGGCCATCAGCTCCTGCTGCCTTATTATTCTTCATCCGGTTTATTGCTGTCTTTACCTCATCTTGGCCGGGAGGTATACATTCAATACCATTTTCTGGGATTGGATCTGTGGTATCTTCGTCGACTTTGCTACTATTGGATACCAACAGTTTGGAAAAATGCTCTTTCCATATCCTTAGCACACTATCTGTATCAGTTACCAGTTTTTCTTGCTGATCTCCACAGGAGGATGTGCCAGTTCCAAAGCCATCAGTTTGATGTTTCACTCTTTGGTAGAATTTTCGCACTTCATTCTGTCTCCTGTACATCTCGATTTGTTCACACTCCCGATTTTCCATCTCTCTATTTTTTTTCCTGCCGAAAAGGCGTTTCTCCTCTCTCCTTTTCCCCCGGTACCTCTCTCGTGCGCAACGCGTTGCTACTGATTGTAAAGGAGACCTATATGCCGCATTTTTCTCTTCCGTAGCAGCACGACAGTCCTGGTCATACCATGGATTCCTTGGTGGAGGTCTCTGGTATCCAAGTACTGATTTTGCGTGGAGTGGGCAATGTTTTGCCATTGTCCTGATATGTTATCGGGACGAGGAGTGCTTTGATAAGGCAGTTGGGCCAGTTGAGTCGAATATGCTGTAACTATCTGTTGTGATTGCAGCTTACCGATGTCCAACTTCCGTGTTGTGTCTGTTGGCACTTTGTTTGCTACGTTTAATCTGGTACGTGCCTCTGCTGCAACAAGGTAGTGGTCCGAGTCTATGTTTGCACCTCGGAACGATCGTACATCCAACACGCTCGATGCATGTCTTCCATCTATCACAACGTGATCAATTTGATTTCTTGTTCTTTGATCTGGCGACAGCCAGGTGCCCTTATGAATATCGAGATGCTTAAATCTGGTACTGCTAACTACCATGTTTCTTGCAGCTGCAAAATCTATCAGCCTCATACCATTGTCAGAGGTTTCACTGTGGAGACTGAATTTCCCGACTGTTGGGCGAAAGATATTCTCCTTTCCAATTTTGGCATTAAAATCGCCTAGTATAATTTTAATGTCATGTGCAGGGCAACGGTCATATGTTTCTTCTAAGCTCTCGTAAAATATATCTTTGGTCTTTTCGTCCTTGTCTTCAGTGGGAGCATGAGCGCAAATAAAACTGATGTTGAAGAATTTAGCTTTTATTCGAATTGCATCAAGTCTTTCATTCACTGGGGTGAAACTGGATATCAGATGTTTTAGTCTCCGACTAACTACGAATCCGCAACCAAAATCATGCTTTACGTCATGGCAGCTATAATACAGTGCGTCACCTTTAGGTGTTGTTGTAACGCCTTTCCCGTTCCATCGTATTTCCTGTATGGCAGTAAAGTCGGCCTTGTATTTTTCAAGTACATCTGCCAATGCGTAAACTGCACCTTCTCTATAAAGAGTGCGAACATTCCAGATTCGCAGATCATTGTCCTTAAAACGTTTGCGGGGATCGTCAACTTTTGAGGGATTTTTTTTCTTTTCTTTCGTTTTTTCATAGTAGGCTGTTTTTTCTAGGGGAGGGTTACTAACCCGACGCCCAAACCCAAGTTTTTAACGTTCTTATGGGTGAACGCGCGGCACATGTTAGCTCACTACCTTTAACGGGTGTTAAAGGCAGTTCCCCAGGTGACACCACGAGGAGGTCAGTGTCCACTTGAGATGAAAGAGGGACCAAGATAAATCCTGGGCTTTTTCATGTTAAAGCCAGTCAGGACCTTTCCTTGGTATCTTCCATCCCCTACCCTGGTATATATTACCGCTTGATATTAAGGTCCCTGTTCGTAGATTCCTCCGAGGAGACAACCTCATTATCTTATCTATTAATTATAAATTCTATGGGTTTGTTCACCACAGTGGAGTAGAACGGATCGATCCCCAGGCAAGACAACGTCAAATTTATTTGCGGCTATTAAACACCTTTAGTAAATTGCTAGCAACATGGTCAGTGTATTTCGGCTTTGAATTTTTTTTCGCAATAAGCGGTGTCGTAATATCTGCGGAAAACGAAGAGCAAAAAATGGAAACGGGATGTACTCATTTATATGAGAGACTCTCTCATTGCCAAAGATCATCGATGGTCTTGCTACTCAAAAAATTGCATCATATTTTGACCAGGAGGCTAACCGCGGAAGGGGTCCTACAAATTCCATGTTTTAGTGTCTTGGTGTGAACAAGCTCGGACGTATGCCTTTATTATCATACTCATAAGAGACCAACATTTGCAAGGCGTCATCCCAGGCCAATACAGTCAATCTAGAAATATACAAGTTTTTTTGCAGGAAAAACATCAATATGGCCATTGTGTTGTTCAGTCATGGCTTCATTTTCTAAACAATTCCCCGATATACATTTCAGCGTCTCTCTCCTTAATTTTTTTCACTTCAGTGTAAAATAAAAAAAAAAAACACCACAACCTGTTTGAATAATTTTAAGTTTAAACAAAGTTCAACATGATTTCAATTTACCAGATTTAGTCAACAAAGTCAGTCTACTCAAAGTGTTTCCCAGTGCAAAGGCCAATGTAAAGAGACAATCTATCATTTGGTACGTTTCTCAGCAGCAACAGCAGCAGTACAACATTCATTTACTTTGAAACAAAATCTCCAGCACACACACACACACATAGAGAAATTCCCTTCCCAGAGACAAAGGCGGGTTAGCACGTATAATGAAGATTTGAACAACTGCTAAATCTATTATAATGTCAAATTGACAAAACCAATTTGTGTGATTGTCCATTTGTCTGTCTGCCTGGGTGGCTGACTGGTTGTCTGTCCAAGGGCTACTTAAACATAAATCCATTGTTGCAGTTATCATTGTGATTGCAAACATGACCCTTCATGATATACCCTCTTCCTCTCCCCCTGAGAAGGGTTACAGTTTTAAGTTCCATTTATTGTTTTGTTTGCCTTGGAAATATAATATCATCAGCAGGAACAGACTTACATATCCGTTCTGTAGTATTCTGTTGACACACAGTGATGTGTGGATGTTGGTGCATCGGGACAGGGAACACACAAAGTAAAGAATTACTTGCATTTGCCACCTCACCCAAAACAATCAACAAAGATTCATTCATGTGTGCGGAGGCATCCAACGTGCACATTGCACGCATCCGCATTTTTTGAGTCCATGGTCACATGTAGAGGGGTTATATGAAATATACCTAGAAAAAAGTTAAAAAAAAATGTGCTAAGATCTGACATGTCCAGCTCAAATATTTGTTAATAATCCATTCAATCAAACATAATAATGAGAAGTTATAACATGAACGATAAACCCGATGGAACATTACATCTCTAGTCACACCAACACATTTCGTACTAAATTATTAATACACGCAGTTATAACTAGAATAATAACACTGTGCAACAGCCGATTTGGGGTGTCGAAAATTCCAACTGGGGGTGATAGTATTCCAAAGGAAGTGGGTCGAAATATTGTGCGTTATACTAAGCAAATATAATTCGTTGAAAATTAATAGAAATCTTTGGATTACATATAGATAAATTGGTATATCCCCCATATAAGGGTACGAGGGTCACACTAAAACCTTCTGGCCTAGGCAACTCACGGTGTCGACAGGTGTCATTTGACTTTTTTTTCTTTTGAAAGTTTGGCAGTTTTTAGCCTAAGCGTACTCAGGTCAGTTTGACATATGGCCATGTGTTGGGTTGTTTACATTGACTTGAAAAAATCACTTTGTAAACAAATGGAATTTACTTGTGAACATTTTCGTCCGATAATTTTTCATAACTTTCGACGTGGATAATCACGGCAAGAGTGCATCGATCAAATTAAATCTTTGCATTTCGATATAGGACCATCCTATAGGACAATGAAAAACTGGTTCAATGAATTCAATTGTGGCGGACACTCGCTAAAAAACGAAGGTCGTGAGGGTCGCCCAAAAAGGGTCAGAAAAAAATTAAGCTGTTCGTTTACTGTTAATCCAACATCGCCATGTTAATACCGTGAGATAGAGGCATCCGTGGGCATTTATTCCACCAACTGATATTAGATATTGCATGAACACCTGGCCGCAAAAATGGATTTTTCTCGCAAGATGCAGCACAATTTAACAGTCGCTTAGAAAAGGCTCTTGTCGATTTGTGCAAAGAAATTGTGAAAAAAACAAACGCGGTGCTTCAAACGTCATTTATAAGATAGTCACAGACGACGAATCTTGGATCTATGCTTAGGAGCCCGAAACAAAACAGGAATCAACCATTTGCGTCTTCGAAAGCGAACCAAATCCAACAAAAGTCGTTCATGGAAGAAGGCCTTTGAAACAAATGGTCGCCTGTTTTTTCGGCAAAACTGACAGTGTGGCGACTAAAGGAGAAATGTAGGACGGTTAATTCTGAGTGTTAAACTACAATTTGTTTGCCTGAAGTCTCCTGAGGAATTCGTAAAACAAACAATAGAAGACGAATCGTTCTGCATCATGACAATGCGAGCTCTCACACATCGATTCAAACCAGCGCCTTTTTGACGGGACAAAACGTGGAATTGATGCGTCATGCGCCATACAGCCATGACTGGGGATCCAATGACTTCATTTGATTGTAGCACATCAAGAAAAAAAGGCGTGGTCAACGATTTTCGTCGCCAGAAGATGCTGTAAAAGTGTTCAAAAGCCATGTTTTTGGAGGTGTCACAAACAAGCCAATGTAAACATCCCAATACATGGTCGTATGTCAAAATGAGTACGCTTAGGCTAAAAACTATCAAACTTTCCAAAAATAAAGTCAAATGACACCTGGCCACACTGTGTGTTGTCTAGGCCAGAAGGTTTTCAAGTGACCATTGTATACGCCGATTTTCAGTATTTTGCAGTCGATTGAGCTTTAATTTGGCATTTTCGTTTTCGGGGTTCGATTTGGCTTTCTATGGGAGTAGAAAACCTTCCTGCAGAAAATTCTTAATATAGGTATACAGTTTGTTATGAAACGAAACCGTCCCCATTTCAAATTCAAACTATTTCATTTGTAATTTGAATTTTTTCATTTGCTATGCGAATTATTGCATTTGTGGTTCGAATTGCCACTGTGGCGCAGAGAAGTCTCCCTTGTCCCATCTGGAATGTTTGTGGAACAATTATATAGTTCGAATTTTCATTTGTAAATGTTCATGTTAGCGAAAATTTCATATTTAGCAATGTTGTAAACATTATTTTATACTTATATTACTGATGAAATAATGAACTATGTCGGTCCGGTCCATTTCTTCAGGTACCTCCTCCGCAAAATTTGTGATCAATGATAAAATCCATATTTTGTTGGGGAGTTCATACGTCCGAGAATGGCTACACAATTCTGAAAATCGCCTAATACATAGCTTTGGGTTAAAGGATTTTGGTTGTGTAGCCGATATTCGATCCCTTCATAGAATAAAGTTTCAGTTCACACAGGTTCAGGGTATTTTCCTGTCCGCAAAGCGGACTCATACTTGTTGAGATTTTGACGAATCTGAATCTGTTTCCTATCAGTTTTTTATGATTTTGTTTGTCGTTATAAAATCCTTTGCTGAAGATGGAAAAAGGAACAATTCTAGAAATGTGCATCCATTGAAATTACTTCCCAAAATACAATTCAAAGAGTAATTGACAGAAAAATCCCTGAAGATGAAATTCCAAATATTGGAAATAATATGCAATAAATAAAATATAAACATTGACGTCAATCTCAATAATCTTGATTTTATTAACATTCGAAAGGCCGAATAAAACATAAAAATCCTTTTTTGTACAATAGGCAATTTCTAATTTGTAGGAATAGACTAGTTTCAAAAAAATCTCAACGGACGACAGTGCGGTGGAATAGAAATAATATCATAAAAAATGGTTGATATAGTTTTTGCAAATTTCAAAAATAATAAAGAACACTGTGGCACTAAATGGAGGTGAAAATCTGGGGCAGAGATAATTCTTTTTTGGGATGAAAGCCCTTGGGGAGTATATTAAGAATCTGGTATGACAGATCCGCGCGAGTCGAACTTCCGAGTTATGGCTTGATGAAGTTTCTGCTGAAGACCCTGTAAGGCATCTAAAATTAGCGTTATATCTTTGTTAACTGTTGTTTTTGCTTATTTATGAGATGACATGTCTTCAGTCAAATCGAATGAGGATTATTTTCGTAGAGCATTTCGACCTTCTAACTAAAGCGAATTTTATAACATCCTCTCTTCCCTTAAAAAGAAATAACAATAAGACAAAAATGTACCAAATTGTAGAACATCATTAGTATATTTTGTTTCTTTTGTATACATATGTATATTTTTGTATACTCAATTCTGGGTATTTTCCAGATTCTTAATATTGTAAACGAACACATTGTAATGGAAAATATTCTAATATTCTAATCGATGTCCTTTTCGTCCCTTATTTTAAGAACCATTTTTTGTATTGTTTACTCCAATTGACAATTTGTTTTCAAATCCTGAATCAGTTTTACCCTAGCAGCTCTTGCTTTTGAGATACCTATAGTTAAGGGTCCTAATTTAGATTTTTACCCAGATTTTCGTTATGCTTGGTCACCAAACATATTTTTTGGTTGCTTTTAGATATGAGTTGGTTGACGAGATGTCGTGTGCTCAATCCAAACCGTTTTTTACGTAGATTTTATAATAACTTAGTGTTTTGTGTACGGGACAAGCCATGGATATCTCATATTGTATGTCAAAATGAGTTGGACGACTACTGAGGACATAATATCACTTAGTATAGCGTTATATCGCGAGGGCGCAAGCCTGCATTCCATACGAAAATACATTCGTATATGGACTACATTAGTCCACTCCTTCTGGTAAATCCTGTACTCGTGTCTATTATTCAGGTTCTTCTTACAACAGTAACATTTTTATAGAAATTCATACTATCCTCAGCATATACATACTTGCAAAAATACACAGTAGTAGGAGTGATTGTCTTAAATTTACCATGAAGACGTCTGTGAGGTATGTATCATAAACAGCCGCAATTATTCAACTAACAGACCTAATGAACAATTTTTACGTGTTTTGAAATTATTCTCCATATTTTTAGCAGTTAGCAGTAGTTGACATTTACCTCAAAGTGCGGTCTTAGCATATAACCTACACATTTTAAAGGTTTAAGCCAGGAAAGATCTGCTCTAAAAGGTTTTTTTAAGACAAGCCTTCATTCGACAAATTTCAAACTAATCTACCTGTAATTTGGGATTTCTCTCTAAAATATTTTAGTTTTTAACATTTAGTGGAATGTGTCCGGTTCTCTATGACAGGAATTATAATAATTATTTTTATACCCTACACCACTATGTGGTAAGGGGTATTATGTGTTAGTGCATTTGTATGTAACATACAAAAGGAAGCGAGATAGACCCATAGTTCCTTCTAGGGATATACATAGAATCACTTTCTGAGTCGATTTATGCATGTCCGTCCGTCCGTCCGTCCGTTCGCAACATACAGGTCGCATTTGTTGACCGA
The DNA here is from genome assembly GCF_047663935.1 of Musca autumnalis. Taxonomy (NCBI): domain Eukaryota; kingdom Metazoa; phylum Arthropoda; class Insecta; order Diptera; family Muscidae; genus Musca; species Musca autumnalis. Next base: position 257,955,137 of record NW_027411755.1, on the reverse strand, counting down.
TTTCGCTGAAAATTGGGGAATACCATTTTTTTAGCCGTCGGAAGATCAAGTTCGAAGATAGGATATATCGGTCCACGTTTTGGTATAGCCCCCATATAACGGTACCCCCCGATTTACGGTATTTTGACGTTTTCAGCTACATTTTCAGACCGATTTGGCTATAATTTGACATTTAGGGTTCTTAAGTGTCAATAAATATATATAACAAAACTTGTGGACATAGGTCCACGTTTTGGTATAGCCCCCATATAACTGTACCCCCCGATTTGCGGTATTTTGACGTTTTTAGCTACATTTTCAGTCCGATTTAGCTATAATTTAACATTTAGGGTTCTTAAGTGTCAATAAACTTATATAACAAAAGTTGTGGACATAGGTCCACGTTTTGGTATAGCCCCCATATAACGGTACCCCCCCAATTTACGGTATTTTGACGTTTTTAGCTACATTTTCAGACCGATGTAGCTATAATTTAACATTTAGGGTTCTTAAGTGTCAATAAACTTATATAACAAAAGCTGTGGACATAGGTCCCCGTTTTGGTATAGCCCCCATATAACGGTGCCCCCCGATTTACGGTGTTTTGATGTTTTCAGCTACATTTTCAGACCGATATAGCTATAATTTGACATTTAGGGTTCTTAAGTGTCAATAAACTTGTATAACAAAAGTTGTGGACATAGGTCCACGTTTTGGTATAGCCCCCATATAACGGTACCCTCCGATTTGCGGTATTTTGACGTTTTAGCTACAGTTTCAGACAGATGCAGCTATAATTTAACATTTAGGGTTCTTAAGTGTCAATAAACTTATATAACAAAAGTTGTGGACATAGGTCCCCGTTTTGGTATAGCCCCCATATAACGGTGCCCCCCGATTTACGGTGTTTTGATGTTTTTAGCTACATTTTCAGACCGATTTAGCTATATTTTGACACTTAGGGTTCTTAAGTATCAATAAACTTATATAACAAAAGTTGTGGACATAGGTCCACGTTTTGGTATAGCCCCCATATAACGGTACCCTCCGATTTGCGGTATTTTGACGTTTTTAGCTACATTTTCAGACCGATATAGCTATAATTTGACATTTAAAGTTCTTAAATGTCAATAAACTTATATGACAAAACTTGTGGACATAGGTCCACGTTTTGGTATAGCCCCCATATAACGGTTCATTTAAGTTTATATTTTCGTATAGCCCAGATACCTCCGAACTATCTGTTAATGACATTTGAAGTTCCCACGTTATGTACCGATTTTCGATATTTTGAAGATTCTAGCTAAATTTTTTAACCGAATTAGGAGTTATTTGACATTAAAGGCTCCCATCAAAAACTGTCAACATAGGCCCATGTTTTATTATAACCCCTATATAACAGTACCTCCCAATTTCTAGCCCACCAAAAATTGTCAACATACATAGTTAGATATAGGCATCATAGAAAAGGGCCTCCAGAATGAAGCATAAATGAACCTAAACATTATCTGACATTTTAACGTACCCACTTAAAGTTGGGGACAGGAATGAAAAGTAATTATTCCATTTTAGTTCAGAATATTTTATGGTGGAGGGTATGAAAAGTTTTTTAGCGTCCACAATTTTCCCTAAAAATCACATGCATATTTATGTTTTTGTATTATCTGGACATGCGTTCGTCGAGCCTATCTATAACACTGGTCAACACAACTTTTGTTTCAACCTAAGTTGTTGTTGTTTCTAAATGAAATCGGCGAGTTATTATTGTGTTTCTTTATTAATCCTAAATTTTCTTTTTTATTCAAAAAGGTTTTTACCCTGAGCATTTCATATTTTGATTTACTATCCGAAGTTTGAGTAAAATATATTCTTTTTGTTTAAAATAGTTCTTTATATTTTTGTGTTTGCTATTATTTTATTCACTACGAACATACAAATGTTACTGTGTGCCCAAATTTATATCATAAAATATATAGCATGTGTCCACGTCCGCTGTTGATATTTTGATGTCAGTCTCACACCCTACATCATTGTGAAACATGGTATGACACTTCAGTATTGAGTTCCTTTCTAATTGACGAGTACCATGCCCGTCTCTGTAGCGAGTGTTCTCGAAGAAGAACCCAAAGGGAGAAACGTCGCATAAATTCATTTCAAAGAATCCTGTCCAATCGGATATATGGAACTCTTTTTATCATTTTCGAGTCATTTTAGGTGATACTTTCCAGTAAAGAAGTCTCTCTACATATTCGCCTCCAGCCAACCTCTAGTATTTTCTTTTTTTATTGGCAATGTCCAGGCAGTGATTCCTGTTTCGTTACGTATACACACGGTGCATAAAAAAACCCACCATTCACCATTGAACTACCAATGTCCCGAACGGACAAAAACCTCTGAAATTGTTAAACAAAAAAGAATGTTGATGCCCTTGTTGCGGACCTCAAAGTGTTGAAGGGACACATGTATTGCAGGATAGATGGATGGATGGATGAATGCTTGTAAAACATAAGGTACACGCACGGTTGTCTTGCTGTGGTTACACTGTAAAACCAGTCCAGTCCGTAACCTAGCCACCGCATATTTTTGTCTTTCCATATGCAAGGGACATTGAAGCGTTCATATAAAGCGTTACGACATGGTGTCGATGTTTATGTCTTGTTATTTGTGAGTGAGTGACTGGTTGAGCGAATGAACAACAGCAAAAACACAATGTTCGTTCATATGTACGTGAACCACGTGGCATGTTTGGTGTGTCCACATGCTAGCAAAACGTTAAGCGAGAAAAAAACCTGGTTCCACTGGACAACTGAGTTGCTTGCAGGAAAAGAAGAATTATGTCCGGTTATGGATTATAAATCAGTAGCGTGGGTAGTAAGCTCCCTACCGACCTGCTAGACCTCCTGTCTGTTGATCCTTATTCCCATCCGATGTGGCTGGATTGTAGTATATGACTGTTGCTGTAGTCCGAAGTATATTTTTTTGTTTGTTTCACTCTTCGTTAGGGGGGATTTGTAAGTAAGAGTTTTTAACAATAATAGTCGCTTGCCAAGTACTTGTCAAAGGTTAAGCGTATTAAGTAATTTAATATTTTCCTTAAATAACAACAATGAAATGTTGAGGAGAGAAGCAGAGTTATTGTACTGGTAAAAAATAGTACTGGAATTTTCTTACTTCTTCTCACAGATAACTATAGAAAAGGGAGCGTAACTTAAGGCAAAGTATGTATTTAAGGTTTCAAAACTTGTATGTTGTTTGACAACAGTTACCAAGCCTATCCGCCAGTCAGTTAGATTCAACGTGGTGCAAGATATAGTACGACAACCTTAGAAAGAAAACCTAATGTCATCCGTACCCGGCGAAACAAAAACATAAAACATAAAAAGCTCTCCTTGGGGGATGTAATTGTTGCTTTAAGCGCCAGAGTATTCTTCACCTAGATATATTTGTTTGGCGGATATTTTAAAACCAACTAATTTTCAAAATATTCATTCGTAACACCCATACTACCTATCTAAATGAAAGCAAATCGAATCGTCAGAAAAAAACCAATACACAGTTTCTAATCCATGATGAATTACAAGCCGACACATGAATCGAAACAATAGCAAACGAAGAATGGGTCACTGCATTGCATTTTTGCTTCATTAACTGTTAATCATGAACCTTCTAAACTTTACCCAACTAACCGACTTGCCCAATGCTACTCTGAAACCATAACACAAATACTCGACATTTACATGCCACTGCAACGAAGGTGGAGTCGGTAATGCTTCGATGGTGGTGTTCCATTGATTTTTATTGCTTGTAAGCTCGGACATGAGTGTTGCTGTTCATTGGTTTTAAGTATTTTTCCATTCATGTGAAAAAGCAATTTCTAAGAATTGATTTCTCTACACATGTGGGTACTATCAAGGAAGCGGTTGTAGCTATGATTTGCATGTATTGTTTGTAACGGTATAATAAAAGTGAAGGAGTAGAATAAACATGAAGGCATATCGGAGCCATTGGAAACCTATCGGCCCTCTCTCGAAGTGAAGATCTATAGGTCTGTGAGATCATCTATGAGAAGACCACTCGGTCTTAATGAACTAAAATTTTCGGTCTTCTATAAGAAGTTTTTCGGTCTTCTATGATAAGACATTTCGATATTTTATGGGATGACCTCTCGGTCTTCTTTGAGAAGAAAGGCCTAACAATCTTCTATGAGAAGACAATTCTGTCATCAAGGAGAAGACTTTTCGGTCTTTTATGGGATGACCCGCCGGTCTTCTTTGAGAAGACTTATCAATCATCTATGAAAATACCATAGAAGACAGTCTTCTATGAGAAGACCTATCAGTTTTCTATGGGAAGACCTATCGGTCTTCGATAGAAGATCTCTAGGTCTCTCTTCTATGAGTAGACTATGAGAAGACCCATCGGATATCTTTGCATGATTTCTCAAATTACTTACTTAGCTGGCCCATTACATAACAATTGTTCCATAAGCCGAATTAAGAAAATATCTTCAATTCTCTCTCTTTTTGTTGCTTCGCTTTCTGGAATACCGCCCCTTTTCATCTCGTCATCCACTTGTTTGCTCCATAAAGGCCTTGTCCTGCGTGCACCAATTCTGCGTTCACCGCCATGAGGCCGTATCTGTACGCTTGTTAGAGGTTTCATCATCGCTCATTCTTATGATATGGCCTAGCCAACGCAATCGTTGCATCTCGATACATTTATCAGTACTGATGTCGTACAGTACAGATTCATCTACGAGTATTGGTTCATATGACGTTGATATTCACCGTCAACGCATATTGGTAGATTTTTCGAAATTTTTTCTCTCAAAGACACCAATTACTGCCTTGTTGGCTTGCGTATGTATCCAGGCCAAGGTAGACGAAGTCTTTTACTACCTCAAAATTTTAGAAACCGCAGGGTAAATATCTGGTCAATGGTGGATTTGCTAGGTCTGAAGCCGCATTGGTATGGCCCAATTATTTTGTTGACCATAGGCTTCAGTCGTTCGCATAATATCCCTGACACTATCTTGCAGGTGATACAGTCTTATCTCCTTTCTTGTGGATAGGGCACAGGATGCTCAGGCTCCAATCGTCAGGTATTCATTCTTTCTGCCAGATGGTTCATCAGCTAGTTAGATGAATACACCTTATCAGCGTCGCCTCCGGTTTTGAACAGCTCGGCGGGTAAGCTATCGGCTTCTGCTGCCTTATTATTCTTTAGCCGGTTTATTGCAGACTTTACCTCAGCTTGGCTTGGATCTGCGGTATTTTCGTCGTCTTCGCTACTATTGGATTCCAACAGTTTGGATAAACGCTCTTTCCATATCCTGAGAACCAGGGTTTCGGAGTCGGAGTCGGAGTCGGAGTCTACGAGTCGGAGTCGAGCAATTTTGCTGGAGTCGGAGTCGGAGTCTGAGAAAAAAAGAAAAAAATAACTCGACTCCGACTCCGGCCAAAAATTTGTCCACGTTATAGAAATATAACAATAAAATTGGAACAATAACATCCAGTTTCTGTATGTCGAAAGAAGAATGTGTGCGAATGAAACACGCCCAAACTTTAGTTTTCGAAATAATTTTACCTTTGCTTTTGCTTCAAAACAAAAAACAAATTTGAAAAACACACAAAAGTTTGGACGTGTTTCTTTCGCACACATTCTTCTTTCGACATACAGAAACAGGCTGTAACATTTTTTAAAAATCATTTTTTATGATAAATAAAGTTTACTCGAGCTTGAGGTCTATAAATTTGGTTTATTTATTTATTGTCTCCAATATTTCGAAATTCTATGAATTTCATCTTCAGGGAGTATTTTAGATCTACAAAATAAATAGAAGTACGTCTTAAAATCTATATCACAGCAATGTAAATTGTAAAATTATTTCTTTTTTGTAAAAACACATAAAAAAGGACGATCGCTTACATGTAAATAATAATAATAATCAAACTTAAAAACTAGTGTAGTGTGACTACAACCGTCGAATGTTTTTATTGCACTGATTACTATTTCTATTTATTGCAACGATCTCCCTCTCCGCGTTAAATGTCTGTAGCAGTATGCTGTGTTGTCGGTGTCTGTTTTGCTGTTGATTCTCCTTGTTGTTGGTAGACTATTAATGTGGAGCATTTCTAATGTGAATCTCTTGTTGTAGTTGTTCTCAGTTTGTAATACTTTTACGTCGTCAATCAAAGGCTCGTGGTTTTTTTGTTTACAGTGTTCTGCGATGGCTGTTTTTGTGTTAAGTTCGAGTTTCTCAGTTTTATGTCGGATCTGTGTGCTGACATGCGTGTTCTTAATTTGTTCTTTGTCGTACCAACGTAAAGCTTTCCGCAGTTCTCTTGCTGATTACGTTGGTACGACAAAGAACAAATTAAGAACACGCATGTCAGCACACAGATCCGACATAAAACTGAGAAACTCGAACTTAACACAAAAAACAGCCATCGCAGAACACTGTAAACAAAAAAACCACGAGCCTTTGATTGACGACGTAAAAGTATTACAAACTGAGAACAACTACAACAAGAGATTCACATTAGAAATGCTCCACATTAATAGTCTACCAACAACAAGGAGAATCAACAGCAAAACAGACACCGACAACACAGCATACTGCTACAGACATTTAACGCGGAGAGGGAGATCGTTGCAATAAATAGAAATAGTAATCAGTGCAATAAAAACATTCGACGGTTGTAGTCACACTACACTAGTTTTTAAGTTTGATTATTATTATTATTTACATGTAAGCGATCGTCCTTTTTTATGTGTTTTTACAAAAAAGAAATAATTTTACAATTTACATTGCTGTGATATAGATTTTAAGACGTACTTCTATTTATTTTGTAGATCTAAAATACTCCCTGAAGATGAAATTCATAGAATTTCGAAATATTGGAGACAATAAATAAATAAACCAAATTTATAGACCTCAAGCTCGAGTAAACTTTATTTATCAACAAATAAAAAGGTCGAAGAAAACACAAAAATAATTATAAGAACGGAGAGCCCGCCGACAAACACAAAATCAAGTAAAAATGATCTACAACAAACTAAAATCCAACAATAAAGTACGTCACAACATAAACAGACATAAAAATTTGCAAATAAAAGCAACAAAAATTAAGTCGTCAATCACATTCCTTATTCGCTGCCGCAATTCTGGAATCATACCCAAATTTATAAAGAATTCCATGAAGCACATACAAAAAATGTTTAAAACTAATTACAACAACCACCACATTATAACAACACTTAGATCACTTATGGAAACCTTTCAAGGTAAATTATTAAATTTAATAATTAAACAAAAACACGAAGAACTTAAAAACAACGAAAATGCATTAACAATAATAGACAATATGTTAAACAAAAATCTTCCCCAAGAGGAAAGAATCAAACTTAAGTTTAACGAAAAGATCATTGTAACAGGTTCACAGAAAAAACAAGACGAAATCCATAAACACAAATTCAATAATCTTCAAAAAACTCTAATTGAGGAACTAAACATACAACACAATGACCATTGGTTCGTCAATAAGACAACAACAACATTCCCCGAGGACGTTAAATGGTTGCTCTCGCTTGGTGACAAACACTGTCTACCAACAACAAGGAGAGAATTCCCTCTATTCAAATTCATCGCCGACGCTGAAGATATAATACAATGCAACAACGACAAGGAACAACAAGAAATGGGGAGAACAAAACTAACAACAATGATAGAAAGCCACACAAACAAAATGAGGGAGAACCCTAGAGACAAATTTATTATAAGCACAGTGGAACGCACCCGCAATTTCATAAGACAAAACAAAGACATATTAATACTTAATGCAGACAAGGGAAACGTAACTGTAGCTATGAGCAAAACAGATTACGAAGAACGAATGAGGACCATATTGTCAGATATAATGACTTACCAGCGAATCAACAAAGATCCCACGGCTAGTTTACAAAGGAAAAATAACGAATTCGTGGAAGAGCTGTTCAAAAATAATTTAATAACGATGATTGAGAAAAAACGATTAAAAACAGAAGTGGCAACCGCACCAAGAATATACGGACTACCGAAAATCCATAAAGATGGATATCCCCTCAGACCAATCTGCTCTTCTATAAACTCCCCTTCGATTAAGCTGTGTAAATATATTGTGTCTATTCTAAAAAACTTGACTAAAAATTCAACCTACAATATAAAAGATTCCGTGCAATTTAGAGATAAGGTAAAGAATATGACAATCAATGAAAATGAGAAAATGGTTTCGTTTGACGTTGTGTCATTATTTCCCAGCATTCCCGTAGACTTGGGATTAAAAATCATAGAAGAAAGATGGAGTGACATACAACAATATACACAAATACCAAAACAACTGTTCCTAAACATTGTAAAGTTTTGTATAAAAGAAAACAGGTATTTTAAATACGAGGAAAAAATATTCAAACAGAAGGCAGGCTTGCCAATGGGTTCCCCAGCTTCACCCATAATAGAAGATTTGGTCATGGAATCATTATTGGAGTCTTCACTGGGATCACTTTCAACCAAACCAAAAATCTTGACGAAGTACGTAGACGATCTGTTTGCAATAATTAGGGAAGATGCAATAGAAGAAACATTGACAACACTAAATGGCTTTAACAGAAACATTAAATTTACATTAGAAGAAGAGAGTGACGGAAAAATACCATATTTAGATACGTTAGTTATAAGGAATAACAAGAACCAAATACAATTAAACTGGTACCAAAAACCCACAGCCTCGGGGAGACTCATCAACTTTTACTCTAAACATACCAAAAGGACTATAATCAATACAGCAAATAATTTAATTAACAGAGTGATGAATATAAGCGATAAAGAATTCCATGAAGAAAATAAGATGAAAATTCGAAAAATACTCACCCAAAATAATTTTCCAACACATATAACTAATTCTTTAATAAATAACTACAAACCAAAACGTATACAAGAACCAAAAGAGGTTGAAACACAACAAATATACAAATCACTGATATATGTACCTAAGATATCAGAGAGATTTGAAAAGTCTGATATTTACGACAAAAATAAATACACTATTGCCCACAGTTCAAACAATACAACAAAACGAATATTTAGTAACTTAAAAAGTAAGATACCAAGAATGGACAAACATAATGTGATCTATCAAATAGAATGTGGTGGTAATCAGCAAGAGAACTGCGGAAAGCTTTACGTTGGTACGACAAAGAACAAATTAAGAACACGCATGTCAGCACACAGATCCGACATAAAACTGAGAAACTCGAACTTAACACAAAAAACAGCCATCGCAGAACACTGTAAACAAAAAAAACCACGAGCCTTTGATTGACGACGTAAAAGTATTACAAACTGAGAACAACTACAACAAGAGATTCACATTAGAAATGCTCCACATTAATAGTCTACCAACAACAAGGAGAATCAACAGCAAAACAGACACCGACAACACAGCATACTGCTACAGACATTTAACGCGGAGAGGGAGATCGTTGCAATAAATAGAAATAGTAATCAGTGCAATAAAAACATTCGACGGTTGTAGTCACACTACACTAGTTTTTAAGTTTGATTATTATTATTATTTACATGTAAGCGATCGTCCTTTTTTATGTGTTTTTACAAAAAAGAAATAATTTTACAATTTACATTGCTGTGATATAGATTTTAAGACGTACTTCTATTTATTTTGTAGATCTAAAATACTCCCTGAAGATGAAATTCATAGAATTTCGAAATATTGGAGACAATAAATAAATAAACCAAATTTATAGACCTCAAGCTCGAGTAAACTTTATTTATCAACAAATAAAAAGGTCGAAGAAAACACAAAAATAATCATTTTTTATTTTAAAAGAAAGGCATAAGAAAATATATATGCAAATTATCTATACTTATAAAAGAGTTGAGTAATGATGACTGACTGACTCACTGACTGATAACACTGCTCAACAAAATTGAAAAAGTTGAATGTTTCAGACGAAGTTGCAGTTGTTTCTAGATGAAATCGGCGAGTTATTTTCAAATCCGGTCCCAGGTTTTCTCCATCAGCTCTTGTTTTTGAGATATAGCTCAAAATCGGTTTTTACGAGTTTTACCCAGACTTTCGTTATTTTCGGATACAAACAAATATTTTTTGTGGGGTTTTCGACATCTATATATATATAAAATTCTTCGAGTCTGCCATGATGTTCGAAATTAAACTCCTCCGAAACGGCTGGACCGAACTCGATGAAATTTTGTATGTGGAGTTTTTAGGTCTGAGAATAGGTTTTTAGCTATTTTTTATACTGGTCAGTGGAGTGACCAGGGTACCTCCCCCACAATTTTTTTTAAGAAAACGTGAAATCATGGATATTTTTGGACGTATTGTTTAAAAATTACTTGCAATAATATGGTAATAACTGTCTTGACCATTCAGGATCATCTCGGAAGTGGAATATCGCGGTCAGCCCAATTTTTTAAAAAAGTATAATTATAGGTAATAATAGGGGGATGAATGATACCAAGCAATGGTCTTGACTGGCTTTAACATGGCAAAGCCCAGGATCTATCTTGGTCCCTCTTTCATCTCAAGTGGACACTGACCTCCCCGTGGTGTCACCTGGGGAACTGCCTTTAACACCCGTTAAAGGTAGTGTGCTAACATGTGCCGCGCGTTCACCCATAAGAACGTTAAAAACTTGGGTTTGGGCGTCGGGTTAGTAACCCTCCCCTAGAAAAAACATCCTACTATGAAAAAACGAAAGAAAAGAAAATCAAACCCCTCTAAAGTTGACGAACCCCGCAAACGTTTTAAGGACCATGATCTGCGAATCTGCACCTGGAATGTTCGCACTCTTTATAGAGAAGGTGCAGTCTTCGCATTGGCAGACGTACTTGAAAAGTACAAGGCCGATATTACTGCCATACAGGAAATACGATGGATTGGGAAAGGCGTCACAACAACACCTAAAGGTGACGCACTGTATTATAGCTGCCATGACGTAAAGCATGAATTTGGTTGCGGATTCGTAGTTAGTCGGAGACTAAAACATCTGGTATCCAGCTTCACCCCAGTGAATGAAAGACTTGCTGCAATTCGAATAAAAGCTAAATTCTTCAACATCAGCTTTATTTGTGCTCATGCTCCCACTGAAGAAAAGGACGAACAGACCAAAGATATATTTTACGAGCGCTTAGAAGAAACATATGACCGTTGCCCTGCCCATGACATTAAAATCATTCTAGGCCATTTTAATGCCAAAATTGGAAAGCAGAATATCTTTGGCCCAACAGTCGGGAAATTCAGTCTCCATAGTGAAACATCTGACAATGGTATGAGGCTGATAGACTTTGCAGCTGCAAAAAACATGGTAGTTAGCAGTACCAGATTTAATCATCTCGATATTCATAAGGGCACCTGGCTGTCTCCAGATCAAAGAACAAGTAATCAAATTGATCATGTTGTAATAGATGGAAGACATTCATCCAGCGTGTTGGATGTACGATCGTTCCGAGGCGCAAACATTGATTCGGACCACTACCTTGTTGCAGCAAAGGTACGTACCCGTCTAAACGTTGCAAATAAAGCACGAACAGACTCAACGCGGAAGTTGGACATCGATAAGCTGCAAACACAACAGATAGCCACAGCATATTCCACTCAACTAGCCCAATTGCTTAACGCGAGCACTACTTGTCCCAATAACATAACAACACAATGGCAGCAAATTGCCCACTCCATGCAAACAGCCGCAAAATCCACACTTGGATTCCAGAGACCTCCACAAAGGAATTCATGGTATGACCAGGAGTGTCTTGCTGCTACCGAAGAGAAAAATGCGGCATATAGAGCTACTTTACAATCAGTAGCAACGCGTAGCGCACGAGAGAGATATCGGGAGAAAAGGAGAGAAGAGAAACGGCTTTTCCGCAAGAAAAAGAGAGAAATGGATAAGCGGGAGTGTGAAAAAATCGAGATGTACAGGAGACAGAATGAAGTCCGAAAATTCTACCAAAGAGTGAAACATCAAACAGATGGCTTTGGTACAGGCACATCCTCCTGTAGAGACCAGCAAGGTAATCTGGTAACAGATACAGATAGCGTGCTCAGGATATGGAAGGAACATTTCTCCAATCTGCTGGTATCCAATAGTAGCGAAGACGATGATACCACAGATCCAATCCCAGAAGATGGTATAGAATGTATACCGCCCGGCCAAGATGAGGTAAAAACAGCAATCAACCGGCTGAAGAATAATAAAGCAGCAGGAGCCGATGGCTTACCAGCCGAGCTGTTTAAAACCGGAGGCGACGCGCTGATAAGGTGTATGCATCAGCTAGTTAGCACCATCTGGCAGGAAGAACGCGTACCCGATGATTGGAACCTGAGCATCCTATGTCCCGTCCACAAGAAAGGAGATAAGACTGTATGCTCAAACTATAGGGGCATAAGTCTTCTCCCTATTGCCTATAAGATAGTGTCAGGGATATTGTGCGAACGACTAAAGCCAATGGTCAACGAAATAATTGGACCATACCAATGTGGCTTTAGACCTGGCAAGTCCACCATTGACCAGATATTTACCCTGCGGCAAATCCTAGAGAAGACCCAAGAGATGCAGATCGACATATTTCACCTTTTTGTCGATTATAAAGCAGCATTCGACAGTCCCCTCCGATCAAAGGTATTTCACGCAATGTCTGAATTTGGTATCCCCGCAAAGCTCATCCGGCTTTGTAAGATGACTTTAACTGATACTAGGTCCTCAGTTAAAATTGGAAAGAACCTCTCCGAAGAATTTTGTACCAAAAGAGGTTTCAGACAAGGAGACAGCCTTTCGTGTGACCTGTTCAACATTTTGCTGGAAAAGGTAATACGAGATGCAAATGTCAAAAGAAATGGCACAATTTACACCAATAGCCACATGTTACTTGCCTATGCTGATGACATAGACATCATGGGACGATCAGTAAAGGAAGTAACTGATACCTTTAGGAAGGTCGAAGCAGAATCTGCGAAAGTGGGTCTGGCGGTAAACGGCGAAAAGACCAAATTGATGGTGTCGACGCGCAAAGCGTCCATAGAGCTCGGACCAACCGTAGAAGTTGGTACCTACAATTTTGAGGTAGTTAAAGACTTCGTCTACCTCGGCACTGCCATAAACACAACAAACAACATCAGTTGTGAAATAAGAAGAAGAATTGTATTGGCCAACAGATGCTACTATGGATTAAGTAAGCAATTTAAAAACAAAGCCACATCTCGTCAAACAAAAATAACACTATACAAAACGCTGATACTACCCGTGCTAATGTATGGCTCCGAAGCATGGGTACTTGCGCAAGCAGATAAGGCAGTGCTTGGTGTGTTTGAGAGGAAAATTCTTCGAAAGATCTACGGGCCGATTTGCGTTGACGGTGAATATCGACGTCGTATGAACCACGAGCTATATAAGCTATACAAAGACATGAATATAGTTAAACGTATCGAGATGCAACGATTGCGTTGGCTAGGCCATATCATGAGAATGAGCGATGATGAACCCGCTAAAAAGGCGTATGAATACATGCCACATGGCGGTGCACGCAGAATCGGCAGGCCTAAGCTTCGATGGAGCAAACAAGTGGATGAAGAAATGGAAAGGCGCGGTATTCCAAAAAGTCAAGCGAAAAACAGAGAGGAATGGAGATCTTTTCTTAGTTCGGTCTATAGAACAAATCGCTCATTTACTCAAAGAGTGACACATTTCAAAAAATCAAGTTTCGAGAAAAACGCGTTTTAAGTTGTCGATTGAAATTTGACTTCCCAACTTAAAAAGATTATTACACAAAAACTAAAATAACTAGTTGGACCATATTTTGCAGAGAACTAGCCAGATATCAGTGCTAAATTTCTGTGCATGATCAAGCATGACTTGAAGTGTTTTATTGTTTCATAAATGCAAAAAACTTTTTTGATGACTTATGCCAAACTAATAGAAAATAAGCTGTAACTCGTTGAGTTTTATAGATATAAACATGAAAATTTGACACAAGATAAAGTAGAAGTCGTAGAAAAAATAGAAATTGCTAACTCAAAAAACCCATTTTTTGAGTTATGCCACTCTTTGAGTAAATGAGCGAAATGTTCTGTAATGGGCCAACTAAGTAAGTAAGTAATAATTTTAGTAAGCGTGACTACAAAAACGCTATAAACACTGACTTCAATAATTGGGAAAGCGCGATCAACCTCATATTTTGGAATACAGTACAACCCAAATAATGTTAAATGTCCCTTGACCGAAATTTCAAAAAATCGATTGAGAAATCAGGCAAAACATAATTTCAAAGATGGTTAAATAAATAGAACGTCTAAAAAATGTGCATTGGTCACTAAAGCGATGGGCCAGCAATTCGGTGTATCTATAACCTATCTAAATGTATATAGGGTTTTTTAAGACTTGCATGATTTCCTAAATTAAACTTCCAAATCGGCTGAACCGAATTTGATGCAATTGTGTGTAGGTTCATAATACCGAAAATGGAGGGTGTGGGGGACCTCCCCAACAACGGGTTTCAACAAATCGCTAAATATCGGAGATTATTAGACGTATTGGTACTCAATACAATTGCAATTGTGGTCTCTGCCATTAATGGGTGTTTTGGAAGCAGAATACCGCGAGTGGGTCTAATTTTTGAAAACTTTATTGTTATTGATTAGATTTCAAAATTTAGTAAGTGGGACAGCAAACATGGCATGAACATTGACTTCCGTGCTTGGAATAACTCGATCAAGACCACTTTTTTAATACAGCAAAGTCCAGATAAACCCAATAGCATTTCGAAGTCATTTTTTATGAATCACAGATGTTTTCATGTTTAGGAGTGCAAAATAATAACGTGTTCAATGAAACATCTCTCTGTTAACAAGAAGTAAAAACGACGTTAAGTTCGCCCCAACTTTTATGCACAACACCATAAATTATGTGGCTAAAACATTCAACATCCCCAAAAAACACTGTAATAATTAAAAAAAAATAATTTACAGTGTTTTATTTATAATTACACTAAAATCTAAAAAAAAATTATTCTTCAGGATGGAATATCTCAAATAAAACGCCTGCATTTACATTACAAATGGCGACCATATTAAACGGCAAGCGTTTTATTTGAGAGATTCCATCCTGAAGAAGAATTATTTTTTAGATTTTAGTGTAATTATAAATAAAACACTGTAAATAAATTTTTTAATTATTTTTTATTTTTTAAATTTTTAGTAAATAATTTTTTTTGACCACTGAGGACCCCAAATGCCAAATTACAGTCCATTTGAGCAGAAAATGTAGATTAAAATGCTTGAAATGGGTGGTACCGTTATATAGAGGCTATACTAAACCTTGACCTATGTCCAAAATTTTTAATGGGGAAGTTCCTGGACCATTGAGAAATCCAAATGCCAAGTTACAGCAAATTCGGGCTAAAAATGAAGACAAAATCCTCAAAGTACCAGAAGTCGGATATTACCGTTATATGGGGGCTATAGGAAAAAATGGACCCATATTGGTTTTGGTTTCATATTCATATATTGTCATCTAAATCTGAAAAATGTGCATTGTTTTAGTTCGATTGGTCAACTGCAACCGTCTTAAAAATCAGTTACCAGATTTGAAAAGGGGTTTAGGTTAGACACCGTAAAAACACTGTAAGAATGGAACAATATTGATTTTGATTTCATATTCATGTATTGTCATCCAAACCTTAAAAGTGTACAAAGTTTAAGTACGATTGGTCAACTGCAACTGCGTGAAAAATGAGTCACCAGATTTGAAAAGCAAAATAACGGATAACGGGTGGTACCGTTATATGGGGGCTATAGGAAACAATGGACCTATATTTGTATTTGGTTTCATATTCATGTATTGTCATCTAAATCTGAAAAGTGTGCAAAGTTTTAGTTGGATTGGTCAACTGCAACCGTGTTAAAAATCAGTTATCAGATTTGAAAAGAGGTTAAGATAGACACCTTAGCAACACTGTAAGAATGGACCAATATTGGTTTTGATTTCATATTCATGTATTGTCATCCAAATCTGAAATGTGTGCAAATTTTAAGTTCGATTGGTCAACTGTGTGAAAAATGAGTTACCAGATTTGAACTAAACACACACCAAAGTAAGTTAAATAAAACACTGTAAAAATCGGTAGTGTATCGTTTTATGAATGAAAACATGGATTTATGCCGACAATTCTCTGCTAAAATGGTGGAGGTACCAAATATAGCCATTTCTGTTGAATAATGCCGCTAAAACCTTGAAAATATTGAAAATCGGAAGGTATCGTTCAATGAAGGCTACATAAAAAACTTCTACCGAATATTCTGTGCGGGAATGTTTTATACCCACAATGAAGACAACACACCAAATTGCCATAGCCGTTTCGGTGGGATAATGAGACTAAAACTTCCAAATTATCGAAACTCGAGAGGTACCATCCTATATGCCGATAATTCTCTGCAGAAATGGTTTATACTCCCAAGAAAGACTAAGTACCAATTATAGCCATTTCGTATGAATAATGTGGCTATAAACTTGAAAACACCGAAGATCGAGAGGTACCGGTCAATGAAGACTATTTAGAAATCTGGACCTGTACCGAATATTCTATGTTTTATACCCACATTGAATGCTAAATACCAAATTGCAGCCATTTCGGTGGGATAATGACATTAAAACCTCCAAAATATTGACACTTGAGCGGTGCCGTTCTAGGATAGTTCTATCAAAACGTGGACCTATGCTGATAATCCTCTGCAAAAATGCTTTATGCCTCTAAGGGAGACTAAACACTAAAATATTGTCATTTCGGTAGGATAATGCGGCTAAAACCTCGAAAATTCCGAAAATCGGGCGGCCAGTCGGTGCTATATCAAAATGTGGACTGATATAACCAATTTTCAATACCCAACATGCTACGAGAAAAAATAGAAACTTCTGTACCAAATTGAAAAGCCCTATGTAAAATATCGCGAGCTGTATCGTGATTTCAACAGATAGACGAACATCGTTTTATTCACTTATTTTTTATGTTGATCACGAATATATACATATTTTATAGGTTCTCCGAAGAATATTCCGATGTGTTACAAACAGAATCATAAAATTAATTATACCCTTCATATTATGGTGGAGGCTATAATTAAAGTAATTTTCTATTTTACATCTGGAGATACCATTGCATGAGGGTTAAACAAAAACGTAGATTTATCGTCAATTCGGTTCGAATATCTAGAGGTATCAATATTAGATAGACAAATTGTTAATAGATTACTAAGCCTTACACGGAAATCCAAAACGACGGGCCAGCAACGCGGAACCGGGTCAGCTAGTATATATATATATTGTTACGAATGTAACTGATAGGTTTAAGTTAGTTTAGTTTAATTTCCGTTAATTTAAAAATTTGAATTGTAACGTAAAGTTTTTATTACGCAGTTACTTTATTTAAGCAACAACAACTACCATGTAGAACTCTCTTCATCATTCTAGTCGTTACATTACCTTTTGTTAATGTTCTTTTGTTTGTTTTGTTTTCCAACAATAATGTAATTATCGTTTAGTTCCTACTTCTTGTATTTCGTGTAGTTGTTTGTTGTTGTAGTTACGTCATTACTGTGCTTGTATGTATGTGAGTATGGATGTTCGCTTAGTGCGAATGTGCGTCTGTGTGTTCGCTGCACAGATTCGAGAGGTTGCCATATGTTCTAGATATTTCTAGACCAAGGAGATTTTGGGTATAAATAGAGTTACGAATGGCAACATTGAGTAGTTGTGTTTTAAGCGTTGAACTGAACAGATCGGTTAAATAAGAGCTGCGTGCTAACTAGAGACTTGCTGTGTGCTTTGTAATTAAAGTCGGTTCCGAATAAGTGTAATAAAGTAAATAAAGCATTGTAGAAACGTAATCTAAAACGAACCCTGTTTTATTTGGTACAAATCGTATCGGGGAAAAAAACAACGTCTACACGGACATTAGTTAAATCTAATTCCGTAACAATATATATATATATATTAAGGAGATGTTGTACGCTCGATACAAATCGTTTTTGAAATAATTATGGTGAGTATATATCAAAAAATATAGAAAATATACGACGGACCTTTGCATATTTTGAGTAATTTAAGCTGTATTTACGTCATCAGGGGAAGTCATAGGATCTTCATATGGTACTCCGGATATGCTTAGGGTGTTTACTATATAATCCAGTATTCAAATGTATAATATAAAGTTCATAGCGCCCATGATTCCGCCATAACCTAAAAACCATCATGAAGAATGCCATTGAAAAGTAAATGGCTTATGTGGTCATGATATCACTGGTAAATGATTTCCCTTTAGCAGTCTTCATGGCGATTTTTAGGTTATGGCCGAATCATGGGCTCTATGAACTTTATATTATACATTTGAATACTGGACTATATAGTAGACACCCTAAGCATATCCGCATTGCCATATGAAGATCCTATGACTTCCCCCGATGACGTAATTACAGCTTAAAGTACTCAAAATATGCAATTTTTACAAGGTCCGTCGTATATTTTCTATATTTTTTGATATATACTCACCATAACTATTTCAAAAACGATTTGTATCGAGCGTACAACATCTCCTTAATATATTAATGTCGAAAAACCCACAAAAAATATTTGTTTGTATCCGAAAATAACGAAAGTCTGGGTTAAACTCGTAAAAACCGATTTTGAGCTATATCTCAAAAACAAGAGCTGATGGAGAAAAACCGGGACCGGATTTGAAAATAACTCGCCGATTTCATCTAGAAACAACCGCAACTTCGGTTGAAACAAAAGTCGTGTTGACCAGTGTAATCAACGCCAAGACTAAACGGCTAAAGCTAGAACCTTGCAATTTTGAGTGATCACACTTGGCCCGAAGGTGTCAGATAAGGCTGGATTTTTGGAAATTCGAACTAGAACGGTACTAAAAGTACTAAAAGGTATTAAATATGGTACCCTTAGTATTAGGCAAACGCGAAGAGCTAGAATTCTGAAATTTGGAACGAGGTTGACTGATGGAGAGTTAGAAAGGTGTACCAAAGGGTTTTTGGAAATTCGAACTACAAGGGTACGAAAAGTACTAAAAGTTACTAAATTTAGTACCATTTGGTATTACGTGAACGGATAGAGCTAAAATCTTGAAATTTGGAATGAAAATCAAGGTTTAGAAGATGAGTTAATATAAGGAGTTGGTTTTGAAAATGTGTACTCATGTGTACGAATAGTACTAAATGGTACTAAATTTGGTACAATTTGAAGTTGGGCGAACCGATAAATTTGGAATTCTGAAATTTGGAATTACTATTACTGTTGGAGTGTAGGTTTGAGATATGGAGGTAGTTTTCGAAATTCGTACATATGTGTACGAACGGTACTAAATAGTACCAAATAAGGTACAATTTGGATTTGGGGGAACGGATGGAGCTGGAATCCTGAAATTTTGAATTAGGATTACAGTCGGGGTGTAGGATAGAAGTATTTTGGAAATTCGTACTTTGGGTACGAAAAGTACTAAATGGTACCAAATTTGGTACAATATGAATTTAATGATCGGATAGAGCTGGAATAGTGAAATTTGGAGTTAAGATTATATTAGAGTGTGGGATTGGGATACTTTTGGAAATTCGTACTTATGGCAACGAAAAGTACTAAATGGTACCAAATTTGGTACAATTTGGATTTGGGTGATCAGATACATTTGGAATCCTGAAATTCGAAATTAAGCTTACTGTTGGCGTGTAAGATTGAGGTAGTTGTGAAAATTCGTACTAATGGGTACGAATAGTACTAGATGGTACCAAATTTGGTACAATTTGGATTTGGGTGAACGGATATAACTGGAATCCCGAGATTTGGAAAAATAGTACTGTTGGAGTGCAGGATTGATAAAGTTTTGAAAATTTTTAGTTATGGGTAGGAAAAGCACTAAATGGTATTACATTTGGTTCAATTTGGATTTCAAAGATAGGATACATTTGGAATCGTGAAATTCGGAATTAAAATTGATGTTGGAGTGTTGATAGAGGTAGGTTTAGAAATTCGTACTTGGATACAAATTGTACTAAATGGTAATAAATTTGGATTTGAGTGATCGGATATATCTGGAATCCTGAAATTCGGAATTAAGCTTATTGTTTGAACATAGCACTGAGGTAGTTTTGAAAAGTTGTACTTATGGGTACGAAAAGTACCAAATTGTACTAAATTTGGTACAATTTGGATTTCGGTGATCTGATGCAGCTGCAATCCTCAAATTTGGAATTAAAATACCTGTTGAAGTGTAGGATTGAGGTAGTTTTGGAAATTTTTGGTTGTGGGTGCGAAAAGTACTAAATGGTACCAAATTTGGTACAATTCGGATTTGCGCAAACGGCTAGAGCTGTAATCTTGAAATTTGAATTGAGATTAATGTTGGAGTTTGTTTTGGAAATTCGTACTTATGTTTACAAAAAGTACTACATTTGGTACAATTATAATTTGGTAGTCTTAGGGGTACGAAGATGGTTCTATGCATGGTACAATTTTGTATTGGACTAACTAATAGACCTGGATTCGTGAGATTTAGAATTAAGATTACTGTTGTTATTTGGTAATAACGTCAGATTTAGGAAATATGTGCCATAAATATACGAATTGTACTATTTGGTACAATTTGTTATTGTGTAGAAGGAATTTTGAAATATTAGGAGGAGGTTCGTATTTATGTATATGTGAAGTACTAAATAGTACTATAAATGGTTTTGGGGGAACAGATAGAGCTGGAAATGAGGATCGCGGTTGGTGGGCTATGCCGTCTTGCCGCTGACCACCCCAATTAAAATATCTCAACAATTATGGCTGGCACTTGATGTGTAGGCGTGAGGAAAATCGGACTTATGTGGTACGAATAGTACTTACATGAAAATAAATATCAATTAAAATAGGTATTAGTACAATCATTTTGTCCATGTTCACCGTTCTATATTATATATTTTTTAATTGTTTTATATATATCCTTTCCGCATACGAAGCAGCGGGAACTTTACTCTGAATTGTAGTCTATTCATCCCCATTTTGTTGATCCAATTGATTCGTTAAATTTTTGCAAACACAAGTAAAGTTGAATCAATCGAATTGAGATTGGACCTATAACCTCTTTCGTCAGAAGTCTTACTGGTCTATTGGTATTCTCATCTGAGAAAATATCATGAAAAATGGCTTTTATTGAGCTTTACAACTGGGGGTCTTCTTTTAAGGCTAAGCACATGGTCATGAATTCCTCATAATTTTTATTGCATGTAGTCCTTATGATTTGTATTGCCCTTTCCAATGCGCCTTTCTAATATAGGCCAAAATATAGAAAAAAGTTAAAAATTTGTGCACATTTTATTAATTTTTAGTGGTATAGGAATTCACTCTCGGAGTCGACCCGGAGTCGGAGCCGGAGTCGTGAAAAAAAAACTCGTCTGGAGTCGGAGTCCAGCCAAAAATACCTCGACTCCGAAACCCTGCTGAGAACACTATCTGTATCAGTTATCAAATTAACTTGCTGGTCATTGTGCTGATATGTTATTGGGCCAGTTTAGTGGAAAATGCTGTGGCTATCTGTTGTGATTCAAGCGTACCGATGTCCAAACTCCGTGTTGTGCCTGTTCGTACCTTATTTGTTACGATTAATCTGGTACGCAAAATTGCTGAAACAAGGTGGTGGTCCGAGTCTATGTTGGCTCCTCGGAACGATCGTACATCTAACACGCTCGATAAATGTATTCCATCTATCACAACGTGATCAATTTGATTTCTTGTTCTTTGATCTTGATCTTGTTCTTTGATACAGCCAGGGCCCTGATGAATGTCGAGATTCTTATATCTGGTACTGATAATTACCATGTTTTTTTGTGGCTGTGAAGTCTATCCTTTTTGTCGCTGCGAAGTCTATCCTGTAGCCTCATTCCATTGCCGAATTTTTCTTTGTAGAGACTGAATTTCTTGACTGTTGGGCCAAAATTATTCTCCTTTCCAATTTTGGCATTAAAATCGCCTAGAATAATTTTAGTATCATGGGCAAGACAACGGTCATATGTTTCTTTCAAGCTCCCGTAGAATATAACTTTGGTCTGTTCGTGCTTCTTCCTCAATATCAGCTTTAGTTGCGCTCATGAAAGCTGATGTTGAAAAATTTAGCTTTTATCCGAATTGTAGCAAGTCTTTCATTCACTGGGTTGAAGCTGGAAACCAGGTGTCTTAACCTCCGACCAACTACAAATCAGTAAAGAAACTTATGTTTTATGTCATGGCGGATATAATACAATGTGTCACCTTTCGGTGTTGTTATGACACATTTCCCAATCCATTGAATTTCCTTTATGGCATTAGTGTCGGCCTTGTACAATGCGTAAACTTCACCTTCTCTATAACGAGTGCGAATATTTCAGGTGCAGATTATGGTCATTAAAAAATTTGCGTCAACTTTAGAGGGTTTTTTTCGTTCTCATGGGTGAATGCGCGGGACATGTTAGCTCACTGGTAGATCAGTGTCCACTTGAGATGAGTGAGGAAACATATCGGTCAACTATGAGAAGACCCATCGGATATCTTTGCAAGATTTATCGGATAACTATGAAAAGACGATTCGGACTTCTATGAGAAGACCTATAGTTTATCTATGGAAAAGCTCTCAGTGCGAACATTCCAGGAGCTGATTTGCAGATTATGGCCATTAAAAAATTTGCGTCAACTTTAGAGGCGTTTTTTCGTTCTCGTGGGTGAATACGCGGGACATGTTAGCTCACTGCCTTTAACAGGTGTTAAAGGCCTCCAAATTGTTTTATTTTGCGTTTTCAAATCCATCAGATAGTAAAAGAATACATGTAATAAAAGCCCTTAAAAGTTAATTTGCCTGGAAACTGAGGCTTTATTTACTTTAAAAAATGGGTTGAAGCCAACGTGTTTTGTTTTGTTTTCTCTCGATTTGTGATTAAACCACACTTATCGTGTTTTCCCTGTCAA
This sequence comes from Musca autumnalis, assembly GCF_047663935.1. NCBI lineage: Eukaryota > Metazoa > Arthropoda > Insecta > Diptera > Muscidae > Musca > Musca autumnalis. The sequence goes on along the minus strand of NW_027411755.1, from coordinate 257,932,109 downwards.
AATAAAAGTAGAAGCAAACTAAATAAGGATCATGTATAATGTATAAATTTTCAAAATTTTATATGCGTATAGCATTAAATGATGCTGACATTTTGAAGCCAGATTTTAAGTGTTTTTTTTTGAAAATTTCTTCTAATTTCGTTCCGCAAACAGGTTTTTCAAAAAATCATACATAGGATTGTAGAACTAGCGATTCTGAGTTATTTGATATATGTGTTGTTAATGTAGTCTACACAGCTTTACAGAAATCTGTATGGAAGTAGGAAAATTGTGTACGAACATTTTTCTAAAAATCATATTTTTCGGGACTAATTTTTATACCCTCAGCACTTATGCACTTTCATACGGGCAAAGTATGCCTCATAGAAATAATGGTTTTAGACCCCAAGTATGTTTGGACGAAATCTGTTACAGACAATTTGTAGGCGAGTTAGCAATGTCCGTCGGTCTGTCTGTCTGGCTGGTGCGCACGATAACTCTCGAACGGATGAACCAGTTTTATCCAAGTTTTGGCCTTACTTCCTCCCCCACAAAAGTTCCAATATGTTCCAAAAAAATGTGCGAAAGATAACTGTTGAAGGTAGTAACCGATTTGGTCCATATACTGCCGTCATGTGGCATGTATTCATACGCCTTTTTAGCGGGTTCATCATCGTTCATTCCTATGATATGGCCTAGCCAACGCAATTGTTGCATCTCGATACGTTTAACTATATTCATGTCTTTGTATAACTTATATAGCTCGTGGTTCATACGACGTCGATATTCACCGTCAACGCAACTCGGCCCGTAGATCTTTCGAAGAATTTTCCTTTTAAACACACCAAGCACTGCCTTATCTGTTTGTGCAAGTACCCATGCTTCGGAGTCATACATTAGTACGTGTAGTATCAGCGTTTTGTATAGTGTTATTTTTGTTTGACGAGATGTGGCTTTGTTTTTAAATTGCTTATTTAAACCATATTAGCATCTGTTGGCCAATACAATTCTTCTTATTTCACAACTGATGTTGTTTGTTGTGTTTATGGCAGTGCCGAGGTAGACGAAGTCCTTAACTACGTCAAAATTATAGGTACCAACTTCCACAGTTGGTGCGTCGACACCATCAATTTGGCGCAGACTCTCCTTCGACCTTCCTAAAAGTATCAGTTACTTCCTTTTCTTATTGTCCTATGATGTCTATGTCATCAGCATAAGCAAGTAACGTGTGACTATTGGTGTAAATTGTGCCATTTCTTTTGACATTTGCATCTCGTATTACCTTTTCCAGCAAAATGTTGAATAGGTCACACGAAAGGCTGTCTCCTTGTCTGAAACCTCTTTTGGTACTGAACTGTTCTGAGAGGTTCTTTCCAATTTTCACTGATGACCTTGTGTCAGTTAAAGTCATCTTACAAAGCCGGATGAGCTTTGCGTCGATACCAAATTCAGACATTGCATGGAATACCTTTGATCGGAGGGGACTGTCGAAAGCTGCTTTATAATCGACAAAAAGGTGATATCTGTCGATCTGCATCTCTTGGGTCTTCTCAAGGATTTGCGCAGGATAAATATCTGGTCAATGGTGGACTTGCCAGGTCTAAAGCCACATTGGAATGGTCCAATTATTCCGTTGACCATTTGCTTTAGTCGTTCGCACAATATCCCTGACACTATCTAGGTAATAGGGAGAAGACTTATGTCCCTAAAGTTGGAGCATACGGTCTTATCTCCTTTCTTGTTCCAATCCTCAGGTTCCAATCGCCGGGTACGCGTTCTTCCTGCCAGATTGTGCTAACTAGCTGATGCATACACCTCATCAGCGCCTCGCCTCCGGTTTTAAACAGTTCGGCTGGTAAGCCATCGGCTCCTGCAGCTTTATTATTCTTCAGCTGTTTTGACCTCATCTTGGCCGGGTGTTATACATTCCATACCATCTTCTGGGACTGGATCTGTGGTATAATCATCTTCGCTACTATTGGATACCACCAGATTGGAAAAATGTTCCTTCCATATTCTGAGCACGCTATCTGTATCTGTTAACAGATTACCTTTCTGGTCTCCACAGGAGGATGTGCCTGTACCGAAGCCATCTGTTTGATGTTTCATTCTTTGGTAGAATTTTCGGACTTCATTCTGGGTCCTGTACATCTCGATTTTTTCACACTCCCGCTTTTCAATTTCTCTCTTTTTCTTGCGGAAAAGACGTTTCTCTTCTCTCCTTTTCTCCCGATATCTCTCTCGTGCGCTACGCGTTGCTACTGATTGTAAAGTAGCTCTATATGCCGCATTTTTCTCTTCTGTAGCAGCAGCACGACACTCCTGGTCATACCATGAATTCCTTTGTGGAGGTCTCTGGAATCCAAGTATGGATTTTGCGGCTGTTTGCATGGAGTGGGCAATATGTTGCCATTGTGTTGTTATGTTATCGGGACAAGGAGTGCTCGCGTTAAGCAATTGGGCTAGTTGAGTGGAATATGCTGTGGCTATCTGTTGTGTTTGCAGCCTATCGATGTCTAACTTCCGTGTTGTGTCTGTTCGTGCTTTATTTGCAACGTTTAGACGGGTACGTACCTTTGCTGCAACAAGGTAGTGGTCCGAATCAATGTTTGCGCCTCGGAACGATCGTACATCCAACACGCTCAATGAATGTTTTCCATCTATCACAACATGATCAATTTGATTACTTGTTCTTTGATCTGGAGGCAGCAAGGTGCCCTTATGAATATCGAGATGATTAAATGTGGTACTGCTAACTACCATGTTTTTTGCAGCTGCAAATTCTATCAGCCTCATACCATTGTCAGATGTTTCACTGTGGAGACTGAATTTCCCGACCGTTGGGCCAAAGATATCCTCCTTTCCAATTTTGGCATTAAAATGGCCTAGAATAATTTTAATGTCATGGGCAGGGCAACGGTTATATGTTTCTTCTAAGCGCTCGTAAAATATATCTTTGGTCTGTTCGTCCTTTTCTTCAGTGGGAGCATGAGCGCAAATAAAGCTGATGTTGAAGAATTTAGCTTTTTTCGAATTGCAACAAGTCTTTCATTGACCGACCAACTACGAATCCGCAACCAAACTCATGCTTTACGCCATGGCAGCTATAATACAGTGCGTCACCTTTAGGTGTTGTTGTGACGCCTTTCCCAATCCATCGTATTTCCTGTATGGCAGTAATATCGGCCTTGTACTTTTCATGTACGTCTGCTAATGCGAAGACTGCACCTTCTCTAAAGAGTGCGAACATTCCAGGTGCAGATTCGCAGATCATGGTACTTAAAACGTTTGCGGGGTTCGTCAACTTTAGAGGGGTTTGTTTTTCTTTTCTTTCGTTTTTTCATAGTTGGCTGTTACTAACCCGACGCCCAAACCCAAATTTTTAACGTTCTTATGGGTGAACGCGCGGCACATGTTAGCTCACTACCTTTAACGGGTATTAAAGGCAGTTCCCCAGGTGACACCACGGGGAGGTCAGTGTCCACTTGAGATGAGAGAGGGACCAAGATAAATCCTGGGCTTTGCCATGTTAAAACCGGTCAGGACCGTTCCTTGGTATCTTCCATCCCCTACGTCACTCTACTTAACATATGTACAAAAATCGTTGATGTAGCGGGAAAAGAAAAGTTAAAATTTTTGGAAATGGAATCTGAAAGAATTGACAATATTCCGCATATACCCTTAACCTTTATGCTGATGAGAGTATAAAAAAGACCTATCAGAGACAGCCCCGCTGGCTACACCGGTGTTGCGTAGTGATCTTTCAATTCGAATTAATTAAGGTTTTCTGGCCAACCCTCCTCACATACGCACAAAGACATCTGTAATTATTTTGCATTTCGTTTCTGCGTTACACATACGTTGCAAGAAGAAAGAACAAAAAATACGAGAAAACAAAAATCAAAATACCATCGAAGGACTAGAAAAATCACACATTCCATTGGCGTTGGTGTTTAGCTATTGTTGGTCTTTTGTTCTGTTGGCTTAGTTCGGTACGTTTGCTTTGCTCAATATTGCGTGTGCAATGAGTCAGGAAATTGCTTTTGGCCCATATTCATCATTGTTCAGCTTTACAGAACTCCCACGTCCCCTTGTCTACTCTGCTTGCAACTTTTCTGTTCAATAGAAAAATCATGCAACACCATTTTACCGCCATTCAAAACGTTTTCATTTCATTCTCCTTTATAGGCTCGTAAAAGAAAAAGCGTTTATGAATTTTTAATAGAGTAAATGGAGAAGAGAAGCAACAAACTGAAAGTGAGTGAACGAAAGAGAGAAACGTAAAACGACCAACTAAATATTCTTTGTGTTACGTTACATATATTACACTGAATAAAAATACAAGTTTATTGCTCTGTTGTTGTTGTTGTTGGTAACTTAAGGCAGGAAAAAAGTGCCAGAGAAATATGGAAAAAAAAACTTGTTAAAGCCCATTGTCAGTGCTGGCCAAACTGTTGAGTGAATTTTATGCCATTTCTCTTGTTCGTTATACAAAACATCTTTAAGCTGATATGAATGTATGTTTGCATATAGGGCTGAGTGTGTGTGCGATTCTTTGAGGATTTAGCTGAGAAAAGAGTAAAGTTTTCTCATAAAAATTGCCAACTCATCATAAAACATTCTGCTGCTGTTGCTGCTGGTTATGACTGTTGTTGCCTGGTACTTACAAAACGATCATTAGCATACTTGCTGAAATGTTATTCTGCTTCATATTGATTGCCTGCCCACACTGGGCCTAAAGTTAGAAGTGTAGATATACTTGTCTTGTGGCAAGCACACACACACATGCTTGCCTCACTTAATACATTAACAATTCCAAATAGTCATTGCCATAGAATTGTATTGAATGACAAAAAAAAGGAAGAAAAAGATGAAATGATGAGTATGCAAAATATACGAGACTGCAGATGAAAGTTTAATATTAAATGGACGCTGTTTCATTAAGTAAAAACTTTTCAGATTTTAATGGGGCATTGCGGCGTATGAATATTTTAAAATTTAAATGTTGATCATGCGTTCTGTTTTGGGTAGTTGTGTGCCATGGAAAAACATTCCTATCACTATTAGCTCGTTGTCGTTACCTTCATTTTGGATGTCTACATTGAACAAAATAAGAGTTTAGGGTAGATTTTTTGTATATGAATTAATTTTTCTACGTCCTTGCGAGTTATAGGGAGATAATTAAAAAATGCATTAAGTCATATCTCAGGCCTGTGACAAAATGTTAATTTTTTATTTGTAACCCTAGTATGCTGTCAATGTCTCGAGCAATAGAAAAGGTCAAGATGGAATGTATCAACACCTACAGCCTTTCCGACGTGGAAACTAGAAAAAGCTCTTTATCTGATTTCAAATATTCTTAGGATATAAAACTTATAGGGAGTGGTTTCGCTTTGGACTAGGGTAAACTCTGTCAACATAAGGTCAGGGTCAATGTAAGGACCCATGTATCTTATATTAAGCATGAGTGCTTACAATTTTAATAATTACATATTCTGTTATTGCGTGGCGCCAATATTGGCATACCACACTAGCGCCGCATAACTTACCACAAACCTGCATATTGCTTTGTAAGGGTTCAACAATTTTTATACCCACAGCATTTATGCTAACGGAGGTATATACACTTTCATACGGGCAAAATGTGCCTCATTGAAATAATGGTTTTAGACCCCAAGTATGTTTGGACGAAATGTGTTTCAGACAATTTAGAGTTGATTTAGCCATGTCCGTCCGTCTGTCTGTCTGTCTGGCTGAGCGCACGATAACTCTCGAACGGATAAACCGATTCGGTCCAAAATATGGCTTTCGTAATATTTTGTCCAAACTTAATTTAGGTTCGAAGATGGGTTATATCGGTCCAAAGTTTGGAAAATTTGTGCGCACGATAACTCTTGAAGGAACTAAGCGATTTGGTCAGTACTTTGCATGAAATTTCTACCAGACTTATATGATATTCCAATATGGAATCAATCTGTCCACTCCTTCGGGTACCTCCAACACAAAATTTCGGAAAAGTTCAGTTTAGGACCTGCTCTCGCATCGTTTTGATTTTTATTGTAACAACTTGTATTCACTGCCCCTCATACGATGGTATAAGTTTCATCAGGGGCAAGTTCACACTTCCTGAGAAAATAGTCTGAAAGTTACAAAAAAAAAAAACGCTATAACACCGTGTGTAGTGGTTGGAGCGCAAGGTAACTCTCGAACGAATATGCCGATTCGGTCCAAAATTTGGCCTTCGTAATATTTTGTTCAAAGTAACTTCAAGTTTGAGATTAAGCCATGTCGGTCAACTCCTTCAGGTACCTCCCCACAAAAGTTCAAAAATGTTCGGAAAAATTGTGCACTCGATAACTCTTGAGGGTAGTGACCGATTTGGTCCATACACATCCTTATATATCTACCACATATAGATCAGGTTCGAATATGTACTATATTTGTCCACTCCTTCGGGTACCTCCCACACAAAGTATCGGATAAGTTCACTTTAAGACCTGCTCTCGAATCACTTTGATTTTTGTTGAATCAACTTGCAATCGCTCAAATACGACGGTAAAAGTTTGTACAAGGGCAAGTCCATACTTCTTAAAAAAACAGTGGCTAAAGAGCACGATAACTCTCGAACTGATCAATCAATTTGGTTCAAAATTTTACCTTCGTCATATTTTGTCCAAACTTAGTTTCAGTTGGAAGATGGGAAATACCGGTTCACAACATCCGATAATTCGCCCCAATATTTAAAAACGGGGCAACCAATTTGGTCCAATCTTTGGATCTCTTAATATTTTGTCCAAATTTAGTGTAACTTCTAAAATGGTCCATATCGGTCCTCTCCTTAGGGTACCTCCCCACAAAAAATACAAACATTTGTGTCTCAGTGCAGTTTAGGGCAGGGACGTAGACAGGATTTCATTTTGGGGGGGGGGGGGGGGCACCTGACCAAAATTTATTTTAGCGAAAATTTCTTATTATACCCTCAGCCTTTAGGCTAAAGAGGGTATTTACACTTTGATACGACCAAAAATGTGCCTGATCGAAATAATGGTTTTAGACCCCAAGTATGTTTGCACGATATCCGTTTCAGACAATTTTGAGTAGATCTGGCAATGTCCGTCTGTCTGTCTGTATATCCGTCTGTCTGTCCGTCCGTCTGTCTGGCTGGTGCGCACGATAACTCTCGAACGGATCAATCGATTCGGTTCAAATTTTGGGTATCGAAATATTTTTTCCAGATTCGATTTAAGTTCGAAGATGGACCATATAGGTCCACTCCTTCAGGTACCTCCCCCACAAATGTTCAAAAATTGTCGCAAAACTTGTGCGCACGATAACTCTTGTAGCGAATAACCGATTTGGTCCATACTTTGCACATCGTGTAATTTCTACCAAACTTAGATGAGGTTCCAATATGGACTCAATCGGTCCACTCCTTCGGGTACCTCCCACACAAAATTTCGGAAAAGTTCGGTTTAGGACCTGGTCTCGAATCTCTTTGATTTTTGTTTACGCAAGTTGTATTCGCTGTCCTTTATACGACGCTGTAAGTTTCATTAAGGGCAAGTCCATACTTCCTGAGAAAATAGACTGAAAGTTACAAAAAACCCTATGACACCGTGTGTAGTGGTTGGAACGCAAGATAACTCTCGAACGGATCTGCCGATTCGGTCCAAAATTTTGCTTTCGTAATATTTTGTCCAAACTTAGTTCAAGTTCAAAGATGGATTATATCGGTCCACTCCTTCCGGTACCTCCCCCACAAAAATGTTCGGAAAATTTGTGCGAACGATAACTCTTGAAGGAAGTAAACGATTTGGTCAATACTTTGCACATTATGAAATTTCTACCAGACTTAGATGAGGTTCCAATATGGACTCAATCGGAAAACTCCTTCGAGTACCTCCCACACAAAATTTCGGAAAAGTTCAGTTTAGGACCTGCTCTCGAATCGCCTTGGTTTTTGTTGTAACATCTTGTATTCACTGCCCCCTATACGAAGGTACAAGTTTCCTCGGGGGTAAGTCCATACTTCCTGAAAAAATAGCCTGAAAGTTGAAAAACAAACCCTATGACACCATGTTCATGGGTGGAAGCGCAAGATAATTCTCGAACGGAAATTCCGATTCCGGCCAAAATTTGGCCTTCGTAATATTGTTTCCAAACTAAGTTTAAGTTCGTAGATAAGCCATATCGGTCCACTCCTTCAGGTACCTACCCCAAAAAAGTTCAAAAATATTCGGAAAAATTTTGCGCACGATAACTCTTGATGGGAGTGACCGATTTGGTCCATACTTTACACATTCTCATAATATCTACCAGATATAGATAAGGATAAGATATTTATCCATTCCATCCCGTACCTCCCACACAAAATTTTGGATAAGTTCACTTTAAGACCTGCTATTGAATCACTTTGATTTTTGTTGAAGCAACTTACATTCGCTGCCACAATTACGATGGTAAAAGTTGTTTCAGTAAAAACCCCCTATGGTCTATGACGGTCCATTCCTTTATGTACCTTTTCCGCAATATTTTTGAACTTAATCCTAATCAACATTTTGAAACTTCCTAAATACATAAGTTTTTTTTGAAAAAAGTGTTTTAATTTGCACAGGCTGAGGGTATATCACTGTCGGCAAAGCCGACTGATACTTTTTAACTTGTTTAGCAATGATGTTAACATTATTTTAGACTTATATTACTGATGAAATACATTTCATTACTATTTTTTAATTAAAATGACGTAAGAATTGTTGGCCAACTTGCCCTTGCTTTCAGAACTTTTTGACAAGGTATCAGAATTAATATGTGTTCAAAACAATGGATATATTAATAATCGCATATATTTTTGGGTGTATCATTTATCAAATAACTCACAACTACAGTTAATGTTATGTAATACAGTGATATCACTTCGGTAAGACCTAAAGAAAGGTATACAATCGGAAAACCATAAAAAATTCTTAATATTTAATTTTTCAATTAATTAATTGAATTAATCGAGCTAAGATGGCCTAAGGAGTTTCTATTGAAAAATTAATTCTAGCGAAGTATTGTACACCCAACCAATATGCTACGATCGTTTCGCTGGTGGTTTAAGTCAGCTCATCAGGCATATTTGAATGTGAAATGGCTAGAAGACAAAGGCTGATTTTGATAACTTCTATTTATATAATCATTGTTACAAATTTGAATATATGAAGACTTTTTCTTTATCAAGTCAACCTAGTGTCTTGTCTAGGAATCATTTTCTCAATACATACATGAATTGTAATGCCTTCTATTTCGGAAGTTTTGTTGATATCATATTAAGAAGTTTGTTGATATAATAGATTGGCAGTGGGGTACAATGCTAAGACCTCGACAAAATTATCTGTTTGTTTGTTTTTTGTTTACATGAAATGCTGAGGACCTTTTCTTTTGTTAAATAATTCACAAAGTTCAAAATCACGGCTTCAATTTTCTAATCCAATTTTATTGAGTAATTTATGGAAGGATAATGGGATTAGTAGATAATTGCAGAGGGGACGTTTGGATATCATGGCGTTATACACTAGTATTTTTATACCCTACACCACTATGTGGGGAGGGTGTTATAAGTTGGTTTTGGCCAAAAAGTTTGTAACGCATCGAAATAATGGTCGTAGACCCATACTTATATATATCAAAATGAATGTCTCGACGAGCTGAGTCGATCTGGCTATGTGTGTCCGTCCGTCCGTCCGTCCGTCTGTCCATTTAAACCTTGTAATCACGCTACAGGTCGCAATTTTGATCGGATCGTCACTAAATTTTGGGTGTTGATGGGGGTCCCAGAGGGGAAGATGGTCGGATTGGTGATGGTCGGATAATATTTAGGGGTCGGAATGGGCAAAAAACTTATGTGGATAAAAAGACAACGTTTTTTTCCAAAGCGAGTATCTCAGTTTCTATATGGGGTATACCAAAAGCAAAACCTGACAATAAAAGTAGAAAATATCACCTTTTAAAGATGTAAAGTAGGTTCTTGTAGGTGATCAAACAACGAAGATATCGCAATAGTCGCAAATAAACCCCAAATTTTCATGTTTGCGATTTTAGTTATAATGACGAATATCACAGATTTGGCTGGGGACTTTCCAAAAGCAAAGCCTGACTATCAAAGTAGAAGATTTCACAATAGTCGGTAATTCATCCCATTTTTTCACTTTTTTGGAAATTACGCTACAGGCCGCAATTTTGATCGGATCGTCACGAAATTTTGAGAGTTAATGGGGATCTCAAAGAGGAAGAAGCCTATTGATTTTGATGAGGGTCGAATCATATTTAGAGGTCGGAATGGGCAAAAAACTTATTTGGATAAAAAGTCAACGTTTTTTTTTCAAAGCTAATATCTCAGCTTCTATAAGGGGTATACCAAAAGCACCTGACAATGAAAGTGGAAGATATCACCTTTCTAACGATGTAAAGTAGGTTCCTGTAGGTGATCAAACAACGAAGATATCACAATAATCGCAAATAAACCCCAAATTTTCATGTTTGCGATTTTAGTTATAATGACGACTATCACAGCTTTGGCTGGGGATATCGCAATATTCGATAATACATCCCATTTTTCCATTTTTTGGAAATCACGCTACTGGGCGCAATTTTGATCGGATTGTCACGAAATTTCGAGGGTTAATGAGGGTTTCACAGAGGAAGAAGCCTATTGATTTTTATTATGGTCGGATAATATTTAGGGGTCGGAATTAGCAAAAACTTTATTTGGAGAAAAAGTCAATATATATAAAATATCACCTTTACAACAATGTAACGTAAGTTGTCGTAGGTGGTCTAATAACGAAGATATCGCAATAGTCGCTAATAAAACCCAACTTCTCATTTTTGCGATTTTAGTAATAATGACGGATATCACAACTTTGGTTGGGGACCTTCTAAAAGCAAAGCCTGACTAAGAAAGTAGAAAATCCCATCGTTGAAATTATGCAAAGTAGGTTTGCGTAGGTAGTCAAATAATAGAGATATCGCAATAGTCGTTAATGCATCCCTTTTTTCCACTTTTTCTGCAATCACACTACAGGTCGGAATTTTGATCGGATCATCACGAAATTTTCTCACAGAGATAGAAGCCTATTGATGTTGGTGATGTCGACAGTAGTCAAATATAAAATCAAATATTAATTTTGGTTCAGTTCGCCTTAAGTCATTTGCTTTAAGGGCCAGATAGTTGAAAACTTTCGTATCTCCATAAAAGAAATGTTTTCGAGTGAAAAGATTATTCACAGAGGTAGTGGTGTAGGGTATCACATAGTCGACCCACTACCGACTATAGCCTTTTCTCACTTGTTTTATTTTACAGATAGAATTTATGAGTTATATAAATAAAGGAAAAAATACCGAGACGCATGTCTTCTTTTTTGTCTTTTATTTATTTATGCAGGTGTCCAATCGCTGTTATTATCATAAAGAAACCAATTGTAGTTAATTCCCTAAATATATGTTTGTGTCCAAAGTGGTTTTCTTGTTAGAGAACTAATGCTGAGCAATAGCGAGTTTATTCATGATGAAATTCAAGCACCTTTCGCGTCCAATCGTCGGACTTCTCTTATAATAATTCTTGTTTCCTATCGTGGATCTTCTCATAAATTGATCAGGAACTAAGAAAACTCCGACAAACAGTCTTGAATTCTTTTAAAATGAAATTCTGGAGGCCAATCTAAGGTCTATACATGTATACATTATTTTAGCAAAAATTCATGAACACAATTTTTCCCAATCTATATTTTTTATACTCCCAGCTTTAGTCAAAATGTGCCATGGATATACTGGTTTTAGGGCCAAAGTGTGTTTAGAAGAAATCTGTTTCAGAAAACTTGGAGTCGACTTAGCTATGTTCGTCCGTCTGGGTGACTGCCTGGAGAACGCGATAATTCTCTAACAACGGATTCGGTCCAAAATTTGGCTTTTGTGATATTTTGTCCAAATTTTTATAACCTTAGAAAATGGACCGTATCGATCCACTCTGGATAAGACCTCAGTAGTCATTGCTTCACTTCCTTTATACTAATAATTTAGTTATAAGTAAAATAAAAATATGAAATGAATAAATTAATAAATAAGAAGACCTCTTTTGAAACGCTTTGCTTTTTTGCAACAAGTGGTCTCGCGGAACCTATTACTACATTACAAGTTTTTTTCAGGGGCAAGTCCATACTTCCAGAGAAAATGGCCCGAAAGGTGTAAAGAATACCTACGGCCATCTTGGCTGGTGCTCACCAAAACTTTCTAACAGGATACTGCGTTGGTCCAAACTTTGTTTATCGCAATATTTCTGCGAGCCTTATATAAAGTTCAAAGATGGTGATTTTCGGTCTACTTCTTCTGGTATTTTCCCCAAATTTCAAGATTTAGCTAAAGTGGTATGTGCGATTTTTCTTAAACGGAGCAAAATTTGGTCCAAACTTTGGATTAAGTAATATTTTGTCCAAACTTAGTTTTAGCTCAAAAATGGACCATACTGGGTACATCCCTCACCAACCTTCAAAATAGTTGTTTAGTGCAGTTTAAGGTCTGTTCGAGGATCCTTAGAAATTTTTACTGAAGGCATTCCTTGTGTTTAGAGCGGTATTATGTTTTTCGTGGGCAAGGCCATATTTCCTGAAAAAGCTGACTATTGTACTGTGAAGAACTGAAATGACTGGTTGTCGCAATATATTTTAAAAAATAAGATCTACTTTCAAAATGAACTATGTCGGTCCGGTCCATTTCTTCAGGTATCTCCTCCGCAATACTTGTGCTCAATGATAAAATCCATATTTTGTTGACAAGTTCATACGTCAGAAAATGGCTACACAATTCTGAAAATCGGCTAATACATAGCTTTGGGTTAAAGAATTTGGTTGTGTAGCCGCTATTCGATCTGTCTATAGATGAAAGTTTCAGTTCATACAGGCTCAGGGTATATTCCTGTTAGCAAAGTCGACTGGTACTTGTTGAGATTTTGACGAAGAAGAATCTGTTTCCGATCAGTTTTTTTATTTCGTTTGTTGTCACAAAGTCCTTTGCCGAAGAAGGAAAAAGGAACATTTCTAGAAATGTGCATCCATTGAAAGTACTTCCCAAAATACAATTCAAAGCGTAATCGACAGAAAAATCCCTGAAGATGAAATTCAATGTAATTTCGAAATATTAGAAATAATATGCAAAAAATAAAATGTAAACATTGAACTAGATCTCAATAATCATGATTTTATTAACATTCGAAAGGTCGAACAAAACATAAAATTACGACAGAAAAATCCTTTTTTGTAAAATAGACATTTACTAATTTGTAGCAAGAGACCAGTTTCAAATAATCTGAACGGACGACAGTGCGGTGGAACAGAAATTATTTCATAAAAAAATTTTTGATATAGTTTTTATTTTTTTTTTGCAAATTTCAAACATAATAAAGAATTTGTAATTGTTAACATGTTCGATATGGTTCATTACAAAAATTTGTTAGAGACTATATACGAAAATTTAAAACCACAAAGATTAAGCAACGATTTTATCTTTTATTGTTGAATTATTCTAAATTTCAAAAAAAAAAAGATCGCTAGAATGTTTTTTTTTAGATGTTGTTTATAAGCCCCGGGCCCCCCCCCCCCCCCTGGCTACGTCGGTGGTTTAGGGTCTATTCGAAGATCCTTTGGAAATGTATACCGATGCCTTTTCCGCAAAACTTTTGAGTTTTAATCCAAATCCATGGTTTTGTCTGTTTATACCAAAATTTTTGAAACCCCCCAAAATTCATAAGATTTTTGGAAAATATGTGTTTCAATTCACACATGCTGAGGGTATATCTCTGTCGGCAAAGTTGACTGATACGCTGTTGCTTGTTTTATACATTTTTTAAGTATAAGCGCTATTATTTCAAAAAATGTGTTTGTAAATAAGTAAAATTTTGTGACATAATTGATTTCTCGCGAATCCATTGAGACTTTTATATTTTGCATCATCCAAAAGGGTACAAATTCAGTTAACGGTAATAGGATATAGCGGCTTACTGCATTAAAGCGCGATTTTTTAGAATTGTTTCTAATTACTAAAATTAAAGCGATCATATCTTTTGCGCGCAACGATCAAAGTTGTTAACAAAAACAGATTTGGAATGACGATTTTTTCTTAATCGATGTATGTACCAAAAATCATTAAAGGAGTGTTACAATTTTTTTGATTTTTTTGAAATGGAAAAGACAATTTTGTACATTGATATTTATCAAGAAACCCAAATGTAGATTGTGTGATATTCGGTAGAATATCAACATACATGTGTATCTCTCGCAATTCGATTATTTCTTTGGTACAAAACGATTTGTTGAAAATTGTGCCAATACTATAACGAGCTTACATTCACACACAATAAAAATTGTTATCCTCCTATCAGTTTTTAAGCCCTAGTCAATGACATTTAAATTATTGCATATACCTATATCAGTTTATTATGGATGCTAATTCTGCTATTTTCTAACAAATATTGACAATTTAATTCGAAGCAATTGTTGTGTCTCTATTTGCAATTTTTATTGATTTAAGTGTGTCACAACCATTTTAATGCAATTACCAAATGAAATATAATTTGTGCATTTGTTGTTTCCAAATAGCTAGATTACTATATACATATGTACGTACGTGTGTGCATATGTGCGTGTTTGTCATCATTGACGCAAATATTTCCCATTCAATTATCCACTTTAGAAATTCTATTAAATGATGACTTACCCAGGACAAGCCATGTTGTGACAAAGCCTTCGTCGCCTGACAATTAGGATCATTATCATCATGAAGTAGTAGTTGTTTAATGAATGTAGTTGTTGTTGCTAAACTTAGGACTAAAGTGCAACATCATCATCATCAACAACATGATTTGGTAGCACACCAACAGAGTCATCGTTTTAATTACTTTCATGGCACGTAATGCAATTAATTGAATTACAAAAATATTGTCACAAACAAATCAACGTAATACAGACTGGTTTCTTTGGCAATACTAATGACCAAGACTATGACTGTGGACGTTGGTGAAGATGGTAAGCAGAGGTTCGAAGATATTTTAAATGGAAGATGTTTAAACATTTTAAGAATATTTCAAGACAAAGTTCTGAGAAAAAATTGTTTCTTTAAATTTGAGGTTTTTCAACCGTCGTTGTTTACCAGAAAATAAAACCGGAGAATGTTGACAACTTAGGGGTATAGTATGGAGGATATATTATGTTTGCTTTTCCGTTTGTAGAGCATTACAATATGTTCTTGATCAGGGTAAAATTCTGAGTCGATCTGTGGGAAGATGCGTATTTTGTTTGCTGTCAGGTCAAATTCGATGATGGGCTATATCGGTTCACGTTTTGCCCACATAACGTTACCGCCCGAATTCATGTATTTTGCAGTTTTTAGTCACATTTACAAACCGAATTAGCTATAATTCGACATTTAGGGTTCTAAGTGATCACAAACCTTATATTCCAAAAATTATGGGCATAGGTCCATGTTTTGGTATAGCCTCCATACGAGGGACACTAGAAAAGTTTGCGGCATAGTCAATACATAGTTTAGCCAAACGCCATTTAAATTTTTTTGGAAAGTGTGACAGTTTTTGGCCTACACGTACTCAGGGCAGTTTGACATACGACCATGCGTTGGGTTGTTTACAGTGGCTTGATTGAGACACCTCCAATACATGGTTTTTTAACGCTTTTGCAGCAACTTCTGGCGACGAAAATCGTTGATCACGTCTTTTTTTCTTGATGTTCTGGAATCAAATGAAGTCATTGGATCCCCAGTAAGGGCTGTATGGCGCATGACCCATCAATTCCACGTTTTGTCCGGTCAAACAGGCGCTGGTATGAATCGATGTGTGAGAGCTCGCATTGTCATGATGCAGAACGATTTGTGACGATCTTATAAACGTCGTTTGAAGCACCGCGATCGTATTTATTCACAATTTCTTTGCGCCAATCGACAAGCGCCTTTTTTGAGTGATTGTCCAATTTTGCTGGATCTGACACAACGGCCGTTTTTGACCGATACTTACGATCTTCGTTTTATAGAGAGTGTCGGCCACGATTGAATTCACTAAACCAGTTTTTTATAGAGCTATAGGATGGTCCATTATCGACATACAAACATTGAATTTGATCGATGCACTCTTGCCGTGATTATCCACGTCGAAAAATTGTGAGAAAATATCGGAGGAAAGTGTTCACAAGTAAATTTGCAAAGTGTTTTTTTTTCAAACCACTGTAAACAGCCCAACACATGGCCGTATGTCAAATTGTCCAGAGTACGCTTAAGCTAAAAACTGTCTAGCTTTACAAAAAATGTACAATGACGCCTTGCGACACTGCGTGTTGCCTAGGCCTGGTGTCCCTCGTATGACGGTACCTCCCTATTTTCGGTATTTTGGATTGTAGCTACAATTTCTAACCGATCTAGCTGTAATTTGACATTTGAGATTCTTAGTGGTTCCACAACTTCTTCAGAAAAAATCATCATATGTCCATGGTTTGGTATAGCCTCTATATAACGGCACCTCCCGATTTTCGTCATGTTGAGGGTTTTAGCTACAATGTTTAAGCTAGCTGTAATTTGATATTTGAGGTTCTCAGTGGTTCCACCACTTCTTCCACAAAAATTGTCATCATATATACATGGTTTGGTATAGCCTCCATATAATGGTAACTCACGATTTACTGTATTTTGAGTTTTTTGGCTAAAAATTTTAACCGAAATAGCTGTAATTTGACATTTCCCTGTAGCCACGAAACTTCTCCACAAAAAATCATTAACATAGGCCCATGGTTTGATAAAGCCCTTATATAATGGTGCCACGCGATTTTCGGTATTTTTAAGATTTTACTTACAATTTTTACCAAACTTGCTGTAATTTGGCATTTGAGGTTGTTAGTGGACACGAAAGTTTTCCACAAAAAACTGTTTATATACGTCCATGTTTTGGTATAGACCCCATAAAACTGTAGCTTCCGATCTTCGGTATGTTAAGAGTTTTAGCTAAAATGTTTAACCGAACAAGCTGTTATTTGACATTTTAAGTTTTCTGTGGTCACGAAACTTTTTCCCGATTTTCGGTATTTTGAGGATTTTAGCTGAAAATGGTTCTCAGTGGTACCTGCCGATTTTCGGTATTTTAAGGGTCATAGGAACATTGTTTGACAGAAAAGCGTGTAATTTGACATTTGAGATTAATTGCAGTTACAAAACTTTTGCACCAAAAATTGTCAAAAAAGATTCACACCGATATAAAGGTACCACCTGGTTGAATACATTTTTTATACATACAATTATGTAATTGCTCCACAAATATCCCAGAAGGGACATATTAGCTCAATGATATGGAACCTAATATTTTTCGCCGAGTCCAAACGGCGTGTCTTAAGACACCACTTGTAGAGAAGTTGTACAATTGCTGAAATACTCAGGAAATGTCGCCAACATTACTGAGGGGTAATATTGTTCCCGTTGGAAAGTTTTGATGTAACCTGGCCGGAGAGTCGAACCCACGACCTTTAGCGTGCATGGCGGGTGTGGATACCATTGCACCACGGTGACACCCATTTTTAAGATTATATTATTTAGGCATTTGGGTGATCCGTGGTCGAAGAAGTTTTGCTCCTAAAATTGAAAGAAAAGGAATAATTTTTTTACCCTCAGCATTTATGCTAACGAGGGTATATCACGAATATTGTCAATTATTTCATATTCCATTTCAGAAAAAAGGATAATTTTTTTCGCGCTACATCAACGATTTTTGGTTTGTAGGTTAAGAAAAAAATTCCCAGTACGAATCTGGTCGCGAGCCAATTTTTGGTTGTTGCGGACAAAAGTTATGGCGCTTTTATTTCGCTTTTTAAGAATTTTATGTATAATTTATCAATTTTATGTATATTCCGCAAATTCTGTGTAACATTTTGCAGGTATTATGCAATCTACTCGCTGAAGTCACTTCGATAGAACTTTTTTGTAACAATTGTGCTCATTTAAATAATTAGCGTTTTTAAAGCTAATTATTTAAATGAGCACAATTGTTACAAAAAAGTTCTATCGAAGTGACTTCAGCGAGTAGATTGCATAATACCTGCAAAATGTTACACAGAATTTGCGGAATATACATAAAATTGATAAATTATTGAATATAAGTCAACTTTTTTCAAAATTAAGGCCCAATTAGTGGTCATAAAATTACATAAAAATTTGTTGTGGATCAAAACTCCACGGCGAATCAAATGAGACTACAATCGTACAGATTGGTGTTATAGTTTCGATGTTACAGCCAAAATAAGCACATATTTTGGTCAAAAAAGAATTTTTTGCAGTAGAAAATATTGTAAAAATCTATAGGAATACTTCCTTCATTTTGCTTAAATCTCCCATAAAATAGACGGATTTTTCTTTATTGACATTCATATTAAAGCTTTCCCCTTAGGGAAGGTAATTGGGTTGAGGAGGATATATCTCAAAGCTTCTGAAATGGAAATAGAAGTGAAATAACACATTTTAATTTATACGCATTTTAAAATAGGTATAAATCGAGTAATTATCAAAATCATTTTGTCCGCATGTGATTTTCATGTACAGCAAGACTATATCTTTTAATTTATATATATTTTTCGAAATTTGCATTGGAGGCTAAGATGTAGCATCGGCTGCATCCTAGCATTAAAAAACCTATAAAATATCACTAACTTGCGCAAAGTGCATACAATTTTTGTCCGCATCCGATTTCAGTGTTCACCATGAAAATCTATATCGATATATATCTATTTCAAGGCGATCAATCAAGAACCGCGGATGTAGCATCACACACTATTTTTTGGGATAAAATTAATGTAGCTCCATTATAAGTGAAGTTTTCAAATCTCTGTTTCCGCTAAAACGAAGATGCTGTACTAGTTCTTTCATTGCAGTGGAAACGAACCGCAGAAGTAGCGATAAAATACGCGATATTTCCAAAAACAATTTTAGATGATTTTTCTACTTTGGAATTTCTTGTAACTCGCGTTTTAGTAGATGGATTTTCACGGGGAATGATTTGTTGGATCAGGAACGTAAATAACTAAAACGTGCAATCAAGAACGCAGAAATCGAATGATAATTGTTAAAATTAGGCCCGAAAAATATGATTTTTAGAAAAATGTTCGCACAAAATTTTCGCATTTGGAAGCAGTTTTCTATGAAGCTGTGCAGACTACATTCACAATATTCGTATCAAATAATTCAGAATCGCAAGTACTACAATCCTATATATGGTTTTTATAAAAACCTGTTTGCGGAATGAAAGTAGAAGAAAATTTCAAAAAACACTGTAAATCTGGCTTCAAAATGTCAGCATCATTTAATGGTAGAAGCAGAAGAAATTTTGAATAGTAATACATTAGTGAGATGATCCTTATTTAGTTTGCTTCTGCTTTTACTTTGACAGGAAACTCGAGAGAAGTGTGGTTTACTCACAAATCGAGAGATAACAAAAAAAGACATGGTGGCTTCAACCCATTTTCTCTAATTTTTTAACATAAATGTAGCCAAAGCTTCCACACAAATTATCTTTTAAGGCCAATATTTTTTGCCACGTCCAAAAACATTTCATTTTATTCAAAAGTATTTAATTTGTATAACATACAATCACGAGCCGCGTTTTCTAAAAGGGTAAACCTTGGCTTCAGCCATGTTAAATTTTCAAAAATATTGGTGATATACACTTTTATACGGGCAAAATTTGCCTCATCGAAATAATGATTTTAGGCCCCAAGTATGTTTGGACGAAACGTGTTTCAGACAATTTGGAGTTGATTTAGCCATGTGCGTCCGTATGTCTGTCTGCCGACTGATACTTTTTTACTTGTCTATTTTTGTTAAGAATAGTTTATGGTGGAGGGTATAAAAAGTTCGGACCGGCCGAAGTTAACGACTTTTTACTTGTTATTCCTTATCTTTCGTATCACAAAACAATGTGTCACTATGTGTGTTGCTTCATTTCATATGGCGATATGGCGAGCAAGAAGACAAATGTGATTTAGTTCACAGTTTGTGTCCACATGTCCAACGTGACCACTTAAAAAATATTAAATCACTTTGGTACACATCCGGTTACACATCGATGTACTAGGCATTGGGATTGGAGATTTTCTATTTTTACTCCACCAACTAAAAATCAAAAAGAAACATGTAAGAAAGGCGTTAAATTCGGTCGGGTTCTTAACTAAAATGCATTAATTAGTTTTTCTTTCCTGTCCAGAATTTTATGTGGAGATATTTTTTGACCACGTATACCTCAAATGCCCTAATTAGGCCAGGAACGATAACTAAAAATCTTCAGTCGCTCGGCACCTTTATAAAATCAATTGAAAGAATAGAGGTATGTCTTCTTGTTGATTGATTTTTACGTATAATATGGTCTATAAATAACAGGGCATCAACTGTGCTAAGACCAGGTTGAAATCCAACTTGATTGTTAGATATAAGATTTTGTTTCTTAATGAACCACAACAACCGTTTCGATATAATTTTTTCTAAAATTTTGGCCAAACATGGCAATAAAGATATAGGTCTGTATGAATCGATTTGGTTTTTTGGTTTATTCGGTTTAGGAATGGGTAACACAGAAGCAGATTTGAAGAATTGTGGAATTACTCCGGAGGAGTATATATGATTGTAGTGATCCAAGAGGCGAATGTGAAAGGAATGAGGAGTGTTCTTAATCATGGGATAAGATATTTTATCCAAACCAGGGGTTTTGCCTTTAGAAGTTTTTAGGCTGTAGTATAATTCTTGAAGTGTTAGATTGTCGTCTAGACACTTTGCTTTAGGAGAAGGATTTGTTGGAGTGATTGCGGAAAGTAGCAACTGGTCTTTATTGTTACAAAATTCTGTGGAAAAATTTGAGTCGCTCGAGTTAGATGACCAATGTTCGGCAAACGTAGAACATATGATATCCGAATTGGATGTTGTGTTACCATTTACCTCAATACTTTGAATTTGGTTGGGTTGCCAATTACCGGTAAGTAGCCTTATTTGGCGCCATAAAAGTGAAGACGTAGAGGATGGACAAATAGAAGACGTAAAACGTTGAAATGCTTCTGCCTTAGCTATCTTTTTAGCTTTATTGAAAATGGCATTTTTCTTTTTGTAATCTAAAAGATTATCCCTAGTTATATTTCGGCGTAATAATTTCCACGCCGCTTGTTTTTCATTTCTCAATTTTTGTATTTCTTTGTTCCACCAGGGTACATTTTTACTTCGTACTACATTTCTTGTTTGAGGAATGCTATTGTTTGCTGACTTTCGAATAATTTTCCTGATTTGGGCAGATTCCTTATTAATGTCTTTAGAAACAGGATAATTGGATTCTACTAATGATATATTGTTATGGAATTTATCCCAATCGGCTTTTTCGGTGATATATTTAGATCGAAATGTGACTTTATTATTAACATTTATGTTTAACGTTGTTAAAGCGGGGAAATGATCGCTATTATACATGTTATCTACTGTGTGCCAGAAACATTTTGGAAATATCGATATAGATGCCATTGCAACATCTATGTGCGTTAACGTATTGTGGGTGCTAAGATGTGTTGGAGAACCGTCATTTAAAATTGACAAGTTTGAATTGTTGACAAATGTTTCGATTATATGACCTCTTTTATTAGACTTGGAGGAACCCCAAAGATTACTCCAGGCGTTTAAGTCTCCAAGGATTATGACAGAGGACGATATGTTGGTTAGGGTGTCAAGATGGGACACGGTTATGATTTCGTTGGGGGGAATATAAAGGGATACAAGTGTGAAGCTAGTTGCTAAGTTGATTTTTACAGCAACTGAGCAAAGTGTTGTAGTGCATTGTACAATATCGTGTGGTATATTTTTTTTCAAAAGTATGGCAACTCCTTCTTTAGCAGAGTTATGTCTGTTAAAGAAGTATCCTGTATAACGTTTTGGTGTATGTGGAGTTTGAGTTTGCTTGCACTTTGTTTCTTGTAAACACACAATATCTGGATCAGTATCAGCAAGTAATAGCTGTAAATTAGAATAATTGTTTATGTATCCTCTGATATTCCATTGTAAAATTTTTAACACCATAATGGTATTAAAAGAAAAAAATGTGTGATTGATATGTTGGTTGGTATTATTTATCTGATAATTGCCTCCCTCCACGATTTGTCCCCCACATACCCGTCGCCGCCATCTGAATACAAAATGTGTACGGATAGCGACAACAATATATGTGGGGCAACATACCATGGAGGGAGGCAATAATTAATTATCATTTATTAATTATCAGACAAATAATCCATAGATTGTGATGTTTTAGGGATATCTGTATTAGATATCCGACGAGAGAGAGTATAATTTTCAAGAGATACTTGTTTCTCTTTAGATGTGAGGTGAGATGATGTTGATGGTATTTCATTTGATTTTTGTTTTGTTGTTGTAGTTTTGTTAGTACTAGCAATAGAATTTTTAGTAGTAAGAGATGAGTTGTAAATATTTGTTTTGGAGTTTGTTCTTCTTAGTGAAGTATTGGAGTTTGTTGTTGTTGTTTTAGTTTTGACTGCAGATGAGGAAGAGATGTTGTTGGAAATAAGAGAAGAGTTAGCGGTTGTTGGAGGGAGGGTTGTTGTGTTTTTATTTAATGGTTCTTTCGATGGTGATTTTGGAATAATAGTGGCGCATTTTTGTATGCCCGAAGAAGATTTGTTTGTTTCTTGATCTGTTGTTTCTTGAGAAGATACAGTAGCCGCGAAACTTTTAGAGCCAATGGTATTTAGAGGTTGGTTTTGGTATAGGCGAATTGCCTGTTTCATAGAACATTTATTTTTTGTTTTAATTTTTAGAATCTCTTTTTGTTGTTTATATTTAGTGCATAAATTTGATGAAGCCGCATGTGCTTCACTGCAATTTGCACAATATGTTCTGATGCAATCAGTAGGGGAATGAGGGGGTAAATTACAATTTACGCATGTAAGTGGGTTATTACAGCGTTTCATTGTATGACCCAACAATTGACATTGTTTACATCTCATTGGGTTTGGATAGTGTTCTCTAACTATTGTTGTGTGATAAGCTATTTGTAACTTCTCTGGTAGATTATACATATCAAAAGTTACAAGAATTACTCCGGTTTTAATTTTTTTGCCATCTACTGTTTTTTCATATTTATATACATCAACAACTCCTTTGTCGGAGAGCTCACTTATTATCTCTTTCTCTGGGATATTATTTAGATAGGGAGCGTAAATAGTTCCTCTCGTAAAATTGAGTTGCTCGTGGAGTTTTGCTGTTATTTTACATACACCATACAGTTCTTTTGTTTTTAGAATTTTGTCGGCAGTAGCTTTGTCATTGACTAACAACAACAAACTACCATCTCTCAATGGAGAAATAGAGATTATTTCTTTGGAAATGAGATCGAATGCTTTTTGTATTGCAAAGCATGAGCAGCGTTGTCAGTATTGGGGATTTTTCCCCAAATTGGGGAATTTTTTCCTGAAATGGGGAAAAATAATTCGACTTGGGGAATTGCGGAATTTTTGGGGAAATCTGAAAAATACTTGGGGATTTTTGGGGAAATTCTTTTGAGTAATTATTTCAGATTATCTGAACTTTTTTAATAGTAGCACATGGGTAACGCACAAATAACATGCGTCATATAATAAATGTATAATTTATAACAGCTTTGAAGTGATATCATGCGGTTCGACAACTGATCGTTCACTAGAACAATGCGTTGAATTGAAATGCATTTTTTTTCATAATTTCAACTGCTCAATGGGACTTAACTGCCAAATGAGTTCTGGATTGAGAAGCATGATGAAATTAAACTTTATTTAACTTTCATGGCTCCAATTATAAAAGAAAAAAATATGCATAATCTAAGTTTTCAAATCGAAACCATCTATAACTGTCACGATAAAACGGGCTACACAGAGTTTTGCTCAAATAATCGCTTGCTTGATAGTGTGGCCGTTCATTTTTGCCAGTCATCACGTAACCACAAAATATTTTACCATTGGGAGCCGGAGCCATGGATCTAGGCTTTACTTTTGGAAACAAAATTGAATGCTTGGATGAGTCAACAATTATTAATGTTAAAAAGACCTGTGCCAAATATCTTAAACGCTTGTTAATACAAATGCTGAAACGGATGTATTTTTTTAAAACTTACATGCAATTTGCCCCAATATTTGTTGCAATTCATTGGGTCAACCCAATTTTAGTTCTATAAGAACCTATTTAGAAACAGTTGACAACACAAAAACCTCCATGGGTTTACGAATCGCAATGGATAATATTACCCTTGAAAAATGAAAAGACATAAGGCCTGTTTGATAACTTCGCAAGTAAATAGTACTTGCAAGTGCTTGCAACTACTTGCATGTACTTCTCATTTCTCTTTGTTTGTTATCGAACAGCATTTTGTAAAAATGTGTACAAACTTTTGAGTTATCGTACAGACCTATATTTGGAGATAATTCTTTTTTCTACTATGAACTCTATTTAAAGTATAAGAATAGGTACTTTACGAATGTGAAACCAATTTAATTGAATTTCAATGTACAAATTTGAATGAAGTATTAATTAGTACAAACTTTTTGTTGACGTTTCCCATTTTAAACTCTCTTATGTAAAATAAAACTTACTTACTTACTTAGTTGGCCCAATAAAATAAAACTACTTTTGATTTTTTTTCTTTGCAATTATTTGTTAAAACATGTTTGGGGATTTTCTTGGGGAAATTCAATAAAATCTGGGGAATTTTGGGGAAAAGTTTTAGAGAAGTTGGGGAAAAGAGGCCCAAAAATACTGGCAACGCTGAGCATGAGAACTCTGACAACGGTTTTTGTTGATCCACAGATGATACAACTACGTACCTTGGGTTCGGTGTAGATTTATTGGGGAGGGAGGGGAATTCATAAGTTATTCCTCTATTAGGTTTTTTTCTTTTTCTTTGGGGACTCTCTGCCAAAATGGCAAATTGATTGTCCCCTAAATTTGGGGGCCCAGGGGGCATAATGCACAATTTGTTTAAAAAACTTTATTTATGTTTTTTTTTCTGGCACACTGCAAATAAAAGTATAAGTTGCGATTTGTGGGAGCACTTATTGAGAGAAGAAAAACAACAACGTTAAATGAATAGAACTTTGTAACAATAATGCGGTCGTATGAACTGTTCACAACCATACCACCATGAACATGTTTGTAAAAACGAAATCAACTGCTTTAAATTCCTTGGATGTAATCTTTGTAAGATTGCAGTTGTTTTTTCAGGGTCCGGCTTTAAGCCGTTTTCAGTTAAGATATGACCTAAGTATTTTACTTGAGGTTTACAAAAATTGCATTTATCTCTATTAAGTTGCAGATTAAATGTCTTTATTCTTTCAAATGTTTTGCGTAAATCATTGATATGTGAATCAAAATCCTTGGAGCATATGATTATATCATCTAAATATGCTAAAATTGTTATTTAAGGAAGACCATTTCGAAATTTATCCACTAGCCGTTGAAATGTTGCTGGCGCGTTTTTAATCCAAATGGCATCCTGTTGAATACATAGATACCAAAGGGTGTTGTAAATGCTGTTTTTATTTTATCTCTGTCAGCCATTTTGATTTGCCAATATCCAGACTTCAAGTCGATTGTTGACATAAATGATGAGGCTTTGGCGACGACTTTTGACGATACTTGTCTGTTGTAGTGATCGCATTTAAGCGGCGATAGTCTACACAGACTCGAACTTCTCCTGTCTTTTTGGGAATGAGAACTACTAGAAACGCCCATGGAGATTCTTCCTCTTGAATAATATTTTTCTTCAACATATCATTTATTTCTACCTTAAACTTTTCTTTCATCTTTGGAGAAATACGATATGGAGGGCATGAAATTGGTCTGTGATCTCCGGTATCAATAAAATGTTCCACCTGTGGGATTGGTTCTGAATTTTCCTCAAAAACATATTTCATTTCTTCCAGTAAGTTTTCTAATTTCTTTCTTTGTTCTTCATCTAAATTTCTTCCTTCATTTAAATTCAAAAGTTGTATTGGGGTCATCTTTAAAGTGCCAAATCCTTTGGACTAAATCAAGAACGATTCCTGCTTGTTCGAGGAAATCTATTCCTATTAATGTTCTGTTGCTTTTGGCTCAAGGTAAACAAATGAAACGAATACGCTTAAAGCGT
The DNA here is from genome assembly GCF_047663935.1 of Musca autumnalis. Taxonomy (NCBI): domain Eukaryota; kingdom Metazoa; phylum Arthropoda; class Insecta; order Diptera; family Muscidae; genus Musca; species Musca autumnalis. Next base: position 257,905,918 of record NW_027411755.1, on the reverse strand, counting down.
TTACCAATAATAATCTTAACGATTGTTAAATAAACAACTTCTTCTCGGGGTATACCATCAGCCATAATAATTTCAGCTTTCACCTCTTGAAACTCATGTCCCATTTTCTTTAATTTCTGGAACAATGTATATCCTGCAACGCTTGTACGTGCGGCTGTATCAAAGTAGGCTTCACCTTTAAGGCCGTTAATATTTAAATTGACTGTGGGCAAATTCCTTCCAACTATACTGGTATCGACCGCATTAAAATCAATTTTGTCCGGGCTATTTAGAGGGTTATTTTTATTGCAATTCGGGCAATTTGACCTATAATAGCCGGCGGCACCGCAGCCATAGCAGTTTAAAGTGGTTTCTTGTACTTTTGGCTGTTTCTTCCTATCAGCTTCAAGTTTTTTATAACACGTTTCAGACGTGTGATTCTTCTTCCTGCAGAATGAGCAGCGAATTAAAGATTTGTCATTATGTTCCAAATATTGACTTTTTGCATATTTTATCTGGTCAGATTTTGGCTCTTTGTTCTCCATTATTAACATTTCTATCTCCCTGGCTTTTTGTAGCAAATCTTGGAAAGAAGTTATACTATCTCTTGCTATCTTTTCCCTAATGGAGATGTTATGTTGTGAGAAAACAATATTTAACATTGTATTTTCTGACAATTTTTCAGATAATTGAGCAAACAAGCGGCGTTTTTTGCAAACAAATGAGTCTGTGGATTCATATGACTTTTGCTTTTCTTGACTGAGCTCGGAAAATATTCTCCAGTCAGGCTTAGGGGGTGAGAAAGCTTTTCTCAGCAAATCTATTGTCATATCAAATGTCTTGGCTTCATTTTTAACACCTTGCCACCATGTTGAAGCATATCCCTCAAGCAAAAGGGGAAAGCTTGTTAGAGCTAGGACATCGGAAACATTTTGTGCGTCTTTGTAAACCAATATTGTGGCAATGAAATCATCAACCTTACTGGAATTCCTACCACCATTAAAACGGGCACTACAATTGACGAACGTCGACTTCGGTTCCTGCCTAACGTTTAAACCTGCTAAAAGGTCCATAAATTGGCCTTGCGTTAGGGTAATATTTACTGAGCTATTTGGGGCAGAGTTATTACCAGACATCTGTGGCATAATATTTTTTGGTAAACTCCCAGAATCCTGTGGAGTAATTGGATGTTGGGCAGAATAGCTAAGTAAATCATCCATGTTTGGCAATGCAGAAATAGGTCTATTACCATTTGGAGAATTTACATCAGAATTTGTAGACTGGTCTTCTGCAGAAGTACGGTTATCTAACGGGTTCTGAGCTACATGTACATTTTGTGATGTTTTTGGTGTAAAACGTGGACTTCTACGCATTTTGAAACTGCACTTTTTAGATTTCAAAACTATGTTTTTGCATCAATTTGATTTGTGTGAAAATATTTGAAGGTCACACTGTAATTAGTAAGATCGGTGATTCGGGGAGAGTTTTTATATGTTGAGAGTGAGTACAGAAATATTCCAATACGTTCTCAATTATTATTGGTGAAGAGAAATTAATTTTCCAGTGCTCTTCTCCGAGTGCACTATTTTATTCCCTTTTGATTACCACTCAATATTGTGGAGAACAAAATATATTGACACTCTACTCTATGAGCGAATAAGCATAACAATGTGATCACCATGAATTATCACTCAATCTCTTTACATGCATTAACCGATGCAGCAACAACAACGTGCATAGAGTACGAAACAAGAATTTGGATGATACAACAACATACTTCAGCAGCTCCAACTGTGACTATTGATCACAGCAACGAATATACTAAAGCAACAACAACTATAGCACACTTTCGCAGCTCCCACTTGACACGGTGAGAAATATTTTTATCACAGCAACAATTTGGTGGGGACAACGGTAACGCAGTCGTCAGCTCCAAGCAATGATGAATATGACGTGTCTTCTCAGTCAGCAATTTTTCGGGCAACTTGCAAATTGTGGATAAATGTTGTTGGTATTTTCGTTGTACAGGTTCCAAATTTTTAAAATTTTATTAAAATTTTTGCGGATTTTTATCGTTGGGCGCCATTGAAGGGGATGAGACTCCTTTTAATATAGTTTTATTATTAATATTTAGGGTCAAAGCCAGACTTAATGTCCAAGCTGTCCACTAAATATAATATTTTCTTATGTTTGTACGAGGCAAGAACAGTGTCAAAGCACAAGTTCGCCTACGCACAGGATTAATATGATTTATAAGGGTTTATTTTATTATTTTGCCACATGGGCTGTCAAAATAAAACCGCTTTGGTTAATGTTAATTTTAAGTGATGTTTATTGTTCGACAACAAGTCATAGAATCGCTAAATTACAAGAAGTGTCACTGCTTATATTAGATTTTATGAGCATACAAAATTAAGTAAAAGAGTAACTGAGAACAATTCTTGTAATGATTGAACATAAATTCCAATTATTCCAATAATGTTATGATTGAGTAAAAATTAATAAAACATGATCTTCAATTACACTGTTGCAAATAAGTAAATGTCAAACAAGCAAAATTCAATAAATGAACAAACATAATAATTAGTCATAATATACATTTAAAATAATGAAACAAACACAACATATAATAATTCTATGAGATGCCTCGTTACAATCGGAAGTTAATTTGGAACAAAGAGGTCCAAAAAGCCTTTGAGGAATTAAAGTTCGCCTTTGCACAGCCTCTGTGCTGCATAGTCCTGACTTCTCACAATTTTTCTTCATGCACTGTGATGGAAGCAAGACAGGAATAGGAGGAGTATTGGTGCAAAATAGTGCGGAAAACGATGAGTTTCCGATAGCATTTATGATGAGGAATTTTAACTAAGGAATGCTTGGCAGTGATGCTTTGCATAAGGACATGAGTTCACGTCTCATGTTCCAATCTAACTTATGTACCAGGCTGGCTAGATGGGCTTTAAAACTTCAAAGGTATCGGTTTCGCATTGAACATAAAATGAGTCGCAGAACATAGTTCCTGCTATTCTTTCGCGTACCAACCCAGATGACTTGTTGCGGATATTTTCCTTGTCTGAGATCGGAAACGGTTACATATGCACTGTGTTGGATGATTTGTCGTGGAAATTATGGATAACTTCAAGTATGGTCCCTGAGGTATTGTAAAAACTGTAGTGTGCATCAATGAAATAAAATTAATTTGTTCAATATTGATGTCAGATTAAATCCTGAGGCAAAAAATGCTTATTTTTTAGCCTAAAGAAAATGTTATAGAGATTTTTTCACTGCTACAATATTTTCTTTAGGCCCATTTCAACAGGATTTGTGGTTTCCAAGCAAAATCCTGAGAACCTAGAAAAGCCTACAAATGTGACCTTGGACTTCGGTTTATTTAAAAAATCCCTTTGGCGACTTTTTTGGGATTTTTTATTTTTCTCGTCTATGAAAATTTTAGTTTCAGAATCTGAAAAAAATTGCCAGGTGTAAGCACCTTCCATTTAAAGTTGGTTCAGGCACACCCTGAAACTCCTCAAAACACTTAAATCGGGTGATACCGTTGGCTGCACCAAAACATTGACGTACGTTGAAAATTGTTGGTGGCAATCACAGTTTATACAGTTGGCCATTCAGAGTTCTGTTAACAACATTTGACAACAAACATAATAGATTGTTCATTATTGTGATTTGATTTCCTTTGTATTTTATCTATTTGACAGCAAACTAAATAGTCAGGGCTAACTAGTTTGGGCTGAATGGCCAACTGTATAAACTGTGGTGGCAATGTTATATGACCACTGGGAACCTCAAGTGTAAATTTACAATTAGTTCGGCCAACAAATGTACCAAAAATGCCGAGGTGCCGATATATGGGGGCTATAACAAAACATGGACCTAATTTAAAAAATTGTTGGTGGATAACTTTTACTACCACTGGGGAGCTTAAGTGTCAAATTACAGATAGTTCGGTCAACAAATGTAGGTAAACTCCTCAAAAATCTAACCTCGAGAAGTACCGTTATATGGGGGCTATATAAAAACTTGGACCTATGTTGGCAATTTTTGGTAGAGATGCTTTGTGACCACAGGCAATCTCGAATATAATTAACAGGTGTTTCGGTCAACAAATATATTTGAAGTCCTCAAAATACCTAGAATCCGGGTGTACCTTTATATAGGGGCTATACGAAAACGTGGACTATGTTGAAAATTTTTAGGTGGATAAGTTTTGTGACCGCTGGGAACCTCAAGTGTCGAATTACACACAGTTCAATCAGCAAATGTTGCTAAACTCCTAAAAACTTCTAAAATCAGGAGGCACAGTAGTTATGTATATGGGGGGTAGATCAGAACATGGAATGGCAAATTACAGCTAGTTTGGTTAAAAATTTCAGCTAAAATCTTGAAAATACCTAAAATCCGGTGGTATCATTGTAAGGGGGCTATACCAAAACACGGACCTATGTTTACAATTTTTAGTGGAGTATTTTTGCGGCCACTGGGAACCTGAAGTTTAAAATTACAGATAGTTCGGTTAACAAATGTAGGTAAATTCCTCAAAACACCTAAACTCTGGAGGTACCGTTATATGGGGGCTTTACCAAAACACGGACCTATGTTGACTATGGTGGAGAAGCTTTGTAAACACATGGAACCTCGAATATCAATTTACGGATGCTTCGGTCAACAAATTAGTTTAAATCCTCAAAATACCTAAAATCCGGATGTGTTGTTGTTGGGTGCTACACCAAAACATGGACCTAAGTTAACAATTTTGGTGGAGAAGCTTTGTGAGTTCTAGGAACCTCGATTGTCAATATACAGATGTTTCGTTCAACAAATGGAGATTAAATCCTCAGAATACCTAGAATCCGGGGTCACCGTTTTAAGGAGGCTATACAAAAATATGAACCTATGTTGACAATTTTTGGTGGATAAATTGTGTGATCACTGGGAACTCCTCAAAACATGTAAATTCGGTAAGTACCGTTCTATGGGGGCTATACCAAAACATGGATCTATGTCGGCAATTTTTGGCTGGGAAATTTTGGGACCACTGGGAACCTCAAGCGTCAGATAGTTCGGTTAACAAATTTAGCTAAACTCCTCAAACAACATAAAATCGGGAGGTACCCTTATTTGGGGGTTATACCAAAACATGTACCTATGCAGCCAATTTTTGGTAGAGAAGAATTGCGACCGCTAGGAAAAATCGTCAAAATACATAAAATCCGGACGTGCCGTTTTATGGGGGCTGTACCAAAACATCATAAAATATTTTCTGCTTGCCACATCTGCCGACTTGACATTATTTTTTATACCATAGCATGGAGTGTATATTAAGTTTGTTTTTCCGTTTGTATTCATATATCCATATTCTTTATCAGGATAAAATTCTGAGTCGATTTAGCTTTTTCCGTCTGTCAGTCTGTTGTAATCACTCTATCGTCCACACTAATTGAACTAATACGCTATACTTCGCTCTTGCTGTCCTTTTTCGATAGACCGGATATGTTCGAAGATGTGCCATACGGGTCCTCTCCTTCGGGTCCCTCCCCCACAAAAGTTCAAAACATTCCGCTAACATAGTGCGTACGATAACTTTCGAAGGTCCATACATAGTAATATTTCTACGAGACATATATCAGCTTCCAAAGTGGTCTATAGTGGTCCACTCCTTCGGATACCTTCCACACAAAATTTCGTGGAAGTGAAGTTCAACAACTGCTCGCGAATCGCTTTAATTTTTTTCAAACAATTTGCAGTTGTTGCCTCCATTACGACGGGGCAAGCCCATACTTCCTGAGAAAATGAGTGGAAAGCCGTCAAAAACACCTATGGTACCATGTGCGGTGGCTGGAGCGCACAATAACTCTCGAACGGATCAGCCGATTCGGTCCATAGTTTGGCTTCCGTAATATTTTGTTCAAACTTAGTTTAAGTTCGAAGATGGGCAATGTCGATCCACACCTGACCTGACTCAAATGGTACGCGCTATATCTGTTCAACGGATCAGCCAATTTGGTCCAAACTTTGGATCCCATAATATCTTGTATAAATGCAGGTAAACTTCGAAAATGGTGCATATCCATATGGTCCACTCCTTAGCGTAGTTTCTCAGCAAAAGTTCGACATTTTTGTTTAATTGGAGTTTAGGTTATGTTCGAAGATCCTTTGAAACTATTTCCGATGATATTCCTTGCGGTTCTGTTTACAGTGATTTTATGTTTTTCGTTGGCAAGTCCATGCTTTCTGACAGGGACGTAGTCAGAAAAGCACCTGGGCAGCATTTTGGGGAGTGGGTCCAGCGCCTGAAATTATTGGAGGGCTTGATATGTATCGAAAAGGAATGACTGCCAAAATTTAATCCACTTCCAAAACGGACTATTTCGATCCATTCCTCCAGGTACCTCCTCCGCTAAGTTCACACGTCCAAAGAAATTCGAAAGCCCCCTAATACATAATTAAAAGGATTTTGGTTGCGTGGCCGGTATTCTATATTGTCCATAGATGAAAGTTTCAATTCACACTGGCTGAGGGCATATCTCTGTCGGTAAAGCCGACTGATACGTTTTTACTTGTTTTCATTTGGCTCAATATTTGTTGCCATAACTAAACAACGTTCAAGATTATCACGTAACGAAAATTTAACAAGAAAAGGATAAGTCAATTTTTATTAATTGAATTTCATCATAGCGGATTTAAAGTGGATAAACATTACAAAGTGCTCCTCTAACGAGCGTAATCTTTTTAAGCGATAACCAAAAACAAATCACTGGCTAGACGACCAGTGACTTTTGTCGTTTAAAGAAAACGTCAATAACAATCATTTCGAGGAAGATTAGATTCAAAACAAAACCCTTGTCATTGCAATTATGGAGGGATATTACTTAACCAATATTTGCTTCCATCCCCTATACGCTTTTTAACAAGATTATGTAGTTTCCGCATGTTTTAGAAAAAAAACGAAAATAAAACACCAACAAAAGAACAAAAAGAAAACAAAAAACACATAAACATTGATCGCTTGTTTGCGATGTACGAAAAATAATTGTTTCCTTATCGTTTGGCAATGTCGTTAGACAACAGCAAAAACAACAACGACAACCTCAAGAGTAACATAAAAAGGAAGACAACTAAACCCTTTCAATGAATAACCAAAAAAAAGGCTTCCTTTTTTCCAAAGAGTATTTTGTTTGTTGTAAAGTCCCCCGCCTCCTCCATCCACCAGCAGCAACGGTGTTTGACATCCTTTCTTCATTTGCCCAAGTTCTTAATGGTGGTTTGATTGTTTTGTTGTTGTTCTTGTCAAAGTTGTAACGGATTGTTGTTGCCAGTGATGATGGCGGTCGGTGGTCGTAGTGATGATGTTTTGGATGTGGATGATGTTACTGCTGCTGCTGCTGGTCCCGTTATGTTTGTTTGCCAACATAAAAGCCAAACATTGTTCCCCAGATACAAATTTGTGCTTATTTGTTTTAAAGCTCATTCAATGTACATGGAAGGGAGCACCAAAAGCAAAAATTCAAAAACCCTGAGTACTCAAAAGGAAAAAAAAAATAAAAAGACAAACACGCCACTGGGCCACAAGATGAAACAGCTCAACACCTGTAAATGTTTTGGAAATTCAATTTTCTCCCTTTGTCTGCCAACACACAAAAGGGATATGTGGAAATAATAGAACACAGATATGCATGTATGTATATAGGATTTGAATGACAGAAATTTGACACATCGGAGTGATGAGACATTTTACAGACTTCTCCGAAATACTTGTCATAATTTGAGAATAATGTATACACAAATGTCGATAATTTATCCCCCAACGTGGATAATTTATACATCAACGTAAACATTTTGATACACCAAAGTGGATACTTTTATCAATCAACGTCGATAATTTATCCACCAACGCGGATAATTTATCCACCAACGTCGATAATTTATCCACCTACGTGGATAATTTATCCACCGACGTGGATAATTTATCCACCAACGTCGATAATTTATCCACCAACGTCGATAATTTATCCACCAACGTGGATAATTTATCCACCAACGTGGATAATTAATCAATCATGGTGGATAATTTATCCATCAACGTGGATAATTTATCAACCAACGTGGATAATCAATCAATCAAGATGGATAATTTTTCCATCAACGTGTATAATTTCTCCATCAACCTGGATAATTTATTCACCAACGTGGATAATTTATTCATCAACGTGGATAATCAATCAATCAAGGTGGATAATTTATCCATCAACGTGGATAATTTACCTACGAACGTGGATAATTTATCCATCAACGTGGATCATTTATCCACCAACGTGTATAATCAATAAATCAAGTTTGATAATTTATCCATCAACGTGGATAATTTACCTTCGAACGTGGATAATTAAACCATCAAGGTGGATAATTTATCCACCAACGTGGATCATTTATCCACCAACGCGGATAATCAATCAATGAAGGTGGATAATTTATCCATTAACGTTGATAATTTATCCCTTAGCGTTGATAATTTATCCATCAACATGGATAATGTATCCACCAACCTGGATAATTTATCCACCAACGTGGATAATTAATCAATCAACGTGCATAATTTATCAACCTGGATAATTTATCCATCAACGTGGATAATTAATCAATCAACGTGCATAATTTATCAACCTGGATAATTTATCCATCAACGTGGAAAAATTATCCATCAACTTGTATAAGTTATCCATCAACGTGGAGCATTTATTCATCAACTTGTTTAAGTTATCCATCAACCTGGATAATTTATCAATCAACGTCATTAATTTATCCATGTACGTTAATGTATCCATTAACGTGGATAACTTTTCATCAAAGCGGATAATTTATCCACAAGAGTGGCTAATTTATCCACAAGCAAGAATAATTTATCCAAAAGCTTGGATATTTTATCCATCAACGTCTACTATTTATCCATCAACATGGATAATTTATTCATTAGCGTGATTAATTGATCCACTAACGTGGATAATTTATCCATCAACGTAGGTAATTTACACACAAACGTGGATAATTTATTCACAAACGTGAATAATTTATCCATAAATGTGCATAATTTATTCATAAATGTGCATAATTTATTCATAAATGTGGATAATTTATCCATCAACACTGATAATTTATCCATCAACGTGGATAATTTATCCATCCACCAATAATTTATACACCAACGTGGATAATTAATCCATCAACGTGGAAAATTTATCAACCTGGATAATTTATCCACAAAAGTGGATAAAGTTGTATAAGTTAGCCATCAACGTGGATAACTTATCCATCCACGTTGATAATTTATCCATCAATGTGTATAACTTATCCATCAACATTAATAATTTATCCACCAACGTGGATAATTTATCCATGAACTTGGATAATTTATCCAACAACCTGGATAATTTATCCACCAACCTGGATAATGTATCCACCAACCTGGATAATTAATCCATCACCGCGGATAATATATCAACCTGGATAATTTATCCACCAAAGTGTATAAACTGTATAAGTTATCCATCAACGTGGATAATTAATACTCCAACGTGGATACTTAATACTCCAACGTGGATAATTAATACTCCAACGTTGATAATTTATCCCTCAACGTGGATAATATTACCATTAACGTGGATAATTTTCGATCAACGTGGATAATTTATCCGCAAGAGTGGATAATTTATCCACAAGCAGGGATACTTTATCCAAAAGCGAGGATATTTTATCCAACAAATTCTATAATTTATCCATCAACGTGGATAATGTGTCCATCAACGTGGATAATTGATCCATCACCGTGGATAATTTATCCATCAACATGTATTATATATCCATCAATGTGGATAATTTATCCATGAACATGGATTATATATCCATCAATGCGGATAATTTAACCATCAGCGTGGATAATAACATCCACCAACGTTATCGATTTTATCCACCATTTATGCACCATCGTGAATAATTTTATCAATGTGGATAATATATCCTCCAACGTGGATAATGTATCCTCAAATCTGCTAATGGGCATAATACAATATGGGTAATAATATTTATCAGCGTGGGTAATTTTATCAACCATATAGATGAGGATAATGTATATTTTACCTGTCACTCCCCCGTACCAGTGCTTTGAAAAATAAAACACGTAATAGGTATATTGCATGGAATGACCCTCTCTCAAAAGACAAAAAACAACCGTCCACAAGACAAAAACATATTGAAGATATTGTTATAAATGTGTTTGGTGTTTGCCTTTAGCGTGTCAATTACAGTCTCACTCATGAATGGGAGTTTTAGCAACGCTTTCGCTTATCCAAAAGTAAGTGCCGACCATATGCTACCATTTCCATTCGTGGTGGCTCCAATGGGAGGCAGCAGCTGGTTGCGGCTCCAAATGATGGCACAACATCACAAAATGATGATGCTGTTCAACAAATTTGCCTTAAGGGACGATTAGACAGACAAATGAAAATGTTTAGTTAGAGACTAGAACGATGATGACACAAACGACAGCCTGGCCTCTTCGAACAAAGGGAAAGAATAATACTCCTGTCACAAAGATCTTTATCATTCGCATTGAATGTGCCAAAAAACAAAAAAAAAACAAAAAAACACGAACATGAACATGAATTCGTAAGTGAATTTAAATGTGAATTCACCCACCTAGCAATGATTTTAAAGGGGGAATTGTTGCCATGGCCAGGTTGGTAAAAAAAGCCATATGCCGTTCTTGTCGGCCGCAGCACTTTATGGTTAGAGGTCAGTCTCAAAACGCACATTTACTTTGTTGTCAAAGAAGATTTTTTCTTGTCGATAACATTTTCAATGGCTCTTAATGGTATTGGCTGTTTGATACTTTTGAGATTATCCATAAAAAAAGAAGCTGTAGCTGCTGATGCCGCAACAGGTCTAATAGACATGCCGAAATTAGGTAATTTTGGAAATGATATTTACTTAGTGTGATGGGAAATTTGATGGCCCAATTTTTTTTTTTTTTGTTTTGAGTGGATATACATTTGCTTTAAAAAAAAGGAATGTTGTTATTGTTGTGTGTTCTTGTTTGGTTGAAAAACTAAGCTGTATAATAAGTATGTAATTGTTTGAAATAATATTGTCTATAATAATGTTATATTAAACCTAATTTCTTAAACAATAAAGGCATTGTGGGTAAGTATGCATATTACAGTCTAGACGTTGCAAATAATGTTGATTTTAGAGGCCGATTTGATGTTATGATTGCCAGCCCCTTATACTATAAGACAGTACAAAGTTTTGGGTTTCAATGGTCCTGCTTATTTTAATTCATTTAATACAATGAGCAAAATATTCAAGGTTATCTTTAGAGTAACGATATTTTGGATACTATGTTCAGTGTTATATTCGATGATGACATAAATATTTGCAGCACGGGATGATATGAAAATATTTTCAAACATAGGCTCGTGCTGCCCGGAAGAAGTCATAGTAGGGAAACATACGCCGCACAGTGGATCGGAATCTTTTTTTCCTGGTCAAAACTCTGTTACTTTTGAACTGATAGAGATATTTTCATAATTCTTTTCTTGTTGGACAGATAACATAAATCAACTTTCCGATGCATTAAAACCTTTCGAATTCGGTCTATTTGTTGCAGAGGAACAAAGTTAAAAATTGAGTTTTTTCATATTTTGCATCAAAACAGGAGTGTTTTTGAGTTTTTCATATGTTTTAACTATTTAAACAATGTCAAACATAAAAAAAAAGTTGGGAAACATTTTTATACCCTATACCACAATGTGGAAAAGGGTATTATAAGTTTGTTTTGGTAAAAATTCATGTAACACCGCGAAATATTCGTCGGAGACCCCCAATGTGGTATACCAATCTTCATATCTCGACGAGATAAAGCGATTTTGAGATGTGTGTCCGTCCGTCAGTCCGTCCGTCCGTCCGTCTGTCCATTATAAATTGTAAACACGCTCCAGGCCGCAATTATGGACCGATCGTCACGAAATTTTGTATGGAGGTCGGGTTCAGATCAGAATAGATCCCTATTCTTATTGGTGATGATCGTAAAATATTTAGCGGGTGAAATGGACCAAAAACATAATATTTATCCAATTTTCTAGCGGCTCTGTAGGTCTCAATAATAGTCCGATCAACGCGTAATTTTAAATAAGGTAAGAGTATATCCCAAAGGAGAAGCTTGCAATTTGAGATGGCGATCGGATAATATTTAGAGGGTTAAATGGACCAAAACTTTTGTGTGAAAATTGTTTAAAATTTTAATATACAGCTTATATCTTAATTCCTGGAAGTGACATTCTGGTCAAGTGAGATATACTAGAAAGTGGAACGCTTGACCTTTCAATTGATGCCAATTATGCTGGTGTACATGATCAGATAACAGAGTTACAGCCTAATATATTCCGTTATTTGTTTGTAGTGTAATAATAAACTCGCTAAAAGTCGCAATTATACATCAGTGGTCGGGAAATTTTGCACCGGGTAAGAGTATAGGTCGAAAAAGATGCCTACAATTTTGAATGATGATCTGATATTCTTTAGCGGGTGAAATGGACCATTACTTTTGTATGAAAATTATAAAAATTTTATTTTTGGTAGATATTTTTATTCCTTGAGGACATATACATTTCGCAAAGTATCCTACATATGAAAAAAAACTACTGACCTTTCCTCTGATGTAAATTGCAATAAAGTGTTTGCTAGATTACGGGCCTACTGCCTAATATATAATAGGTTCTGTGTAGAGAACCACATTTTTATCCCATGCTACATATTGTCTCTCCAAAAGTTTATGTAACACCACGAAATATTCGTCCTAGACCCCGTATTTGGTATGCCATATCTCGACGAGATAAAGCGATTTAGCGATATGTGTCCCGTCCATTAAAAATTGTAAACAAGCTTAAGGCCGCAATTATGGACCGATTGTAACGAATTTTTTAAGGAGGTTGGGTTCGGGCCAGAATAGAAATGATTAGTTTTTGGTGATGATCGTGAAATGTTCAGGGGATGAAATGGACCAAAAACAAAATTTTAACCAATTTTGTAGCGGCTCTGTAGGTCAAAATAATAACCCGCAAAATTTTAAACAAAGTTTGAGTTTATGATGAAGAAGAAGCGTACAAACCAACGTGAAGATCAGATAATACTTAGCGGGTTAAATGAACTGAAACTTTTGTGTGAAATTGGTAAAAATTTCAATAACGTAGCGGTTAAACAACGGAAGTAGTAGTACTACATACGTGGGTTTCATTACATTTTAGTTTGTGTGAACTATATTTTCCTTTCCTGCAACAAAAATGTCTTTGTCATGCTAGATAACTTTTTGGTTTTGGTCATAAGTATTATACATTACATCTCTGATATTTGATAATTAAATTTTCACAATCATTGAAAAGATGTTCCGTGGAGAGCGATTGTCCAGGGATAGTGGTATAGGGTATCCCATGGTCGGCTCCGTCCGACTATAGACTTTTCTTACTTGTTTTAAATAAGGTAAGAGTATATCACAAAGGAGAAGCTTGCAATTTGAGACGGCGATCGGATAATATTTAGAGGGTTAAATGGACCAAAACTTTTGTGTGAAAATTGTGAAAATTGTTAATATACAGCTTATATCTTAATTCCTGGAAGTGACATTCCGAACAAGTGAGATATACTTCAAAGTGGAACGCTTGACCTTTCAATTGATGCCAATTATGTTGGTGTGCATGATCAGATAACAGAGTTACAGCCTAATATATTCCGTTATTTGTTTGTAGTGTAATAATAAACTCGCTAGAAGTCGCAATTATACATCAATAGTCACGAAATTTTGCACCGGGTAAGAGTATAGGTCGAAAAAGATGCCTACAATTTTGAATGATGATCTGATATTCTTTAGCGGGTGAAATGGACCATTACTTTCGTATGAAAAATATAAAAAATTTATTTTTGGTCGATATTTTAATTCCTTGAGGACATATATATTTCGCAAAGTAGCCTACATATGGAAAAAAAAACTACTGACCTTTCCTCTGATGTAAATTGCAATAAAGTGTTTGCTAGATTACGGGCCTACTGCCTCATGTATATTGGGTTCTGTGTAGAGAACCACATTTTTATCCCATGCTACATATTGTTTCTCCAAAAGTTTATGTAACACCACGAAATATTTGTCCTAGACCTCTTATTTGGTATGCCAAAATTCATATCTCGACGAGATAAAGAGATTTAGCGATGTGTGTCCGTCCATTAAAAATTGTAAACAAGCTTAAGGGCGCAATTATGGACCGATTGTAACGAATTTTTTAAGAAGGTTGTGTTCGGGGCAGATTAGAAATGATTAGTTTTTGCTGATGATCGTGAAATGTTCAGGGAATGAAATGGACCAAAAAAAAATTTTAACCAATTTTGTAGCTGCTCTATAGGTCAAAATAATAACCCGCAACATTTTAAACAAAGTTCAGATAACATCAGATAACACTTAGCGGGTTAAATGGACTGAAACTTTTTTGTGAAATTGGTAAAAACTTCAATAACGTAGTGGTTAAACAACGGAAGTAGTAGTACTACATAAGTGGGTTTCATTACATTTTAGTTTGTGTAAACTAAATTTTCCTTTCCTGCTACAAAAATGTCTTTGTCAAGCTAGATAACTTTTTGGTTTTGGTCATAAGTATTCTACAATTCATCTCTGATATTTGATAATTAAATTTTCACAATCATTGAAAAGAAGTTCCGTGGAGAGCGATTGTCCAGGGATAGTGGTATAGGGTATCCCATGGTCGGCTCCGTCCGACTATAGACTTTTCTTACTTGTTTTTTTTAAATTTTTGAGAATTTTTATTTTTTTTTTCAAAATTGAAAAAATACTTCTTGGGTTTTCATAAAATTTGCATAACTCTTATAAAAACTCATATTTCCATTTGTTTAAAAAAGCTATAGTTTATACGGGAACCGGTATGGAAACAAGTAAAAAAGTATCAGTCGGCTTTGCCGACAGAGATATACCCTCAGCCTGTGCAAATTGAAACACTTTTTTCACAAAAAACTTATGCATTTAGTGGGTTTCAAAATTTTGGATGTATGAACCGACAAAAATGTTGATTAGGATTAAAGTTCAAAAATTTTGTGGAAAAGGTACTTAAAGGAATGGACCGACATAAACCATGAGGGGTGCCATAGGGGGTTTTTACACCCTTCGGGCTGTTTTCTCAAGAAGTATGAACTTGCCCCTGAAACAACTTTTACGATCGTAATTGAGGCAGCGAATGTAAGTTGCTTAAACAAAAATCAAAGTGATTCAATAGCAGGTCTTAAAGTGAACTTATCGAAAATTTTGTGTGGGAGGTACGGGATGGAGTGGACAAATATAGTCCGTATTGGAACCTGATCTATATCTGGTAGTTATTATGAGAATGTGTAAAGTATGGACCAAATTAGTCACTCCCATCAAGAGTTATCGTGGCACAATTTTTCCGAATATTTTTGTACTTTTGTGGGGTGGGTACCTGAAGGAGTGGAACGATATGGCTTATCTACGAACTTAAAGTATGTTTGGAAATAATATTACGAAGGCCAAATTGTGGCCGGAATCGGAATTTCCGTTAGAGAATTATCTTGCGCTTCCACCCACCCACCCGCTTTTTCAACTTTCAGGCTATTTTTTCAGGAAGTATGGACTTGCACTGAGGAAACTTGTACCTTCGTATAGGGGACAGTGAATGCAAGATGTTACAACAAAAACCAAGGCGATTGGAGAGCAGGTCCTAAATTGAACTTTTCCGAAATTTTGTGTGGGAGGTACTCGAAGGAGTTTACCGATTGAGTCCATATTGGAACCTCATCTAAGTCTGGTAGAAATTTCATAATGTGCAAAGTATGGACCAAATCGGTTATTCCCTTCAAGAGTTATCGTACTCACAAATTTTCCGAACATTTTCGAACTTTTGTGGGGGAGGTACCGGAAGGAGTGGACCGATATAATCCATCTTTGAACTTGAACTGAGTTTGGACAAAATATTACGAAAGCCAAATTTTGGACCGAATCGGCGATCCGTTCGAGAGTTATCTTGCGCTCCAACCACTACATACGATGTCATAGGGGTTTTTGTAACTTTCAGGCTATTTTCTCAGGAATTATGGACTTGCCCCTAATGAAACTTACAGTGTCGTATAGAGGACAGCGAATACAACTTGCGTAAACAAAAATCAAAGCGATTCGAGACCAGGTCCTAAACTGAACTTTTCCGAAATTTTGTGTGGGAGGTACCCGAAGGAGTGGACCGATTGAGTCCATATTGGAACGTCATCTTAGTTTGGTAGAAATTACACGATGTGCAAAGTATGAACCAAATCGGTTATTCCCTACAAGAGTTATCGTGCGCACAAGTTTTGCGACAATTTTTGAACATTTGTGGGGGAGGTACCTGCAGGAGTGGACCTATATGGCCCGTCTTCGAACTTAAATAGAATCTGGACAAAATATTTCCGTTCGAGAGTTATCGTGCGCACCAGCCTGCCAGACAGACAGACGGACGGACGGACATTGCTAGATCTACTCAAAATTGTCTGAAACGGATATCGTACAAACATACTTGGGGTCTAAAACCATTATTTCGATGGGGCACATATTTGGTCGTATCAAAGTGTAAATACCCTTTTTAGCCTAAAGGCTGAGGGTATAAAAACACTAAAGTTTACCCATGTAATTTAAAAAAATGTCAACGGACGGAACGGGAGGGGCACAAAAGTATATTTGGGTTGAAATAAGACACTCTCCGACATCATCCTGTGAAAACGGAACTTTGTTCCAAGCGGTTCCCTAAAAGTTCTAGTCCACTAAAATTCGAATTTCACTACAATTTAGTACCTGAGGAAAAAATAAAAGGCTCACTTCGTGTAAGCGCTATGGCAATTTATTGACACAGATCTTAAAGACAACAAGCCTACCTACCTAACAAAGAAACAACGAACACAATATCTGTTAAAGTTTCAGAGAAATAGCTATTTCTGTCTTCAGAAATTTGTAAAAATTATGTATTTTCCAAAATTGCGAAAAAATGGTCGTCTTTAGGAGCACGCCACGCCCACACCTTCCAATATTTTGACCTAATTCTTGGGTTTACTTAGTTTTAATATGTTTACTATCTAGTCCCATATAGAAATTAAAAATCGGTGACGACAAAAATAGGGGTTTTGACCAGGAAAATCGTTACGACCAAGTGTTGTGTTCTTCACACTGACTTGAAAAAATAACTTTGCAAACAAATTGAGTTTACTTGTGAGCATTTTCGTCCGATCATTTTTACAATTTTCGACGAGGATAATCACGGCAAATGACATTCGTGAAAATGGCATGCCAATGCATTGGTTAAATTAACATGTCAAAGCATTGGTCAAAATGACATGTCAATGCATTGGTTAAAATGGCATGTCAACTCATTGGTTTAAAAGACATGCTTAGGATCCAAAAAAGAATGTCATCTTTTGGGGGTCACGCTCATATAAAGTTCATGAGTGAAAATGAAAAAAAAGATGACATGCCAGATCACTTGCACCCTTGATCAACTCATGATTTGTCATCGAATATTTTGTTGGATGACTACTTCTTTCTCCAAAAATTTGCAAAAATTACGTATTTTCCAAAATGGGGGAAATTGTCGTCTTTCGGGCACGCCACGAAACCTCATTCTAGAGCTATTGAATTCAGGGTAACCCTTTATAGCATATTATTCTTCGGTAAGCGATCGATTAGGGCCTTCAATCTATCATAACATGAACGATTTGATTTCCTGTGAGTTGATTGGGTTTTTTTTTGATGTTGGTGACGTAGGGGATGAATGATACCAAGCAACGGTCTTGACCGGCTTTAACATGGCAAAGCCCAGAATTTATCTTGGTCTCTCTTTCATCTCAAGTGGACACTGACCTCCCCGTGGTGTCACCTGGGGAACTGCCTTTAACACCAGTTAAAGGTAGTGAGCTAACATGTGCCGCGCGTTCACCCATAAGAACGTTAAAAACTTTGGTTTGGGCGTCGGGTTAGTAACCCTCCCCTAGAAAAAACATCCTACTATGAAAAAACGAAAGAAAAGAAAAACAAACCCCTCTAAAGTTGACGAACCCCGCAAACGTTTTAAGGACCATGATCTGCGTATCTGCACCTGGAATGTTTGCACTCTTTATAGAGAAGGTGCAGTCTTCGCATTGGCAGGCGTACTTGAAAAGTACAAGGCCGATATTACTGCCATACAGGAAATACCATGGACTGGGAAAGGCGTCACAACAACACCTAAAGGTGACGCACTGTATTATAGCTGCCATGACGTAAAGCATGAGTTTGGTTGCGGAATCGTAGTTAGTCGGAGACTAAAACATCTGGTATCCAGCTTCACCCCAGTGAGTGAAAGACTTGCTGCAATTCGAATAAAAGCTAAATTCTTCAACATCAGCTTTATTTGCGCTCATGCTCCCACTGAAGAAAAGGACGAACAGACCAAAGATATATTTTACGAGCGCTTAGAAGAAACATATGACCGTTGCCCTGCCCATGACATTAAAATCATTCTAGGCGATTTTAATGCCAAAATTGGAAAGGAGAATATCTTTGGCCCAACAGTCGGGAAATTCAGTCTCCACAGTGAAACATCTGACAATGGTATGAGGCTGATAGACTTTGCAGCTGCAAAAAACATGGTAGTTAGCAGTACCAGATTTAATCATCTCGATATTCATAAGGGCACCTGGCTGTCTCCAGATCAAAGAACAAGTAATCAAATTGATCATGTTGTAATAGATGGAAGACATTCATCCAGCGTGTTGGATGTACGATCGTTCCGAGGCGCAAACATTGATTCGGACCACTACCTTGTTGCAGCAAAGGTACGTACCCGTCTAAACGTTGCAAATAAAGCACGAACAGACACAACGCGGAAGTTGGACATCGATAGGCTGCAAACACAACAGATAGCCACAGCATATTCCACTCAACTAGCCCAATTGCTTAACGCGAGCACTCCTTGTCCCGATAACATAAAAACACAATGGCAACATATTGCCCACTCCATGAAAACAGCTGCAAAATCCATACTTGGATTCCAGAGACCTCCACAAAGGAATTCATGGTATGACCAGGAGTGTCGTGCTGCTACCGAAGAGAAAAATGCGGCATATAGAGCTACTTTACAATCAGTAGCAACGAGTAGCGCATGAGAGAGATATCGGGAGAAAAGGAGAGAAGAGAAACGTCTTTTCCGCAAGAAAAAGAGAGAAATGGAAAAGCGGGAGTGTGAAAAAATCGAGATGTACAGGAGCCAGAATGAAGTCCGAAAATTCTACCAAAGAGTGAAACATCAAACAGATGGCTTTGGCACAGGCACATCCTCCTGTAGAGACCAGCAAGGTAATCTGGTAACAGATACAGATAGCGTGCTCAGGATATGGAAGGAACATTTCTCCAATCTGCTGGTATCCAATAGTAGCGAAGATGATGATACCACAGATTCAATCCCAGAAGATGGTATAGAATGTGTACCGCCCGGCCAAGATGAGGTAAAAACAGCAATCAACCGGCTGAAGAATAATAAAGCAGCAGGAGCCGATGGCTTACCAGCCGAGCTGTTTAAAACCGGAGGCGACGCGCTGATAAGGTGTATGCATCAGCTAGTTAGCACCATCTGGCAGGAAGAACGCGTACCCGACGATTGGAACCTGAGCATCCTATTTCCCGTCCACAAGAAAGGAGATAAGACTGTATGCTCCAACTATAGGGGCATAAGCCTTCTCCCTATTGCCTATAAGATAGTGTCAGGGATATTGTGCGAACGACTAAAGCCAATGGTCAACGAAATCATTGGACCCTACCAATGTGGCTTTAGACCTGGTAAGTCCACCATTGACCAGATATTTACCCTGCGGCAAATCCTAGAGAAGACCTAAGGGATGCAGATCGACACATTTCACCTTTTTGTCGATTATAAAGCAGCATTCGACAGTCCCCTCCGATCAAAGGTATTCCACTCAATGTCTGAATTTGATATCCCCGCAAAGCTCATCCGGCTTTGCAAAATGACTTTAACTGGCACGAGGTCCTCAGTTAAAATAGGAATGAACCTCTCCGAAGAGTTTGGTACCAAAAGAGGTTTCAGACAAGGAGACCACCTTTCGTGTGATCTCTTCAACATCCTGCTGGAAAAGGTTATACGAGAGGCAAACGTCAAAAGAAGTGGCACAATCTACACCAATAGTCACATGCTACTTGCTTATGCTGATGATGTGGGCCGATCAGTAAAAGAAGTAACTGATGCCTTTATAAAGGTCGAAGGAGAATCTGCTAAAGTGGGTCTGGCGGTAAACGGTGAGAAGACCAAGTTGATGGTGTCGACGCGCAATGCGTCCATTGAGCTCGGACCGACTGTGGAAGTTGGTTCCTATAATATTGAGGTAGTAAAAGACTTCGTCTACCTCGGCACCTCCGTAAACACAACAAACGACATCAGTTGTGAAATAAAAAGAAGAATTGTATTGGCCAACAGATGCTACTTTGGTTTAAGTAAGCAGTTTAAAAACAAAGCCACGTCTCGTCAAACAAAAATAACACTATACAAAACGCTGATACTACCCGTGCTAATGTATGGCTCCGAAGCATGGGTACTTGCGCAAGCAGATAAGGCAGTGCTTGGTGTGTTTGAGGGGAAAATTCTTCGAAAGATCTACGACCGATTTGCGTTGACGGTGAATATCGACGTCGTATGAACCACGAGCTATATAAGCTATACAAAGACATGCATATAGTTAAACGTATCGAGATGCAACGATTGCGTTGGCTAGGCCATATCATGAGAATGAGCGATGATGAACGCGCTAAAAAGACGTATGAATACATGCCACATGGCGGTGCACGCAGAATCGGCAGGCCTAAGCTTCGATGGAGCATACAAGTGGATGAAGAAATGAAAAGGCGCGGTATTCCAAAAAGTCAAGCGAAAAACAGAGAGGAATGGAGATCTTTTCTTAGTTCGGTCTATGGAACAAATGTTCTGTAATGGGCCAACTAAGTAAGTAAGTAAGTTTGCTGGAAACTGTTTCAGTGTTCCACATTGTCCACAATTGAATTGTAATTGCTATGAGCAGAGATGGTCTTTCTTGGCGCTCGTAAAGTATACCTCTGTTCGGTTAGCCCAGTCATGGGCAGAAAATTATGTTGAATGTACATATTCACAGTGTCGTATCATATAGTCAGTTTCGACTGACTTTCATCATTTCTGTACTGTTTTTTTTCTTACTTAGCTACCTGTGAAATAAATCTTTTATTGAATCACCTTCAACATGTAAACGTCTGTAAATTACATTTGAGATTTCCCAAATGAAATTATTACAATATTTAAAAGTTGACTGTGAGTGATTGCAACTCTCGACGACGAAGATTCTCAAACTTCAAAATATAATATGACAAAGTTTTCGTTTTAAGTCAATTTTCATTTAACACTGCACCGGGGAGGGTTATCAAGAGCATTTAGGGCATGGCTTCTAATCTACCATGCAGCAGACATTTGCTAATGAAGTTTTCTGTTGTGCGTTCGCTCTTTTTCTTCTTCATGTTCGCCAAAGTTTTAAGTATTTTGCCATAATTAACTTAACTTGGCTTAAGATTTGCATGATATTTTGTCTGGTCACTCACTCACCCCTTGATTGCGATGGGGGGACAAAGTGTAAAACAATCATAACACCATATAATTGAGAGCATCGAGTGGCCACCAACAACAACTTGCCACTACTCCCTCCCCTCCCAGTACTTCGTGGAACAAAAAGTGAAAATAAATTATGTAAAGAAGTCTGCGGCACTGGTTTCATGACTCTGTGTGTGTGTGTTTGTGCGTGTGTATGTCCGTGCGAACGCTTTCAAATCTAATAAATGGAGCTATGGCGAACATTTCCCCTAGGGTGAAATACAATTAATTAAAGTCAAGATGAATATAAGGGGCTCAACGAACTAACTAACTAACTGACGAATAGCAACTAATGGTTCTGCATTTTGCCTTAATAGGACCAAAGGGAAACAAAATCTGGTAACAATTCTCCAAGTTATGAAAAGCAGGATGTTACAATGCCATTATATGTATAGAAATTCCTGGAAATGCTGGCTAGTAAAATGGACAATGCTTCTTTTTTCTTTCGACGTTTATTTCCTAGAAAATTTATAAGTTTTGCTGGGCAAAGCTGTTTTTTTTTTTTGCTGCAACATATTGCACTCATTATAAATTGTTATTATTATTTTCTTTAACGCCGATTAGTCGTCATCGTCGTCGTTGTTGTTGGTTATGCGAATATTTACCCTACACCAAGGGTAAATACGGATTTGAATATTAATTAATCGGATCAACAATTTATATTGAAATGACAAATATGTTTACAAATTCCTATATTTGATACATGTACGATACACTATAAGTAAATTACGGAACATTTAAATATTATTTATAGTTAGGTAATGGGGTCATTGTCATTTCTGCATTTCTTCTGCCCGTTTATGACCAAAAACTTCCATTTTAAGCCAATAATTGAAAATTTTACTTTTTCTGTCCATTATTTCCCTAAAATCGAATATTTTTTTATACAATCGATCGATGAAGAACTAGTCTTTGCTGTCCTTGATAAGCCTAAGCCCTTTCTTGGAAAGTTCGACAGTTTTTAGCCTTAACGTAATCAAGACAGTTTGTCAAAAGACCAAGTATCACTTAGCAAAATATTGCAGGAACACTTGGCCTCAAAAAATTTTTTTTCTCGTTAGATCCAGTAAAATTTGACAATCGCTCAAAAAAGGCGTTTGTCGATTGGCGCACAGAAATTGTGAATAAATACGATTGCGGTGTTTCAAACGACGTTTATTAGATCGTCACAGACGACGAATCTTGGATATATGTTTAGCAGCTCGAAACAAAACGGGAATAGACCGTTTAGTTCTTCGAAAGCGAGCCAAATCCAACGAAAGTTGGATCACTTCGAAGGAAATGATCGCCTGTTTCTCCGACAAAACTGACCATTCGGCGAATATACGGCTTCATAAATGTAGGACGGTTAATTCTAAGTGGTACACTTCAATTTGTTTAACTGAAGTGTCCTTAGAAATTCGAAAAACGAACAAGAGAAAACGAATCATTGTTCATCATGACAATGCGAGCTCTCACACATCGATTCAAACCAGTGCCTGTTTGACGGGACAAAACGGGGAATTGATGGGCCATCTGCCGTACAGCCCTGGCTTGGCACCAATGGCTTCATTTGATTCCCGAACATCAAGAAAAAAAGACGTAGTCAACGATTTTCGTCGTCAGGAGATGCGTTCTGGAGGAGTCTCAGTCGGAGTGGATGAAGTTCTTCAACAATTGGTTTGAGGGCATGAAAAATCACGCTGGAGCTACTTAAGAAAATCTATTTAAATAATAGGTTGATGGTAAATATTGGCGTTTACGTTGTTAGACCAGAAAGTTATCGTGCAGTCCTCGTATACAGAATGTATAAAGGTTGCAGTTAAGTGTGGAACTGCCATGGTTGGGATGATGGTCTTGTTAAGAGACCGCCGACTGACCTCATAAACTTTGACAACCGTACTTTTCTTAATTATGCAAAAGCTGAGTCAGAGAATTTAAAAATCAGAGCTTTAGAGAGCTGCTCAGTCCCTGAGATCCTTGGGTAGCTGAAATAATTTTCCAGAGCATCATCACAGCTGGTCGGTACATATCTGCTGATCGAATATCCGATATTAGACAAAATTTCGCAGCAAAGGCTACTAGCAAGAAAGCGTTATAACTTCTTTCGTATTAAGTCTGAAGACTCAAGAGTTAGGGAACTTACTCTTAAATTCAACAGACTAGCTTGCGAGCATAATCTAAAAAAGTGAATAGAGCACTGGTACTTCATTGAGTAAATTGTGGGAAACGGTTAAATCACTTTCGAATTCAGGAATGAAGGATGCTAGAACGACTCTTTCTTTCAACGGCGTTGCAGTTACAGATCCGAAGAGGTGTGTGTTATTTTAACCTGCAGTTTATAGAGCACACCGCGAGTGAAAGGGTTAAAAGAAGTGTGCTGCGCTGTGTTAGAGCCCTCCTAGCTGAAGAGGGACCATCACAGTTTGGCATGAGCGATGTTGAAAATGTTATGGGAAACTCGAAATCATTCCAATTATGGACCTATACGGAATCTCAGCGGTAATGCTTAAGAAACTGGACGATTTTTTTTAGAATTTGACAAATGCCCTCAGTTTTATGTTAGCCACCCATATTGTACCAGAAGCCTGGAAACTTTACTAAAGCCTGGCAAGGATGCCAGAAGATGCGAATCGTAGACACCAATTTTACTCCTGTCACCAATAACAAAGATGCTAGAGGATGATGATAACCTGTTTCCCAGTTGCCGAACATCAACATGAATTCCGGAAAATGCACACAACAGCATTACACATAATATCTAGACATATAAGTCGAGGACTGAACCAGAATAGGTCATGTGACTAAACAGTCATGGTGACACTTGATCTATCGAATCCCTATTATATTGTCCTCCATGCCAGATTTTCGACTACAATCAATAAGATTCAGAATAAAAAGTCGAAAACCCGTAGAATGAAACTGGGGCTTCACTAATGAAATTGAAAGAGTTTAACCTCTATCTTTCTTAATCTGGACGGCAGAAATTATGCTCCCTCTGATGACCTGATTCCGGTCATTATATACCCCAAAAATATTGGGTGTAACGTTCGATAGCATGTTTAAGCCGTCTGCGCAATCCACTACAATTTTCAGACAAAGAAACCTTATTGAATTTTATAAAACAATATGTCGGCCTGTGGTACAGTGGCGCAAGTCTTACTTACTTAGATGGCTTTTATACTTAACAGAGCCGAACTAAGAATAGATAAGCCGAACTAAGAATGGATTTCCAAACGCACCGATCTTTTGCTTTACTTCTCCAATTTTGAATGCCATTTTGTGATATATTCTTCAACTTGGTCTTTCCATCGGAGTTTTGGCTTTCCCTTTGGGCGTATACCGCCGAGTGGCGAGGGCATCTTTATCCATCCTGCTGACATGGCCCAGTCAATGCAATCGTTGTACTTCGATACGTTTTACTATATCGATGTCGGTCGGCTAGTACAGCTCGTTGTTTATACGACGCAGGTATTTACCGTCAACGCATATTGGCCATAAATTTTTTGAAGAATTTTTCTCTCAAACACGCTAAGTTCTTTCTCATCTGTTTTCGAAAGTATCCATGCTTCAGATCCATACATAAGTACGGGTATTATCAACGTCAGGTATAGTGTAAGTTTGGTCTGACGAGAGGTGGTTTTGCTTTTGAACGGTTTACATAGGCCAAAATAGCATCTGTTGGCCAATATTTTTCTTCTCTTGATTTCATAATTGATGTTGTTAGCTTTATTTATGGCGGTGCCGAGGTAGATAAAGTCATTTACTACCTCAAAATTGTAATTCAGAACATCAACAGTTGGTCCGAGTTTACTGGACATCTTGGTTGTTGATATCATAAATTTGGCTTACCGCCGTTGACTGACAAGCCCACTTTAGCAGGCCAGTAAAATTATACCCTTATTGTTTATAGGGCTATTTTTATCTCTATCGGTATATACATTCGCTTCTCGTATGACCTTTTCCAATAGAATGTTAAATAGGTCACACGATAGACTGTCACCGTGTCTGAAACCTCGTTTTGTTTCAAAAGGTTCCGAGAGTTGCTTTCCTACTTTAACGGCTGATCTTGTATTAGTCAATGTAATCCTGCATAATCGTATAAGTTTTGCAGGGATACCAAACTCAGACATGGCTCGGAACATCTTTGACCGAATTGGGCTGTCGAAGGCGGCCTTATAGTCGACGAACAGATGATATGTGCCGATCTGTCTTTGGTGGGTCTTCTCCAGTATTTGGCGCTGCGTGAAGATTTGGTCAATCGTCGATTTACCAGGTCTAAAACCGCATTGGTATGACCCGATTATGTTATTGACCATGGGTTTTAAACGTTCACACAGTACGCTCGACAGCACTTTGTATGCGATTGGTAGAAGACTTATGCCTCTGTAATTTGTACACACCGTCTTGTCTCCTTTCTTGTGTACGGGACATAGGAGGCTGAGGTTCCAATCGTTGGGTATGCTTTCTTCCTGCCAAATTTCGGTTATTAACTGACGCATACTCCTGCTGCTTTATTGTTTTTCATCCGATTAATTGCTGTCATGACCTCGCTTTAGCTATGTGGAAGACACTCAAAGTCGTCGTTTGCGATTGGTTATGGTATATCTTCATCCCCGCCCATATTCGATTCTAAGAGCTTCATAAAATGCTCCTTTCAGATCCTCAGTACGCTATCTGTATTAGTTACCAGATTCCCTTCAGTATCCTGAACATCCTGACTCTTGAACAGCTCGAGTTTCTCATGCTCTCTATTTTCTTCTGAAAGTACGCTTCTCCTCTTCTCCCGATATTTTTCTTTCGCGCTTCGTGTTGCTACTGAATGCGGGGTTGCTCTGTATGCCGCGTTCTTTACTTCAGTAGCCTTATGACACTCCTGATCCTACTATAGATTTTTATGTGGTGGTCTTTGGTTTGAAGTGAGTGGGATATTCTTTGCCACTGCGCTTCCACATTATCGGGTCAAGCAGTGCCGTCTTCCAGCATTTGAGTCAGTTGAGCGGACTAGGCTTGTGCTATCTGTTGTATTTGCAGCTTCTCGACATACAGCTGACGTTCTGTGTTAGATCGCAATTTTGCCTCAACATTGAGACGAGTGCGTACCTTTGCTGCTACAAGGAAATGGTCCGAATCGATGTTCGCTCCTCGAATCGATCGGACATCTAACACACTGGACGAGTGTCTTCCGTCTATCACAACATGATCAATCTGGTTTCTTGTTTTACCATCTGGGGATATCCACTTGGCCTTGAGTATGTCGAGGTGTTGGAACCTGGTACTGCTCACTACCATGTTTTTTGCCGCTGCAAAATCGATCAACTTCATTCCGTTGTCGGATGTTACCTCATGAAGGCTGAACTTTCCGACAGTGGGACCAAAGATATTGTCCCTCCCAATTGTAGCATTAAAATCATCTAGAACAATCTTAATGTCATGTCCAGAGCAGCGGTCATGTGCTATCTCTAGGCGCTCGTGGAATATATCCTTGGTCTGTTCATCTTTCTCTTCGGCCGGGGCATGGACGCAGATGAGACTGATGTTAAAAAACTTTACTTTTATACGGATTGTGGCAATTCTCTCATCAACCGGAGTGAAGCTGGAGACGAGACTTTTAAGCCTCCAATTTATTATAAATCCAACACCTAACTCATTTTTCGTTTCATGACAGTTATAATACAGTGCGTAATCACATTTCCAGTAATTCGATAATATCAGCTTTGTAATTTCCAAGTACATCCGCCAGGTGCAGATTCGCAGATCATGGTCCTTAAAACTTTTGAGGGGTTTGTTTTTCTTCTTTTTCTTTTTTTTTAATATTAGGCGGTGTTTAGACGGGGTGAGTTACTATCCAACGCCCAATCCAAGTTTTTAACGTTCTTATGGGTGAACGCGCGGCACATTTAACGGATGTTAAAGGCAGCTCCCCTGGTGACACCACGGGGAGGGTAGTGCCTACTTGAGATGAAAGAGGGAATAAGCTCTTATTTTATATAATTCCCTTTGTTGACTCTGGTTTTATTCACAAAGTTGACAAATCTGGTTCAGCAAATTATAACGTTAAATCCGAATTTTTATATTTGAACTTCTAAAATTTAATTTTCTCCTTTAAAATCAGGAAGTCGATAATCCTTTGTATCAGAAAATTGTATATAGGATTTCAAGGAATTGCTATGTTCCAGGTGAGAACTTGGGAAGCTATATATCCATTTGGCATAAAGAAGGAAAACTAAAAAGTTGCATTTAATTTGTTCACTTCATATAAAATGTAGGGTATATTTTGAACGACACCTCCCCGCATAATCCATTTCCCTATGGATTTTGTACTTTAATTGCTGCTACTAATTGCTTTGTAAATAACTAACAAACGATGGGTGTAAATAGGGTAGGATTATTTTTCTTATATTATTGACTTAGGATGGGATGTGGCCCTTTCTCCCTCTCGATTATTGCCACATCCATTCATAGTTTATGGAAAACCAATCTAAAAACTGTAACTTTCCAACATGTTTTTTTTTCCTTTTTTCTACATTTTATTTATTTGTTTACATTTCTTTTCCAACACTTTCCTACGTTATCTTGGTCATTTTCTTAAACGTCTTGCTGCCCTCGTTTCCATCTCTCCTTCTTTTTCTCTCTCTCTTCCACCGACTTCCTTTGGTTATGAGAAAAATTGCAATAATTGCATTGAAATGAATCACAAATACTATTAAAATCTTAGCAAAATGTGAAACCTAGATAAAAATCCAATGAGGACAAAGAGAAATTGTGCAACAGGATATTGCTGCTCCTTGTGATAGTGTTACGAAGAACGTAAAATGAATTCTGCAATGAAAGCTACAAAACAAAAGTGAACATTCAAGAAATACCACAAACAACTAACGAACAGACGACGGCAACGATATGAATACTAACTCGCACCCACAACGGGTACGTGCAACTGCAGATGATTGTGGTTAGGAGCAGTGAGTGGAGGCAAGCGTCATATTTCACCACTGGTATTAACAGCAATAATCCTGTTGCACAATTAAGCATGGCGATAACAGACAAACGCACACAGAAAGACGTTAAGAGAAACCTAGGGATTTACATAGAAATATCTGGTTTAGATGGAGGGGAGGGAATAGTGTCATAATTTCCAATATCCGTACTCATAGGAACTTACATACATACAAAATGTGAAAACGTAGTTTTGAGTGCAAAATGAAATACTCCCAACACACTTAGGATAATTCTTTGGTTGTGTATGGATTAAATCTAGTACACATGTGCCAAGTATTTTCATAATGTGTATTCGAAGTTAGGAAGATGATGAACACATTACGAAACACAAAATTATATTAAAAATTCTTGCGTGGTTTTTACATATTTTAAATTAACAAACGGAACTAAAATGTTTCATGGTTTATGATATGACAGATACCTGATGATATGACAGCTAAATCCAGGAGCTATGTTGATCCAAACATCTACACTTTACCTGAGTCTTAAGTTTGGATGCGGCTTTCTAGTTGGCGGAAGAATCGTTATTTAGATTTGTTTTTAATCGTTAAAATGTTGTAATCATTGTAAATTGAAATTCCATAAAATCGATTTATGCAAAGGTGGGACAAAATGTTTTATTCAAGATATCGACCTGAATTTTGTAGTAGAGGTTTGTAGTGAATGAGCAAAAATAAAACCTATATTATTTTCATTATAGTGCCATGTTTTGCTATAGCCCTAATATAGAGATACATTCATATGTACGGTATTCTCTACGATTTCGCTACATTCTTCTTCTGGGGTCTAATTTACAACTCAATCGCTCACCCGTTACGCTCCCGTATGCATACCCGCTTGCGTATGTGTAGCATCCTTCATTTGGAAGGTTCTCCAATGTTCAAACGAGATCCAGATGCACATACACACACTTATTCGTATAGAAACAGACAAATGAATGTAAACAAAGCATAAATGGGGCAGAGGTAATAAATACGAGGGAGTAGGAGGGGTTGCAATGAGAGACGTCACAATGTAGAAGCATAATAGTCGAAATAAATGAGAGAGAATACAAAAACATTTATTAAGTAAGCAGTGTAAACTAAGAATAACGGATAACTTAATGACTGCAGTAAAATCCATACAGTAGTTGTTGTTGCAAAACTGATACAAATGAACTATATGCTTAATACAAATTTACGTTACAATTCAAATTTTTAAATTAGCAGAAAATTATCTATATTTACTTAAATCTACCAGTTACATTAGTAACCATACATACCTATGTACATAAACCCAAATATAACGCCACTCTTGACTTGAAACATTTTCAAGGTTATTTGTCATTTTTTGCTGAATTTTATTTTTGTTCCTCCAAAAAAATTAAATCGGTTGTAGTTTTGAATTTGCGGTTTTCAGGGGACAGAAATATTCACGCCACAGTGTCTTTACTTTTTGGTTCTTTAATGAGAAACAAAGTAAAATAGGATGGTACTGTAATAGGGAAATGGAGCCATTGCACAGTGGATCCACTTGTATGGAGAAAGTGGCCAAAAATATTTAGAGTGTACAAATCAAGCCAATGCACCGGTTACAGCTTTGTGCTGCTGCGAAGAGTATTTTAAAAACCACGAGCGTAACATTCTCCCCCCTTTCCCCTCTGGTGGGGGTATACGGCAGGAATTGTTTTACGCTGTTAATACAAAATGACCTGAACAAAGGTTCCGATCATCTTATGATGCAAAAATAGGCTTGGGGAAACAAAATAATCTCCAAAACAACATAAAATCCAACAAATTTAGCGGATTAAAAAAATCAACATTTTTGTCTGAAAATTGGAAAAATTTTTAATATAGATCTTATAGCGTTCTTCCTGGAAGGCACGTACCGCCAACGTAAGACAACATTGGAAGAAGATTTCTTCATCTTGCCACTGATGCCAATTATGTTGATGTACGTGGTCAGATAACAGAGTTATACGCTAATATATCCATAGAAACCCTATTCTAGGGCAGCTTTAGTCAGCGACCCACCATTTATAGTCTGGCGCTAGATGGCAGCTGATTTTAATATTGAATAATCTTAAACCCATGACCTACTTTGGAAAATTATTCCCGAGGTGGGCACTGGTGGGCATCATGACTAAAACCTTAGGTCAAATTTAAGTATATGATCGAATTGGCATTACAAAATACACTAAGGAAATATGCAGCTAACTAGAATTACACAACACGCTAAAACAATATTTTTTAATGCTCCTTCAAAATCCACTATAATATTTTGCTATACGTATTAGTTTCGCGATATTTTGAATATATTTACTTGCACTTAAAATATAGGTTATACTCACAACAAAAAATATTAGTCAAATGTTCCGACTTTTGAAGCTATTCTTAAGAAGATCGCGTTCGAATGAAACTAAAACTAATATATATTTTAAAAAGGTCCATGTCATAGCTGTCAGATTTGCCAGATATTGTACGAAAATTTTGACATTCATTTTTTTATTTTTGGCCAATGGGTGGATCCACTGTGCATTGTGACAAATATTGGTTAAAAGTTAATTGATGGGAGAGCTGGGGGAGCATACTACTGCAGACTACAAACTGTTCTAAATTCGTCATCTTATAACTCGATGTCATACGAGGGTTGCTCGATAACTTTCTGGCCTAACAATGAATACACGAATATTTACAACCAAAAATAGTTTTGTTTTTATCTTAAGTATATTCTAGCATGATCTATACACTTTTCATGCGCTCAAACCAATTTTTGAAGCACTATTTCAACTCCGATTGACATACCTATAAAACATGGTTTTTCAACGATTCAACAGCATCTTCTGGCGACGAAAACCGTTGACCACTCCTTCGTTTCTTGATGTTTAGGAATCAAATCAAGTAAGGGCTCTAAGGCGGATGACCCATAAATTCCATGTTTTGTCCGGCCAAAAAGGCGCTGGTTTGAATCGATGTGTTACAGCTCCCATTGTCATGTTGCATAACTATTCGTCTTCTCTTGCACGTTTTTCGAGTTTCTCAGGAGACTTCAGGCAAAAAAATTTTAGAGTACCTCTCAGAATTAACCACCAACGTTGCTCAAGCCACATAGTTGCTACATGGTCAAGTTTATTGAAGGAACAGGGGAACATTTGCTACAAAGTGTTTTTCCCATGAACAACTTTCGTTGAATTTTGCTCATCTTTGAAGACCCACACGGCCGATTGCTGTTTTGTTTCGGGCTCATACATATATATCTACGATTCGTCACCTGTGCAGCGTTGCCGACAATTTTTGATGGGAAATCGTCAAATCGTCAATAAAATTTGAAAAATCGTCAAAAATCGTCAACATATTCCAAAACTAGGCTTGGTTACCACCTAATGTGAATTTTTCGCTTATAGTTATGACAATGAGACTGACTATATAAGATGTATAGCCTACAGCAGCAAAGCAAACATAATCTCACTTAAATACCGCCATAAAAAGCTTTCACCAGATGAGAGTTTCCCCTATGGCTATCGAGTTTGCTACAACGTAGCAAGGTAAACACATTGCCAGTTTTGTAGAGTTGGGTAATCTAGTTCCCGGAGCTGATCGATCTTTCTAGTTCCTTTTCCCAGAAGAAACTATTTCCTTAATATAGTTCCATAGTTCCAAATAGTTCCGGGATCGAAGTAGTTCAAAGGAACTTTCTCTTTCGTCGTTCTTTTGTTTCCTTCTTTCCAAATAGTTCCGAGACCACAATAGTTCAGCGAATCTTTCTCTTCCGTCGTTCTTTTTGTTTTCACCGTTTGGTGGTTTAATTGACACAAACAAATTGACATAAAAATATATAAATTGCAACGATTGTGATTTTATTTAGCAATGTGCATCATCTGAATAATGAACGAATCGAACGAGAAAGATCGAAGTGAGGGTGGAATTGAAGGAAGGAGAATGAAAGGAAATATAAGAACTACACAACTCTACAGTTTTGAATGACAGCTTTGCTCAAATATCGCCTGATTGACTGTGTGACTGTCCATGTCTTTCGGTTATGACTCTTGACCAATGGTGGGCAAATTGCGAGAGACTCATGTATTTTTTACACTTTTGTGTATGAGGCCGAGCATTTCTGCCCAACAGTGCTCTTGACTGACTAACTGACCTCTTAATGAGCGCATATTTTTCACAACGAGATTGACGATTTTCCGTCATTAACAATCCTAAACCCAAAATTTTAACTGATATAATTCGAATGTGAGGCAAAAAAGCTCAAACTACATGTATTCCAGATATGTACCTAAATATAGCCAATCTGGCTTAAAATTGCATTATTGTTTTCTCTTATGCTTTTTTGTTTTGTTTTTTATTTACTTTTTTATTGTTCCAATATTTTGACTTTCCTCGAAAGTCATCATCAGGGATTTTTCACTTTTTGAAAGAAAAAACAGATAACAATTTTCTTGTAAATATATGAACATGAATATAAATATTGAGCGATAATTACATTTAATTTTGATTTGAAAAACAACGAACTATTCGACACATCTTCTTTCTGGCTTGAGTATTTTCCAACTAACTAAAGTTTTTTCTTATATTTCTCTACGGTGTTTCTGTAAATCTGTGCACAGTGTTCTGTTCCATTTTATAATTGATTCGCTTCTCCACTGGCACATTAATTATATGAAGCATTTCCACCATATATCTGCGTTTATAATTTCCTTCTTGAGTTAAAATTTCCACGTCCTTGAAATTTGGAGTATGCCCCGTAGTTGCACAATGTGCTGCAAGAGCAGTTTTCTGCTCCAGAGGTTTGTTCTTCGCTTTTTGGTCGGACTTATGACCACTTATCCTAGTTTTTAATTTCGTCTTAGTTGTGCCAACATATACCTTGGGGCATATGTTGGACGAGTCACCATTACATTTAATTTTATATACCACATTCGATTTTTCTTCAATTGGTACTTTTGTCTTTGCCCGACTGAAGAATATGTTGTTCGTATTATTGCTTTTGGGGGCCAATCGGTATTGCTCATTATTGTACATATTTGAATGTGAAAACCTTTCAGAGAATCCTGGGATGTATGTAAAACGTTTGTATATCTTTTCGACGTTTTGGTCTTTGTTGACAATACCCGGAGTGATTGCATGTTTGATCAATTCGTTGATCGTTCTGTTAGGGAAATCATTAAGATTGAGAATCTGTCTTATTTTCTTTTTGTTTTTTGTATGATATTGTTTGTCACTAATATTTAATACCCTTTTTATGAAATTTGATGCGGTGTTAACTTTGATACTTCGGGGATGTTTTGAATAATAATTTATTAATCTGCCCGAAGCTGTTGGTTTCTGGTACCAATCCAGAAATAGCATGTTCCCTTGTCTATGTATAATAGAGTCAAGGTAAGGTAAACAATTGTCTGTTTCCCGCTCCATGGTGAACTGTATTTGTTTATTGAATATATTCAAGGACTTTAGAGTTATGTCAACTTGGTCTTTTTTTATTATACAAAATATATCGTCGACATATTTTGTTAAGTGTCTTGGTTTTATCGGCAATTTTTCCATGGTTTCATCCAACAGCTTTTCCATGATTATGTCCGAAATTATAGGTGAGATGGGTGAACCCATCGGCATTCCTTTCTGTTGTTCAAAAATCTTTTCTTCTTAGAGGAAACATCGTGAATCCTTAATACATAAGTCAACATATCTATAAAAAGATTTTGTGGGATCTGTGTATGTTCTCTTAAGATGTCCCATTTTTCTCTTATCGTGTTTATTGCCAGATTTACTGGCACACTAGGAAATAGAGACACCACATCAAAGGAGATTAAGATTTCGTCATTGTCTATTTATTGCCTATTGATTTTGGTTTTAAAATGTACAGCATCTTTAATGTTATATTTTGAATCTATAGTTAGGACATTTAATATTGTTGCCATATGTTTGGATAGTTCATAAGTTGGAGAGTTCACAAATGAACATATTGGTCGAAGAGGAATGCCAGTTTTATGGATCTTGGGGAGTCCATATATTTTTGGTGGAACTGAGGTCCTATTTAATAATTTGTTTTTCTCCTATTCAGTTATTGCTTTCAATTCAAATAATTTTGTTATCAATTAATTGCATTTTTCCTGCAATCCTGATGTTGGATCCTTTCTTAACCTTCTGTATGTACACATGTCACTAAGAATTTTGTGCATTTTTGATTCATAATTAAATGTAATGGTGACTCGTCCAACATATGCCCCAAGGTATATGTTGGCACAACTAAGACGAAATTAAAAACTAGGATAAGTGGTCATAAGTCCGACCAAAAAGCGAAGAACAAACCTCTGGAGCAGAAAACTGCTCTTGCAGCACATTGTGCAACTACGGGGCATACTCCAAATTTCAAGGACGTGGAAATTTTAACTCAAGAAGGAAATTATAAACGCAGATATATGCTGGAAATGCTTCATATAATTAATGTGCCAGTGGAGAAGCGAATCAATTATGAAATGGACACAGAACACTGTGCACAGATTTACAGAAACACCGTAGAGAAATATAAGAAAAAACTTTAGTTAGTTGGAAAATACTCAAGCCAGAAGGAAGATGTGTCGAATAGTTCGTTGTTTTGCAAATCAAAATTAAATGTAATTATCGCTCAATATTTATATTCATGTTCATATATTTACAAGAAAATTGTTATTTGTTTTTTCTTTCAAAAAGTGAAAAATCCCTAATGATGACTTTCGAGGAATGTCGAAATATTGGAACAATAAAAAAGTAAATAAAAAACAAAATCAAAAATGTTTTTTAATTATTCTGACCTAAAGCCAAACAAAAAAAGCATAAGTTTAAACAGTCAAAAGGTCAACTATAAAAATACACAATTATTGTTTTCTTTAAACTCTTTCGTTAAATTTCGGTTTAACTATAGTTATCCTGTTTTATTTCATGCAATTTTGGCTAACGTGAAAAATCGTCATTTCAGGGCATAAAATCGTCAAATCGTCATTTTCCAATTTTGGGTCAAAAAATCGTCTAAATGACGATAAATAGTCCAATTCGGCAACACTGCACCTGTGGCGATCTCATAAACGTCTTTTGAAGCACCGCGATCGTATTTTTTCAACATTTCTTTGCACCAATCGACACGAGAATTTTTTGAGCGATTATCAAATTGTGATTAGAGTTGGGCAATTGAACGACCTAGGTCACAATCTAGTTCAATGGACACCGGTCGTTTGTATGAACAAAATGCGTATACTTAATATATCACTTTAGTTTGTATGATGTTACTCATACGTTTTTGAACTAGAACAGTGAACTAGGTCGTTCAATTGCCCAACTCTAATTGTGATGGACCTAACGAGAACAAACATTTTTTATGGACAAAAATTTTTTATGCAATATCGAATGTATGCTGGTGGAAGAAAAGCCCAAGGATGCCTCTACCTCATGGCATTTTCCATGACGATCTAGAATTATTAGTTTCCGCACGGCATCAATATTCCCTGGCACAACGTCAATTGTTGGAAGGCCTTCACTACCTACGTCTTTGAGCGAGTGTCGGCCACGATTCAATTCATTAACCAGTTTTTCACATGTAATTCCATTAATGCACTCTTGGGCCACGTCGAAATATGTGTAAAACAAGTAAGAAAGTATCAGTCGCCATTGCCGAAAGTATCGGATCGAATACCGACTACACAACAAAAATCCTTTGCCCAAAAATTGTGTATTAAGGGGGTTTTCAGAATTTTGTGGATAAGGATTAAAACTTAAAAATATTGCGGATCAGGTACCTGAAGAAATGGACCGCAATGCCAATTTTGGAAGTGGATCTAATTTCGGGACTTATTCCTTTCGAAAAATATCCCGCCTTCCAGTCATTTCAGTTGATAACTGTATACATTAGAGGTTTTAGACCACTATGTCGGAAAGCATGGACTTGCCCACGAAAAGCATAAGATCGCTGTAAACAGGACCACAAAAATACTTTCGGTAAAAATTTCCAAATTATAATGTGAACTTTTGTGAGGGAGGTACCCTAAGAAGCGGACCGATATGGCCCATGTTAGAATTTAAACTAAGTTTGGATAAGGTATTATGAGATCCGAAGTTTGGACCAAGTCGGTTGCTCTGTTTAAGAGATTCGCACGAATCATTTTAGCAAAAAATTTAACTTTTGTGGGGAAGGTACCGGAAGGAGTAGACCAATAAGAACTATTTTCGAACATTATTTGTCATTCGCAGAAATATTACTATATCCAAATGTGGATCAACACAGTGTCTGGTTCGAATGTTGTTCTGTGCACCAACCACTACACATGCTGGCCATTTCGTGCAAATTTTTAAAGAAGTGTGGACTTGCCCCTGAAAAAAAAAATTAATTGCGTAAAAGGGGCCCGAGAACCATCTGTTGCAAAAAAAATCTAAACGATAGCAGAACCATATTGGAACTTGATCTATGTCTGGTAAAATTTTTACGACATGCAAAGTGTGGTCCAAATCGGTTAGTCCCTTTGGAAGTTATCCTTTATTAGTTTTTTGTTAAAGAATTTATTGAAAAATAACTTCGGTGGGGAATATCGACAATCAAGAAACAGGGGAACTGATGAGAACCTGTGACGAGGATCGAAACTAGTCTTCTCTGCCTTCCCCTTTGGCGAACAATGTCAAACTTTCTCCACTAATAAATTAGCTGTTTTAAAATATTAATACAACACCAATGGGATTAAGCCAGACTATTTAAAACAAAAAAAAAAAAAAACAAAATTGTAACAGCTATCCTAATAAAAAACGACACCAATTCTTTTCGAATATTTTTGAACTTTTGTGGGGGAGGTATCCGAGGGAGTGGACCGATATGGCCCAATTTTAGGCTAAAACATGTAAAGATTTCAAATTGAAACGTCAAATGGCCTAGGTCAGAGACTTATCTACTAGCCCTCGTACTTAATAAGAAAATGTAGCAATTTCGACAAATATTGGTAACAAAGTTTCGTGTTGTTAATAAATGAAATTAGTATAGCATATTGAAGAAAAAATTACAAATATTAAAATACGAGAAATTAAATTTTCTAAAATAATCAATTGATTAAAATTGAAAAAGGATTAATCACGACAACTCTTATTAGGATCACACAAGTCTAAGTTATATACCCCCTGCCTTTTTTTGTTTGTTTCTTTTTTTTTTTTTTTTTTGACACAACTACCTGCAATTTGACATTTCATATTCCCAGAGGTCACAAAACTTCACTACCAAAAATTGGTTGTGTTCCTGAACTTAAAAGTTTTTTTACACATTTAACCATTTTTTGACATATTTCCCAAAAATGAGTTCCCGTAATCCAAACAAGTTGCAAAATGTTCACTTCTCTTTAAAAAATGTGGCTGAATACTCTTTTTCTTTAGAAACTTTTTACACAACTAATGTGGGCAAGCAAAAATGTGCAACCTGTTTGTTGGCTTCTGATTGTCTGAGACGCCAACTAAGGTGTCCAAAACCGAAACCGGTTAACCGGTTTTGAGTTACAAAACCGAAACCGGTTTTCGCCAAAAACGTCATTTTCGGTTAACCGAAAAAACCGGTTATTTGTGTCGGTTAACCGGTTTTAAAAAAGTAGTAATATTTTTAAAATTGTATTCTTGAAAGTAACATAAACTTAACTGACAAAAGGTACGGAAAAATTATACATGTCAGATACCTTTAAACTTCAAAAATATTTTGTGTAAAATGGCACAACTCCAATATAGTTCAATTGAACGATCTATGAAAAAACTGCGTATACGTAATAAATCACGGTTGTTTGAATGACGTTATTCATACGTTTTCGAATTAGTACAGTAAAATTAGAACTTGTCGAATTTAAGGGTAACGATAACAAAATGCATTTTGATTCTGGCACTATAATTTGAGGTTCTCAACGCAAGAAGGAGAATACAGACTTAATAAAATGTAGATTTAATTCCTTTGGTACACAATCTTATATTTGTAAGGGCTTTTACTATTCTTAGAGCACAATTTCTGTCTTATCTTTGCTGTCTCCACTTTAAGGTTGAATTTAAATAACAAGGATATTATCAGATAATTATATAATAACGAATTAGTTATACTTAATTTACACCTTGCCGCACATTTTTAATCAATTATTTATAAATTATGAGCAATTTTGTACCTATTTTACAAAACCGGTTTAAACCGATTAACCGGTTTTGAAAATTTTTGAAAACCGAAACCGGTTTTTGAAAAAACTGAAAATTTCGGTTAACCGAAAACCGTTTTGTTTGGAAAAACCGGTTTTTTGGACACCCTAACGCCAACTTTGACATTTGTTCCAGTTTTTTTACCCCGATTTTTTAAAAATCCCTCCGGCGACTTATTTGTTTTTTGATTTTTCTCATCTATAATTTCCCGTATTTTGAAGACTTTAGCTACATTTTTTGAGCGAACTATCTGTTGTTTCACATTTGAGATTACCAGTGGTCATCAATTTCTGCACCAAAAATTATGGACATAGGTCTATATTTTGGTATATCCTCCATATAACAGTACCTATCAATTTTTGGTTTTTGAGAAGTTTAGCTAGGGTTTTTTACCCGAAATAACGTTAATTTGACGTTTGAGGTTTCTAGTGGTCGCACAACTTGTCCACCAAAAATTGACAACTTACATAGATCCATGTTTTGGTGTAGCCCCCATATAAGATTACCTCCGGATTTTCGAAATTTTGAGGATTGTAGCTACAACTTTTAACCGAGCTAGCAGTAATTAGCTATTTGGTTTTCCTTCTCAACTAAAAATTAGTACCTCCCGTTTTTAGCTATTTTTTACGGAGCTACCTGTTATTTCTTATACTTATAAGCAATATGATGTAACCATCGGATTCCTCAAACGCCATTTCACGCTAGCTAGGTGATGCATACACCTTATCACTCTCTGTCTTGAACAGCTCAACTGGTATACAATCTACTCCTTCCACCTTATTATTTTTAGCCGGTTTGTGACTATCGCTGCCTCATACTGGTCACACAGTCTCTGCTAGTACTGAATACCAATAGTTTGGAAAATGCTCTTTTTACAACTTGTCACAAATTGTATATACCAAAAATGTATCTAGTAGCTGGTAATTTGACGTTTTCTTCTTCAAAATTCTTTTAAATTTCAAAATATAGAAAGTAAATTGAAGTTAATTAAAGCGATTTTGAAACTCATCACTGATTGTATATCCATAAAGCAAAGTTTGTAAATGAATTTTAAAAATAACTTTTTCCCAGAGCGAACATTACCAAAAATCTTTAAAAGCAGTTAAAACAGTTTGTTTCGTATATAAGTTGTGTTTATATCTCTTCCTGGAAAATATTTTCTTCCTTTTGTTCAACATTAAACCTTAAAACAAATAGAAATTCGCAGAAAACTGCAGAGTGGTGCGGTGTGACTAAAACTAACCATAAAATAACTCTACTTCAAATCATCTGCACACTGTAAAGGATGCTATTGCGATAGATCATGCTATCTTTTTCCAAAAGTGTTTTATAACTGAAAAGCATCCGTTAATGCATGTTCGAAAATAAGCTGCAAAGCTAAATAAGTTTATAACATTCTTATCCTGTCATGAAATGTTATAAGATTTAACGGATTATTTTAAAACGATGTTTGTTTTTAATCCTTTTTAAATATTATACAATAATCACGAGAACCATTCAATTACACACACCAAAAACGAGAAGTAGGTCCAAATAAACAATCTTTAAATTCGATTAAGTCACATTTAGTGGGGGGATTAAGGGTTAAGAGTATTATTATTATTAAATAAGAAATTGTTTAACAAGAAAAATTCTCTCACATTTCCAAAGATGCCGAAATTTGGCAAATAACTAATCTGGGAGCACTATAACGACTTTGTCTATGTACTATATGTATGTTTATGGCTAAGTTTTACGATCTACAAGAGACAATGCAAGACAAAAAATAATAAAACTAAAACAAAATAAAAATTGTGACACCGACACCACCTAAACAAAAAAATGACACAAAACTTTTATAGTTTGCCGCAATAGTCGAAACCAACAAATTTTCAAAGTTAAAGTTAACTGCAGCAGCAACTGAAGCATCAACAACTAAAACAACAGCGACATAAGTTCGACCGACCATGTTGGCAAAGACAACAGCGATGGTGATTATGAAAAAGTGGTAATGCCACTTTTTGGTTTTTGAGATATCTTTACAAATAGCTAAAGATGCAGCCTGAAGAAGAGGAAGAAAAAAATATGGGTACATTATTTAGATAAGTGGGAGATAACGAATTTAGCTGTGTGCTACAAAATAGGCAAATTTTGATATTTGTGTGCAGTAGGACATTGATACAAAGTGATATTCAGCATCGTGCATATTTTATAGATGTGCGTTTTCCGTTGGAACCTGATAGCGATGATTTTTTATAGAAACCAAATTTATGAGCGGTCGCTACTTAAAACATTATTATACCCGCAGCATTTATTCTAACGAGGGTATATACATTTTCATACGGTTAAAATGTGCCTCATCGAAATAATTGTTTTAGACCCCAAGTATGCTTGTACGAAATCCGTTTCAGAGTATTTGGAGCCGATTTAGCCATGTCGGTCCGTCTGTTTGTCTGGCTGGCTGGCTGGTGCGCGCCCATCCGACATTACAAGTTTCATCAGGGTAAGCCCATACTTCCTGACAAAATAACCTGAAAGTTGTAAAAAAACCCTATGACACCGAACGGATCTGCCGATTCGATCCAACATTTGGCCTTCGTAATATTTTGTCCAAACTTAGTTTAAATTCGAAGATAAACCATATCGGTCCACTCCCTCAGGTACCTCCCCCACAAAAGTTCAAAACAGTTCGAAAAATTTGTGCGCAACTAACTCTTGTAGGTAGTGACCGATTTGGTCCATAGTTTACATCTACATATATAAATAAAA
This sequence comes from Musca autumnalis, assembly GCF_047663935.1. Taxonomy (NCBI): domain Eukaryota; kingdom Metazoa; phylum Arthropoda; class Insecta; order Diptera; family Muscidae; genus Musca; species Musca autumnalis. The sequence goes on along the minus strand of NW_027411755.1, from coordinate 257,864,292 downwards.
ATCAAATGTCTTTCGTTGGTAATGGCATCAGTTGAGAACGGCTGGACCGATTTCGATAGTTCTTTCTGTAAAATGTGTGCCATAACCCGACTTGGATTTTTATATAAAGAAAACGTGGCCTCGCCCACTTTTATGCCCACTTTTTTCAATTTTAAATTTTTCTCATTTCTACAAAAACTACTGTACCGATTTTCCTGAAATTGCCAGGGAATATACAGGGATGGCCCCCGGTTAAAATAGGATACAAATTTTGTTGAATTTCGGAAGGGGCGGGGTACTTCCCCTATACCCTATTTTTTTTAAAAAAATGCTATATCTATATAAATAAAAATCAAATATCGTTCGTTGGTAATGGCATCAGTTGAGAACGGCTCACAGAGGGGAAACATAGGCCTAAAGTTGCTCAAAACTCAAAATATGAAAATCGTTTTTTTTATGAAAAAATTTTGATAAACGACAACCAGACTCTTTTCTACAGTTGCTATAACCATCCTCGACTTTGTAAGATTAACCAATCCAATGCAGCAGTCGATTGAACTCAGCCATACTGAAAACAAAAAGTAAATTTTCGAAAACTAAGAAATTAGGTGAACATTAAAATGACATTATTTTCGCGAAAATTTATATTTTTCAAGATTTATTGTTTTTGTACAGTCTCCGAACAAGATTAGCATTTAAAATTTTCAGATTGATTTTACATCTTTGCTCTTTAATAATGGTGATATATATCCTCTTTATGCATTTTTTTATGATAATTTTTAAGATTACTACAATTTCAATAGTGAAAAAGTCTATTTCCCCGTCGTTTCCTGACCATAGTTTCTTCTAATGTTTTATGCGCTTGAGTCTTAAATATCAGATTCAATCATAAAAAATTGCGCATTTTTGCGCCATTCCGAAAAAATCTAATTTTTCTCAACTAAAATATGAAATATTTTTATATGGAATTGCAAGGTTTACTCACACTAAATTTAGCTCCGCCTTATAACCGGGGCTCTTATTTATCAGACTAAACCAACACCTATCAAATATATTTGCATTATTCAGAAACATTCACGGCTTTTCTCATGTGAATTGAGAAAAATTTAATTTAAGTAAGTTTCAAAAAAATAAATTTGGAATGAAATATATGTATATGGGACTATATATACATCTGTACCGATTTGTTTGAAAATTGGCTCAATGTTTTTTAGGCTAGTTCAGGTTGCATGTGTCAAATTTTAGTGATTTTGGTGCATTTTTATCTCATATCAGATGCGA